>NC_133366.1:5527330-5661954 GCF_049309525.1 Garra rufa | reverse complement strand
TCTGAGCACCTGAAGTTGAAAAAAAATCAACTCTGAGCGGAAAAACGCCCAACGTCATTCGCGTTCTTTTCCATTGTCCCATCGAATGAATGGAGAGGCGGGCCTTCTGTTGTGGTGACGAAAGTTTACCGTTGCTTAAAAAGTCCGGAGACTGCAAGAATTAGAGGAGAGGTGTCTGTCGTGGGTAAACCGGAGTTGTATTATTAAGGGTTTCTGCTAATATGACAGTTTACTTGACAGCAAAAAACTAAGATTTTAGAGCGCTCGCGCTATAATCCTTTGATTTGACTGACAGGACAGCTGTTTTGGTCGTTGCTTAGCAACATAAAAAAACGCAGCACACTGCTCTTTTATTAAAAGTCACCAAAAAAGGCAGTGCTGTGCGCCTCGCGTTTTTAGAACCAAAAGACGCGTTCAGTGTGATCGCGGCCTTTAGCTGTTGCAATGCAGCGCGACAACTGTCGCGTCCGATGTAGACACGGTGCAAAGCCCCATTCACACTACACGCGACATGCAGCGACTAAGCGACGCGATCCCATTCATTTCAATGGAGAACCGGCGATTTCCGGCGACGAGAGCGGCAGCGGCCGCCAGCGACCGTTGGCGACCGGATGTGGGCGTGTCCAGCGACGCGACAAAGTTCAGAATCTCTAAACTTTATGCAAATGAAGAGCGACTTTCGGGAGCGACAGCCAATAGGAAAGAAGACGATAGTGCTCGTGATCATTCTCCTTTCAGCTCCAGCAGTGATTGTCCTGTTTTATATGACATGTCCATGCCCACATACAAAAATAATGTTAACAGCATTAAAATGAGTTGTAACCTGCTTGTCTTTGTTTCCAAAGTTGCTTTGGATAAAAACGTCTGTTAAATGACGTTACTAAGCAACCAGTAATGAGAACGCCCACTAGCGACCTCATCGCCAGCCTCTGGCGACATGCAGCGACAGAAGTCGCGTCTACGCGTCTTTTAGTTCTAAAAACGCGAGGCGCACAGCACTGCCTTTTTTGGTGACTTTTAATAAAAGAGCAGTGTGCTGCGGTTTTTTTATGTTGCTAAGCAACGACCAAAAGAGCTGTCCTGTCAGTCAAATCAAAGGATTATAGCGTGAGCGCTCTAAAATCGTATTTTTTTGCTGTCAAGTAAACTGTCATATTAGCAGAAACCCTAAATAATACAACTCCGGGTTACCCACGACAGACACCAAAGGTTTCTCCTCTAATTCTTGCAGTCTCCGGACTTTTTAAGCAACGGTAAACTTTCATCACCACAACAGAAGGCCCGCCTCTCCATTCATTCGATTGGACAATGGAAAAGAACGCAAATGACGTTGGGCATTTTTCGAGAATGAGGTCTCTGCAGAGCAACAAAAGGCGTTCCTCAATTTTTGGGCGTTTTCCAATGGGGTAGGCGTTTTTCAACCTCTGTGCCTGGTTTGCTAAAATTTGAGTGGGCGATTCCTAATTCTTGAATACGCTTTTTCCATCAGACATGAGTGATAGCGAGAAAGCGGTGAAATGAGGAGAGCTCACCTGTCCTGCGTATGGATGTAAGTGGATTTTTGTAAATTCTTATTTTGTCTAAGGTAACGTTTTAATTAGCTTGTGTAAATTTGTTTACAACATGATTAGAAGAGGTCTGCCACTTCTGTCGCTAACCATTATTAGCAAACATTCGCTAACTTTTTGGTGCATAAGTTCGTTACTTTAGTGTTGATAGTGGTAGTTTGCTTAATTTTTTTCCTGTCGGCGCACTCTAATATAAAAATGACTAGTTAGCTTGTCAGACTAGAAAACACTACCTAAACAAGTTAATAAATAGTTGTAAACCAATGTTAGGTTAGCTATTCCACCGAATAGGTGACATTTATGTCCCCAGGCCTAAACCAGGATTAGTCCATAGTTCAATTAGGACATTTAAAAATGTTTAATAAACATGCTTAGAAAAAACATTATTGGTGTTCATCTTGAGACAAAATAAAGGCACTGATATATTTTAAAATCAGTCAGTGCAAGTTTCTTTTAGTTGGAACAGCTCAGACTTACATTTTAGTGTAGGACTAGGCTTTAAAATTGTTTGTGAAACCCGGGGTATAGGAACTAATATGTACAAAAAATAACTATAAATACATTTTATTAAGGAAATTGTTGTGCACATTAATCTAACTGCAAATTTGATCTAATTATAAAATTATTAAAAACTGATTTGTTTGGACGTTTGGTTTATTACATGTATACTTTGAATCTTATCTCTTATTTGCTATTTACAAATCATTATGTCTTTTATGTGTCTTTAAATAAAGAGAACAGGGCTCCTGAAATGACCAGACTACATCTGATAAAACCTAGCAAGGCTTGCTGGGGAAAGCCACTGACTCGATCACAGCGTAAACTGGTAATATCGCTAAACAGTTCTATTACTTCTATTATGATTAAATTTTAGATTTAGCATTTTCATTTATGCATTCAGACACTCATATCCTAAGGAACTTACAACTGATTCATCATAGAGCCAACAATATTCACTGTGTGCAACGCCAGGTCTTTTAGAAGACTAAGACTACTAAGAATCTGTTTTGTAAGTAATAGAAAATTTATGTTCTCTTGACAGATGGCTCAAGTTCATTCTGCAAATGCTGATGATGAAGTAGCACTTGTGGGCTCTATTGTCATAAAACAGAAAGACTTAATAACACTGACAAACCTTTGCGAGGTGGAAGGAAATGTAAGAAACAGACAAATACATGAATCAAAACTTAAAATCATAATAAAATAATGTCCATTTCAAAGTAGCTAAATGTTGATATTTTTTCACACAGGTGCTGAATTCCTGCTTCTGTGTGCTGCAACAGATTGCACTCTCCCAGGTTTGACCTCAAAGTTTGAGAGCATAAATAAATTCATTTTGTTCAAATACTTCAACTAACAATTTTCTTTTTGTGGCCAGAATGTGGACATCTATCCAGTTGACAGCCATGCCATAGTGACATGGTTTCCACCAATTTGTGCACATCCCATGGACCACTTACCTGTAAGGATCACTGACATTTGTAATGTCTTTAAACATTAAACATACTATATACTATAAAACATTTTTTTAATATACATGTAGCCTGAAATTATGAGCAAGGATGCTGTGGTCTTCCCATCTTGGGTGCCAGGGCATTGGATGCTGTGTGTGAGTCTGCTTTAATGTTGCGATACATGAACATACAATACCAATTGTTGTACAAACTGAAATCAGCGGCATATTTCTGATTATTTCCTTGATTATTATGCCTTTCCTAACAACTAACACAGGGTGAAAACATTTTTTCAGATCATGAAGCCAAAATTGCGTGAATTGTATTTTCTCAATTCCCTGAAAACTCCAGGTTTTGGAGATGGCACTTACATTGCCATATACAGGTTTTGCTGTTACAGAATTTTGTGTTCTCTGGTTCTATGTTCAGTTCTTTTTTTTCTTTTTTTTTCCATTGGCTTTTTTCTCATTGCATACAATTTAAGGAACACTTTACTTGCAACACACTTTAATTTCAGGGTCATATATTAATTAATTTTGTGAATCCCTGCATTAAGAAGAAAGCCATGGGAAAAATAAAGGCGGGACAGTTCCTGTTAAACTCTGCCTTTATTATTTTCTGTTCTGTTTCAAATTTACTTGGTAATCATATGTAGTATTGCAGGGTAGTTCTCTTTTAAAAACCCTGTTTGATTGGCTGTTTGTAGTGTATATCTTAATGTGTGTTTTTTTTTTTTTTTTTTTTTTTTTTGGCCAGGGGGCATTCATTTCTTTTTTTTTTTTTTTTTGACAGATAAATTGCTCAGAGCCTGTGTCCAGGGACATGGACAGAATTCTATTCTGAGGACCTTGGGGTATGTTTCATTTTACACCAAATGTGATTGAAATTTTTAATGAATTAGGGCTTTAGTGGTACTAGTTAAAAAAGATATCATATGTAATTTACTTATCTAGGATATACCTCGACAAGAGATGTCTTGCAGCTGTGGAGTCTTCATACTAATAGTAGGATCAATGGCTATTATTGGTTCTGCAGGTGCCATGTCAGAATTAACCCATGTGCAGTTATTAATACATAATTCATGTTGCAGTATGCTCTCTATGTCATCTTGGGGGGAACATTTGACTTTTCAGAGGTGGGTTTTCCAAGCTCATTAAAAAACATTCTGTAAGTTTAAGAATTGTTTTGATAAACTTGTGCTTTATCCAACTAAAGTCAGACATACCAAGTATAAGAAGATGGTGGTCTGTCCTTTTGCTGGAGAAATTCCCACCAAGGTGTTTGACTGTCTTTCTTTCTTTCTTTCTTTCTTTCTTTCTTTCTTTCTTTCATTTCCCTTGTTATTAGTCCTTTTCTAAAAAATAATGACAAGGATGGCAAAATGCCTTTACAGTTAGTGTGACTTTTTCTTAGTTGTCATATCTTCATGCAATGAAACTTGATATACTGTATTATTAATGTGTTTTTATGTCATAAATTTATCAAGATCGGTCATGGAAATCCAGCAAAGAAAGAGAAGGCGGACTGACAAGCCAGACAAAACTGGTATGATTTATTTTGTTTGAGGTGCTCTGTTATTTACAGTAAATGTTGACTGTCATTTACTGATGTTCTTCATTTGTCCCTTCATAGTGGCAACCGTTGACCAACCCCTGAACATACAGGAGGCATGTATTTGCTATTACTCAATTTATAAAATGCAAGGGAATCATTATAACCACAAGAAGTTCAGATTGTTATGTTTTGTTCATGTATAGCTTCCTCTGCTGGTCCTTCGTGAAATCTTACTGGAGGTTGTGCTTCAAGATGGTGATGTTGCAATTGGCTCCCTTGCCCTCACCTGCAGGTGCTTCAAAAGCATTGTGAGCATGGAAAGTTTCCGCCGAGAGGCTCACTTTCGGTGGTTGGACAGTAAGTTTTATTAGTGTCACTGTTTGGTTAATCACAGCTCTCTCTCTGTTTTTTCTCAGTTATGTATTGTTGAATATGTTTAAGACAATGATAAGGTCAGCTGACAACTTTTTTTTTTTTTTTTCAGGTGTCGTGAACTGGAAGGCATTCAGTGAAAATTTCAGAAACCTGTACAGGGTTCCATACAGTCTATCCAGATGTCTCCATTGTGAGACTACATACAAAGACTGTGGTGAAGGCTACAGAGGAAGAGGGCAAAGAGGTGTGATGCAGGGGTTCTTTGGCTCTGATGACTTCCAAGGATACTGCGGAAGCGACTGTTTCTATGAGGCTGGAGGAAGCATCTAATGTTTCATGCAATGTGTTCCTCCTGTTTGAACTTGCCACATTTATTGCTTATTTTATTTTATTGGATTCTCTCTTTTTTACTATTACATTAAGTAGAGAATGTGGCATTTATTGATATAGTTTTTCTTCATATTGGTTACAGTATCTATACGGTCAATAAAGTGATGCTAATATTTAAAGTTTTCAGAGTTTTCCTCATTCTAAGTTGACACATTTTACCTTAATTTAAAGGTTAACACGTTTTATTTTATATATCATTTAATGTAAGCTACAAATGTCACTTAAATGTCAGTCATTACATATAAATATCATATTTTGAAAAATACAGGTAAGAAAGACCAATACAATCATGTTCACCATTGCTTTACAGTAGGATTTGGTAACTTTATTGAAAATTGCGATTCATTTTCCTTGTTAATCACCTTTACAACTTGATTTATGTTGTGTCGTTCACACACACGAAAAACGAAAATAAATCTAATGTAATTATAAATAGTTGAGTAATAATGTAATTTTTAATACCTTTAGCTTTTATTAGAGGAAAATTGCATGCAGGAGAGAATATTAGAAGATATAATACACACTCACAGGCTATTATACAAGATTTGTATCTTATAACATAAAGACGGGAAATTTGGTTTATGAAAGAATTCCATATTAAAGATCTCTCAGTAGTTTAATGTAACACTTTAAAAAAAAAAGGTACTGTAGCCTGTATTTTATACACATATTTTATTTTGACATAAATGTTGTCGCGATATCGACATAATAGTAAAAATCATGAAAAAACGAGAAATAATAATAACAACGCATTTCCGCTTATGTACAGGCTTCCGTACGGTCTTGAATGGATGGTTGGAAAATGCCTAGCCCGGTTTGAAAATGCCCAATAATTGGAAAAAACCTTCTTGTTGTTCCGCAGAGACCTATACTTGCATTTTTCCGCTCAGAGTTGATTTTTTTTCAACTTCAGGCGCTCAGAGCGCTCCTGCAAAAACGCGAGAGAACGCTCACTGCCAACAGAAAACCATTCAAAAGAGGCGCCTCCAACTGCAAAAACGCATTTGGTGTGATCGCGGCCTAAGGCTGCATCGAAAGATAACTTCTGCTGCCATGCTGGATCCATATTTATAAACAAACTGCTTCGGTGAGTCACATAGAAGGCGTCATCGTCTTGCTGCTCCCTCCCCGTTCTGTGATTGGTTCCCTATCTGAGGTGAAAATTAGGTCCATGGTTTCCAGACTGACTAGCAGCGTGAATAAAATCAAAGACTATAGAATACCAAAGACATGTCACTTGTGTAGTTTTGAATGGGGAAAAATGCAACGGTCATCATGGCCGCGAAGCTCCGCCTTCTTAGTGAAAGAGCCAATAGTTGATTAGTAAAGTCAGCGCGTCACTGCAGCTGCCGTTAAAAGTCCGGTTGCTATACGCCTTATTCAGCCAGCCGCCATTTTGAATCGAAAACGAGGCTGTGAGGGATAGCAGTCCAGCAGCGCCCACTGTGGCGTATTGTTGCGTACCGGGATGTAGATTGTATAACCGTAAAATAATACGTCATTTCACATTTTTCCACAGGACAAAGAACTCCAGAAAACGTGGATTGTTCGACAGGACATATAACCTAACTTTCAGGTAACAATATTGCATTTATTTAAGAAAATGACTGTGGAAAGACTGCTAATTTCTAATGTGAGCATGTTTATCTTCCTTTAAACGCTTATACAGAGTTTTTCAAATGATGTTATATAGATTAAAATGCTTAATGGTTTGTGTTAAGAGTCTGCAGCTAGGTCATAAGCGTCTTCCCGACCTTTATTATGAAATTACGATAAACATGACGTTTTCCTTGTCTAAAGCAAAACAGAAACAAAAAATAATGTTCTGAATATCATTTTGCGATTTTAAAAGGGGTTGACCCCAAACTCTACACGGCAAACTAATAAATAAATGTTATCTTTTGATCGCTTTGCATAAAAATAAACTTTCTACCCACTGTTTTTTGTATGACTTAACATGTTGTCTGAAAGAGGCTTACGATCTAACTGCAGGCTCTTAACACAAACTATTGAGCATGTTAATTTTTAAAACGTCATTTAAAAATAATATCTTTTTCATTTACGATCGCAAGGTTTTCTTTTCGTGAGGTCTTTGAGTTCAGGTAAACACAGACGGAGCTGAACCCTCCTTAAGCTTCCTAATTCCAGTCAGTGTTTTTGAAAAACAATCCTGAGTAAAACGTTGAGCACACTCTTGTGTTCTTTGTAATCTATACAAAATGTAGATATTTAGTTTAGTTGTTGTAGTAAAACATAACATTTTAGCTCTGCGTAAACTTTTAAAGGAAGATAAACATGCTCACATTATAAATTAGCAATTAGCCAACCGGCTAGTTTCCACAGTCATTTTCTTAAATAAATACAATGTTGTTACCTGAAAGTTAGGTCCTATGTCCTGTCGAACTTTAATAATACACATTTTCTGAAGTTCTTTGTCCTGTGGAAATTAGTGAAATTATATTTTCTCTTTATTTTTATGACTAAACAATCTACGTCCCGGTACGCAACAATATGTCACAGTGGGCGCTGCTGGACTGCTATCCCTCACAGCCTCGTTTTCGATTCAAAATGGCGGCGGGGTGAATAAGGCGTATAGAAACAGTCTGCACTCTAAGACGTGCGTTCAGTACTGCGCATGCGCACTGGCTCATCTAGCCGGAAAATAAGCAATTTTTTAACGCTATTAAAGCACAAGGAACTATATTTATGAGGCAGTTCTTGTTGGATTTCTTTGGAGATTTCAAATATGAAAATTAATCGTCATCTTGGTGAACAGTTTTGGAGAATTTGATGTTTCCCCATTCAAACAGATAGGAGCTGCACTTGCCTGCCCGAGTAGCATTTCAAAGATGGCCGCTGAGTGACATGACTTGTCTTAAAAGGACTTTGATAAAATCGCGCTGCATACAAGGCAGTATGGGGAAACCCAGGCTAGTGATTTACAGCTGATGCACATCAATGTTGATTTCAGTAGCAGAAGATGGAGACCTCTGCTGGTAGATTGACAGTTTGTACAAACACATATGAGACGATCACAAATAAAACTGATCACTTAAAGGGAAAGTTACAGCAAAATACAGAATAGCCTAATAGAAGCTTATAATATTGAGCACTTTAAGACCATAAAACAATACATTGTCCATTGTAAAGCAGGAGCTTGTATGCCACCACTGAACATCACTTCCTGTGTTTTGCTGCTGACCTAATTTTCACAGTATATATTTACACAACAATTCACCAGCTTTTAACTTGAATTTAATTGCACTGTTCCACTGTTCTTCACTAATGATCCCTGTCAATCATGTGTGGCTCCGCCCACAGAGCTCAGGATTGGTTCCTTTGTGCTCCGCCTCTTACTGCAGCATCTTCCTGTTGATCTGAACAAACAATCAGACGAAGAACAACTGACTGAAGTTCATCAACAACATTATGAAACCTTCCACAAGATACATAAAACAATTAAACTAGAACTGAAGAGAGTTTTATTGATTATAATGAGAAGAGCTTCAGGTTCAGTCACTTACTGATGGATTCTCATGTTTAGGATCACGAGTCTTCAGGAGACTTCAGGTCTGCGATGGTCTCATTTGAAAGCTTAGAGTCTCCTCTTTACGGGGAATACCATAACTTTTAGTTTTATGATTCATAAAGTAGTAAAATTATGCTTAGAATTTATGTTGTTCCACACACAAATTTCCGCCTAACGATTGTGAAGAATTATTACAAAGAATGTGTTTTTCTTATATTTTTCTCAAAACAGACAAGTCATATATCACAAGAAAGCTCTCATTCTCAAGAATCTGGCCATGTAAATCATTTTTTTGTGTGACAAACACAGATCGAATAATCTTCAATTGAATCGCGATGTCAGAATATAATAAAAATTGTTTCAAAATGTTGCTGCTTCATTTACATGACCTTCCTCATATAGTATCAGCCCATAAATGATCTCATTTGAAAGCTTAGAGTCTCCTCTTTACTAGGAATACCATAACGTTTAGTTTTATGATACATAAAGTAGTAAAATTATGCTTAGAATTTATGTTGTTCCACACACAAATTTCCGCCTAACGATTGTGAAGAATTATTACAAAGAATGTGTATTTCTTATATTTTTCACAAAAAAGACAAATCATATATCACAAGAAAGTGCTCATTCTCAAGAATCTGACCATATAAATTGACAAACACAGATCAAATTATCTTCAATTGAATGGCGATGTCAGAATATACTTGAAGAATATGATAATAAATTCTATTACTTTCCTCCACATACTACTGCTTCAGTTAGCCGCAAATAGCCACAAACTCCATTTTATCTTTTAGATTAGGATCTCTTCTTTCAAACAAGACCATTTTCACGTTTCTGCGTTGCTCCATTGCTGAGAAATTCGTTGTTTTGCCAGATGCGCTCAAAGAAGAACGGGCGCGGCTTTCCAAGCGCGCTCTGAACCGCTCAAACAGGTGTGTGTGTGTCCTCGCTGCATTCAGAGCGTGTCAGTAGATCAGGTTACAGTCTCCGGCCGCATGCAGTGCTGAGCAGAGGTGTGAACGATGACAGCTCTGTCTCTCCAGCGCGCAGAAGAAGAAGACACATGGAGAGGTTCCGGGTCACAAAAGATGCTTCGACGGTGGAGAGGATTGTGGGATATGTAGTTTTTGGACTCTTAAACCGGAGATATGCGTCTCAGAGGAATATAGCGGTCTCCATTATCCAAAATAGACGCTAAATGAATAAATAACGGGCCGTTTCCATGGAGAGCAGAGGATCCGCGGCTCATAAGCGCGTCTATAAGTATAACAGTGCTTCTATTCAGGTTTGTTTTATTCTTATAATTACTTTGAAACGTAAAAGACACCAAAACAATCTGCTAAGCTATGTATTGAGTGCATATTGAATATTGACAGTAAAGTACAGTAGGTGTTTCAGTAAATACACAGGCAAACATAAAAATGAAACATAATTCAGTCAATTTATCATGAAAAGTGCTATGGTACATAGTAAAATAGTATTCTAAGGGGTAATGTGCTTTATAAAACCTGTTTTTGCAAAGAAACAGAAGGACACTTTTAGGGGGGAAAAAGGGGGAAAAGGGGCAATGCGACTCCCTTCGGTTATAATTCAATAACTTTCAATTAGAAACTGTTATATGAAAAAATCTTTTTTCTGGTATATCCTGAGACCTACTGGAATCAAACAAAACAATTTGCAAAGAACTGAGACACCTAAATCCTGAGTTACAGACTTTCAAAAAAAAACTTTTGAAAAAAAAAATCAAAAAGCGCCTATGTTTTTTTTTGTTTTATTGTAATATTTGAAACCTATATAATGTTATTTATAAAGAATTACACTGATATTATGTAGTTTAAAAGGTTTTCTATACAATGAAACCATTTTTTTAATTTCCTTTATTGTATGTGTATAGGGGAACCATTTGAATTTAGGTAGGCCAAATGCAGGCGGAAATCCCCCAAATAGCTGCAGAGCAACAGAAAAAAAATTATATCATTAACAACCACAATACATTTGACATCAGAGTATTAAATATCACATTTACTGAATCATTAACTCACACATAATGTTTAAAATCACAGCATCAGAGTATTTCTCTCCATGTTTATTGATGGACTTGCACTTGTATTCTCCACTGTGATCAGAGCTCATATTTGAGATGCTGTAGATTCTTCCAGATCCTACAAACGTTCCTCCTTTAAACCAGCTGATTTCTGCAGGTGGGTTTGAATCACTGCTGCAGTTCAGAGTCACTGAATCTCCCTCCACTATTTCACCAGATGGACTGATGGAGATCACAGGATTCACTGGAGGATCTGAAAGTTTTCAGAATGAAGTATTTATCAGCTGCGGCTGGTGGTATTTATATATATATATTTTTTTAGATAGGGCTGAAGTTTGTTATAATTGGGAAGTTTCTACAAACATCCCAGTAAGATTTAATGTTAATTTATTATTATTATTAATATTTAATATTAGATTTAATTTAGATTTTAACAACAAGTGTTGTATTTTTTGCATTGTTTTTCTTGTAATTTTGTTTTGAATATTTTACATTTACTTTGTAATATCATTATCATTATTATTGTAGTTATGTATTTCTATGGTTTGGTGGTTAGATGGTGTAGTTTAAGAATTTAAAGACTAGGACCACTTCACTATTTTGTTGTTTTCTTATAACTTTGCTGTGATGCCTGTATTCAAAGTGTATTCGTTGCAAGGGTTAATTTTGTGTGGTCTTTCATCACCTGGAAAAATGGTTAGTCCTGACTCGTTGTAAGAGCCAATTTAATATGTTAATTGTTTGTATTATAACTGCTTCTGTGTGTTGATTTTATGTAATAACCTACAGTATATTTTTCTGTTATGTTTCTTTAACTGCTACGCACTTGTTACGCTGGTTTTAGGTAATGGTGCGGGCAGGAGTCAGGGGAGAAACAGTTTTCTTACCGTGTTGTCGTTTGTTGTTAAAATAAATAAAGCTGACGTGTAAGAACCGATCTTTTTCCTGCCCTCAAAGAGAATAAAGGACTTTGCAGCTACATTAGTAAGAAAACTTATCCTTTTCGTCCGAAACGAGCTACATTTTTGTTTTAACGAGAGGATTAGGAGTATTCACGCATCATCGGACGCAATATTAGTATTATAAAGGACTATTGCGGCTGAGATTCTCCGATGGCATTTGGATTACACTGATAGTATTTTGCTGATCGGACTTTGGTATTTGCCGTTTCTCTTTTTTGGACATTTAGGGTATTATTGGACTTTGGATATTATTGAACTGCGTCATGTTTGCACCTCCGCACGGCATCGCTGGAGGGCGATCTCGTCTGTTTTCGTGATAAACACAGTGCGCGCTTTGAACGTGAGTGGTTGATTACTATGGAAACAGGGGACGCTAACACGGCATCCAAAAGAGTGCCAAAGATGACTGTTAAAGCGCAAGAGGACCGGCTTAACCAGCTGACAGGAACAAGGAAAGCTAAGCTGGGTCATTTAACAAGGCAAATGAGAGAAATTGAAACTTTGCTTGTGGACTCTGGTAATGTTGACACTGTGTATGAATGCATAAATGGTGAGTTTGCACAGTTATTTCTTGCATTTCAAGACATTAATAATGCAACCAGAGAACTTATGTCAGAGGATGAAGCATATTTAGATCAGTTATATTGGTTTGAACCTAAGTCTCAAGCGGTTAAGAACTTTGTAGACAAGGTCAAAGATTGGGTTGAAAGAGTTAAACTCCAATCCAAAGAGGCAGAGCAATGTGATGCAGAGGTTGACTGTACTGACAGTGCCTCAATGATTATTTCTTCTTCACAACTTCCCCTCTTTCCAAAAAAATCTGGTAGTCAAGTGGCTTCGTGTGTGTCATCTACAGCTTCTTCCAGGTTAAAAATTGAAGCTGAAAGGGCAGAGTTGTTGGCCCGAGCTAATGCCTTAAAACAGAAACAAGAGCTTGAGAGGGAGGAAGCTGAGCTCAAAGCAAAGAAGGAGGATTTAGAGCTCCAAACGGCTATTGCTGCAGCGGAAGCCAAACTTCAGGTTCTGTCCATGTACGAACCAGCTCGTAGTGCTTCCGGTGGTGCAGCAAGGGCTACTACAACTACAGAAAATCTTAAAGCTACATCTGATCATGTGGTACGTCCAAAAGCATACTGTCGTGAGTTAGCACAAGACGCTGATGCACTTTCAACAGTCAGTGGTGGGCAACAATATTTTGCTAAATCAAAGCTACCAAGGGCAGATACCAGCATTCCTGCACATGTTGATACAGGTAGTTTTTTCAACATAATGCAACGTCAAAACGACATTGCTGAGGTTTTCATGAGACAGCAGTCTTTATCTACTCTGCCACCTATGGATATTCCAGTCTTTAGTGGAGACCCGCTTGAGTTCACATTTTTCATGCGAGCCTTTGAACATGGAGTAGAGAGTAAGACAACAAATAACAAAGACAGATTGTACTTCTTAGAGCAGTTCACCATGGGGCAACCTAAGGTACTGGTACGCAGTTGTCAACACATGCCTTCTGAAAGGGGCTACAATGAGGCAAAGAGACTACTCTACCAACATTTTGGCAATGAGTACACAATTGCCACCGCCTATACAGAAAAGGCCCTGAACTGGCCAGCTTTAAAGCCTGAGGATAACAAAGCCTTAACAGATTTTGCTCTTTTCCTTACTGGTTGTCGCAACACAGTTGACAGTGTGGAATACGTGGAAGAGATGGACAGTCCAAGCAACATGCGTGCAATTGTATCAAAGCTTCCTTTCAAGTTGAGGGAAAGGTGGAGAGTAGTTGCCTGTGAACTTCAAGAAAGGAAAGGCTTGAGAGCACGATTCACAGACTTGGTTAGTTTTGTAGACAAACAGGCAAAGATTGCTTCACATCCGTTGTTTGGTAACATTCAAGACAACAAAATGTCAAAGGACAATTTCAAATTCAAAACCAACAAATCAATTAACTTACAAATGAAAGAGAGGAAAACCACATTTGCAACAAGTGTGGCACTTGTTCCAGAATTGAAACCCCAAAGAACAAAGGAAAGGGATGGAGCAAAAGCAAACCATGGAACCATCTGCTTATGCTGTAATAAAGGACATGGATTGGATGTTTGCAATGTTCTTAAGCATAAGCCACACAAGGAAAAACTTGACTTTCTGAAATCTAAGGGGTTATGCTATGGTTGCTTGTTACCAGGTCACATGAGTAAAGGTTGTATGCAAAGACTCACTTGTCAGAAATGCTCACTAAAACATCCAACCGTCCTTCATCTCCCAGAAAAGAAGCCAGTACTTCCAGGATCCCAGGATGGAGAAAGCTCCACAGCTGTCACAGAGTTAGGTACCGTAACCAGCGAAACTTGTGGCTGTACTGGGGCTGGTCATTTAGTCTGCTCATTGGCCATCGTACCAGTTAGAGTTAAGTCTAAAAAGAGCAATAATGAGGTTACGACCTATGCCTTCTTGGATCCGGGAAGTTCTGCGACATTTTGCACAGAACAACTAATGAAGGAATTAAAGCTAACTGGTAGGAAAACAAACATCCTGCTGCGTACTATGGGACAGGAAAGGTCTGTCGGTACACATGTTTTCACTGAACTCGAAATAAGCGGACTGAATGAGAACAATTTTGTGGATCTCCCTCAGGTGTTCTCACAAAGGGAGATTCCAGTTAAAAGAGAAAACATTCCACAACAGAAGGATGTTAAGAAATGGAAGTACCTTGAAGAGGTGCATCTTCCTCAGATCGATGCAGGAATCGGCTTACTAATAGGAACGAATGTACCCAAGATTCTTGAGCCATGGAAAGTCATCAACAGCAGAGGTGATGGACCTTACGCTGTCAAGACCATCTTGGGCTGGATTGTAAATGGACCTTTGGAGAGAGAGAACATCCAAACTAGCAAACCCACAGGATGGCCACATGTGATGGCAAACAGGATTTCAGTGTTAAGTCTGGAGAACCTAGTTCAACAGCAAATGAGTTATGATTTTCCTGAGTGTAAACAAGCTGAAAAGTTGGAAATGTCCATAGAAGACAAGCAGTTTATGGAGTCAGTATCACAGTCCATTAAGCTTGTTGATGGACATTATTGCATTGACCTTCCATTGAAGAAAAGGGATGTAGTGTTTCCCAGCAACTACGGTGTTGCTTCTCTCCGTGCTCAATTTTTGAAAAGGAAATTCAAAAAAAATTCAGATTTCCACAAGGACTACTGTAGTTTCATGGAGGACATGCTATTGAAAGGTCATGCTGAAAAGGTCCCTGCAAGCGAAATCGAAGGAAACCCTGGCAGAATCTGGTACATCCCCCATCACGGGGTGTATCACCCACAAAAACACAAACTTCGAGTGGTGTTTGATTGTGCAGCTACCTACCAAGGAAAATCACTCAACTCACAGCTGTTACAGGGACCCAACTTAAATAATTCTCTCATTGGTGTGCTGATGAGATTCAGACATAAGCCAATAGCCCTTGCAGCAGATGTAGAAGGGATGTTTCATCAGGTTAGAGTTCCTTCTAAAGACAAAGACCTGTTGAGATTCCTTTGGTGGCCTAAAGGTGACACTACTCAGGAAATGGAGGAATACAGAATGACCGTTCACTTATTTGGTGCCACATCCTCACCAAGTTGTGCAATCTACGCTCTACAAAGCTGTGCAAAAGACAACAGTGCTCAGTACGGATCAGAGGTAATCCAGACAGTCCTTAGGAATTTTTATGTGGACGACTGTTTGACGTCTGTGGCTACTAAACAGCAGGGTATTGCTCTGATGCATGAATTGAGGGAGGTGTGTGCATCAGGAGGATTTAATTTGACCAAGTGGATGTCCAATAGTCGTGCTGTACTTGCTTCCGTAAGTGAGGAGAGCAAAGCAAAGACAGTGAAGGACTTGGATCTGGAGAAAGACAAGTTGCCATTGGAAAGAGCCCTAGGGGTTCAATGGTGTGTAGAGACGGATACTTTGCAGTTCAAAGTAACCCTACAGGAAAGGCCCCTTACAAGGAGAGGTATCTTGTCTATGGTCAGCTCCATTTATGATCCGCTTGGAATACTTTCTCCAGTCATTCTTCCTGCAAAACAAATACTGCAAGAGCTTTGTAGAACAAAACACGAATGGGATGAAAATATTCCAGAAACTCTCAAACAGCAGTGGAACCTGTGGTTGGCTAGTCTTCAGAACTTGAATGACTTTAGGGTTGAGAGATGCATAAAGCCACTTAACTTTGGTGAAGTCACTGCAGCACAGCTGCATCATTTTGCAGACGCCAGTGAGCTGGGGTATGGCACGGTGTCATACTTGCTTATGGAAAATCACAGAGGTAACCAACATTGTGCCTTTGTTATGGGTAAGGCAAGGGTTGCTCCAGTTAAGTCGGTTACCGTGCCCCGTCTAGAGCTCACTGCAGCTACAATGGCTGCTAGAATGGACAATGTGCTGAAATCGGAATTGGACTTGATTCTTCAGGAGTCTGTATTTTGGACAGACAGTACTTCAGTCCTGAAGTATCTCAGCAATGAAAGCACAAGGTTCCGTACATTCGTTGCCAACAGGGTAACTGCGATAAGAGAGCTCTCTAAGGTGTCACAATGGAGGTATGTGAGTTCTTCTTTCAACCCAGCCGACATTGCCTCAAGAGGACTTACTGTAGATGCTTTCCTTAAAGCAAATTCATGGCTCACAGGTCCATCCTTTCTGACAAAGCCAGAATCAGAGTGGCCAAAAATTCCAAGTCACACTCTTAAGATGTCTGACAATGATCTTGAGGTTAAGGAAGTCTCAGTCAACGCAGTGTGTGCAGACAATTATGACTGTACTTCTCAGTTCTTTTCACATTACTCAGATTGGTATCGTTTGAAAAGAGCCATTGCATGGTTCCTCAAATTTAAAAGCATTCTGAAGACATTGATGGAGAAAAGGAAAGAGCTATGGCACATTTCAAGACACGATTTATCAGCGAATTCTGAACTTGAAAGGGAAATGAAAGCTTTCAAAGCTTCACTGTCAGGTGTTACATTGACTGTAAGCGACACCGAAAATGCTGAGAAAGAGATCATTCGCTACAGCCAAACAAGTATGTTTCCAGAAGAAATCAAAGTCCTCCAACAAGGTAAAACTGTGAAGCGCAGTAGCGCTCTCTACAGGTTGTCACCAGTTTTACAAGACAAAATCCTAAGAGTAGGTGGCAGGCTAGGCAGATCAGCTATGCCTGAGGAATCCAAGCATCCTGCAATCTTGACAAAGGACCACCATGTTTCACATCTGATCTTAAGATCAATCCATGTAGATGTAGGTCACAGTGGCCGTAATCACATGTTGTCAAAGTTGCGAGAGAAATACTGGATTCCAAAGGCGCAAACGGCCATCAGAAAAATTCTGTCTCAGTGCACCGTTTGTAAACGCCAGCACAGCAATCTAGGCAAACAACTCATGGCTGACCTTCCTCGTGACAGACTTTTACCAGACGATCCCCCATTCACAAATGTAGGCATTGATTATTTTGGCCCATTTGAAATAAAAAGAGGAAGGACATTGGTTAAAAGATATGGGGTAATCTTTACCTGCCTGACGTTAAGAGCTGTTCACATTGAGATTGCTAGCTCTTTGGATACTGACTCGTGCATTCATGCACTGAGGAGATTTGTTTCTAGAAGGGGTCAGGTTCAAACAATCAGGTCTGACAATGGAACAAATTTTGTTGGGGCGGAAAGGGAGTTGAGAAAGGCCATACAAAGTTTGAATAATGACAGGATTGAAGCGACATTGCTTGCAAAGGGTGTGCAGTGGATTTTCAACCCCCCAACTGCATCCCACCATGGAGGAGTTTGGGAGCGGCAAATACGCACCGTCCGAAAAATTCTCAACTCCACGGTAAAGCAGCAGTCTCTTGATGAAGAAAGTCTTCAAACACTCTTATGTGAGGTGGAGGCAATAATCAATAGCCGTCCCATCACTAGGGTGTCCAATGACCCAAATGACTTGGAGGCCCTCACTCCAAATCATTTGCTACTGCTGAAAGTAAAACCGTCAATGTCTCCTGGTGTTTTTGACAAAGCAGACCTATACTCCAGACGTAGGTGGCGCCAAGTTCAGTATATGGCTGATCTATTCTGGAAGCGCTGGGTCAAGGAGTACCTACCAGACTTGCAAGAAAGACAAAAATGGCAAAGCCTAATGAAAAATCTAAAGCCTGGGGACATTGTATTGGTTGCTGATGATTCTGCTCCGCGAAACTCTTGGGTAATGGGACGTGTGCTAGAAACATTCACAGACAACAAGGGTCTTGTGCGGCAAGCCCAAGTGAAAACCAACACGAACACTCTTTTACGGCCTGTTACTAAGCTGTGTCTGCTTTTAGAGGCAGACTTATAGTCTCTTGCACACAATACTAATTGAAGGATCCATTATAAGTTTATTGCAGGTTAAAATGACCTTAAATGTTTTTTTTTTGTAGTCTTGAGATTCATCAAGACTGTGTGTTATCTTTAAGAGATTTGTTTGGCTCTTTGGTATAAATAAGTTGGTAATTGTTGTTGAACACAAAGACAATTAGGGGCTGGTATGTAAGAGCCAATTTAATATGTTAATTGTTTGTATTATAACTGCTTCTGTGTGTTGATTTTATGTAATAACCTACAGTATATTTTTCTGTTATGTTTCTTTAACTGCTACGCACTTGTTACGCTGGTTTTAGGTAATGGTGCGGGCAGGAGTCAGGGGAGAAACAGTTTTCTTACCGTGTTGTCGTTTGTTGTTAAAATAAATAAAGCTGACGTGTAAGAACCGATCTTTTTCCTGCCCTCAAAGAGAATAAAGGACTTTGCAGCTACACTCGTATTTTGGATTTACCACTGACTTGTTCTAGATAATTAATTATATTAGTGGTTTCTTGTATTTTAATGTCATGATTGTTATAAAATACAGTTCATTCATTTATTCAGTTACTCTAATTTGGTACAGTACATACCATTACAGACAGAGCTTCAGTTGATTTTATCTGAAGCACAGTGATCAAATAAACACATCTGAACTGAAATATGCATAATCTGTCAAACAGCAGAAATTGTGAGGGGAAAAATAAGTTTTACGTTTACAGCTTTTATAACTACAAGTCAATATGCAACACCAAACAGGACCACATGGAGATGCTTTGACGTGACTGCATTTAGACACCCTACAAATCTGTTCAGAATAACTAGTAGAATACAGCGATCTAAATAAGAGTCGACAGCATCAGCGGACAGTTCATCTTTCAAAATGATATTCATGTAAACACCACTGATCCTCATAAACTCCTCCAAAACACAATTCAGCGAGCATCATGTTATAAAACACTTGACTATACTGAAATGTGTTTGCTTTTACCTTGATTACAATTTTCATCCATCAAAATTTTACTAGTAAGACACTGCTTTGCTATATTCAGACCTACTCTTGATTTTAGCACCGGCTCATTAGGGGCGATAAAAAAAAAGAAAAAAAGATTTTTTGGATTAGATTTGTGGACACTGATTAGCTACATTTTATGTCATATGTTGAATACTTTTATATCATGAGTTGGCTAAACTGCTACTCTTTGGCCCAATAGATATGTAGTCCTGAACAAGCTTTTTAAAGACGACTTAAAGGAGAAAAAGTCAATCTATACTCACACATGACATTGAGATAAACAGCAGGAGAGATGTAAGTGTGTCCATGTAGAGCACAGCTATATCTGCCTGCATCCTCTCTTCTGACTGACTGCAGCAGGAGTTGATTGTTTGTGTCTCTTCTCTCAGTTAATGGCTGTGAGTTTCTGTACCAGATGAATGTTGCTCTGTCAGTCAGAGTGCAGCTGCTTTTACATGTCAGACTGACATTATGACCCTCTGTCACTCTCTCAGGAGACTCCACCTGAAGATCTGAACACAACACACACATTATATCTAGTGCTGCTGTCATACACTCATTATTATTCAACATAATGCACAGAAGAAAAGTGAACCCTCATGAAAGTCACCTGTGACAGTAAGATTCACTCCTGGATCATCAATCCAAGTCTTCTCACGTTTATTAGTAGTGAATCTGAAATAGTACATGTGTGAATCCTTGTGTGTCACATGACTCAGTCTGATGGTGCAGTTCTGCTGTTTATCTCCCAGATACTGAAGCCTCTGACTGTATTCAGTGTCATTAAACAGATCTGGAGACTTTTTACCCCTTTCAAAGGTTTTGGTCCAGAACACTTTCCTGATCTGATGTCCAGTAGGGTATGTATAAGTGCAGCTCATTATCACTGATGAGTCCTTTAGTGCACAGATGTGTGAATGACTGTAACTCACACTATAATCACCAGCACTAGAAACCACTGAAACACACAATTCATCAGGATGAAAATGTTGTTTTATCAACAGACCATGAACACATGACTTTAAAAGAGCAAGTCTTTACATGCAGTTTCATCAAAGTTTATTGAGCGATAAATGATGTGAAGTTCATCATCAGCTTTTGTTGCAGAAAAACAGAAATAAAAGCACAAAGACAAAGAAGTGAAATGAGAACCAGGAAATCAGCCGTGAACAACATGCTGCACTATCAAATAATGAAAATGATGATTTATTAAAAACTTATTGTGAGTTATGTGGCTTTTACTTTGTCTAACATCTCTGAGCTCATCTATATGCCAGTGAGCTCCTATAACACAATAAATATTTAACTTACGCACATTTACTTCCGCAACCATGAGCTCAAAATATTGACAACCTGGTGTTAAACTGATGTTTGTCCAATCAGATGCTCTGAACAATGAACATATTTCTCCTAAACCACCTGACACTGACTAGCAAATAACAAAAGACTATTAGATATTTATAACAGTTGCAAGTCCTTTACAGTTTCTCACCCAAACTTCCTGTTTAGAAAGAAATATGTGAGTGCAGATCAAAAGTGCTCATCTGCTGCTCATTGTGAGGACTTAAATTAAAAAATCTGTATTATAATTGTGTTTATTTAGTGTTTCTAATGTGAATGTACTGTAACAGAGACTCACCGTGAATCATGAGCAGAAAGATCAGAGGAAGACGAGGAGCCATTCTGACCGACATCAGCATCAAATATATCTATAATACAGCATTAATCACCAATTATAATCATAACTTTCACCATACATCACCCTATTCTTAACACCTCCCATGTTAAAACATGTATATGAGCAGTAATCATCAGTTTTCATTGAAGTACGAGTGTGTTTGTCTTACCGTGTTGAAGCTCATCAGATCAACAGCAAACAAATGACTGACTGTTTTAACACATGCACTTATAGCTCTAACCATTTGTGGTTAACACTTGTTTTGTCCCTCCCTCAGCTAAAGAACAACTAGACAATTACTGGACTAAAACTAATGTAAAATTGTGTTTAGTTTCAGATTTTGATAATATTGAGCAATTTGACACCATAAAACAATACTTTGTCCATTGTGAATCTGCACGATTATGATTCAGTTCGGTAGTTCAGAGTGAAATGATCAATTATGATTGAATAGCAGGACTAACATGCAGTATGTTACAGAAATAAACTTGAAACCTTGAAACCTTACGGTAATGTCGGTAATGAAAAACATGCTGCACTATCAAATACACAGATGACGATTAAAATAAATCAATAATAATCAAAACTAAACAATGTTGATTTAAAAACAATGTGTTATTAAAATGTGAGTTTTGTGGCTCTTAGTTCATGTCTGTCAGCTCTGAGATCTCTTATATACAGTACTAATAAAATCCTTTGACACATAAACCTCTATCATATCAACACACTTTTGAGAAAATGGGCCAAAAGTATTCACAATCTGGTGATACACTGATGTTTATCCAATCAAATGCTCTGGTGAGTGAGAAAGTCCCTCCCCTAAACCACCTGACAATAACAAATGAGCAAATCATGTTCAAGGCTGTGACTTCATCAGATCAACAGCAGCCAAATGACAAACTGTTTTAACACATGCACTTATACTGTAGCTCTACTGGCTTTGTGTGGTTAACACTATTTTTTTGTTGTTTTTATTTACACACCACAAAGTTGCAGAAATATCAGTCCCTTTACAAGACAACAACATTACTGGACTAAAACTATCTAAAGAAATGTATGTATTTTTCTTTAAGTTAATTTAGACATATACACTCAAGATGTTTAGAGAACAGGATTGTGTAACCAGATGTTCTTCTGGCTATTTCACACTTATTATGAAGATAGGTTGATGCACCTGTCACAGATCACTTTAGTTCACCATTGTCTGGTCTCTTCGTTCACACCTGGGGCCTCATTTATAAAGACTTGTGTAGAAACCATCCTTGATTTTATCTAAGAACTTTTCTGATTTGATCGTAAGAGCGATTCAGAGAAAACGAACGTACCACGAAATCCATGCGTCCGCCAGTCATTCGGTTATAAATCACAAATGATCGTGGAATTGTGTGCAGCTGAATGTTCCGCCGTCGAAACACCCCTGCTTAATTAATTAACATATAAAATGAGCTCATTCCTAAAGCAAAAACTCTGTGACAATGGCAAGTAAAAAGGAGCGCACGAAATCAAATTATAGTGAGGCTGAACTATCTGCAATACCAGGCATTACCACAAGGAAACGGTCGTACGCCAAGCTGGAATCTGACGTGGAGATAAGTACTTTTCCACGTCAAAGACGGTTTTTATAAATCTGTACTTTGACGTGGATTTGATCGTACGAACACTCTAAGATCAAATCAGTGCGTAAGAAAGTTTTATAAATGAGGCCCCTGGTGTTTACTTGTAGTTATATATTTACACACACTTATAGTTATACTTTCATGGTTAGATCACTGCATCTATACAGCTTTAAATCTGGGTAATTTACTTACCTTTTTGTCAGTGAGCACTGAAATGTGTGTAGGGAAAATAGACTGGTCTAACTTAACTGAGGAGAGTATACTGTGTCCAATCTGACACGATGTTGAGTAATCGAGATTCACAGAGAGACACAACTGCATGCTGTGATATTAATTGTAAGAACCCGCAGCACATTGAGTTGTGTACTTGTTCTAATATTGTGGAGCCAGTATTTATGGCTTTTAGATTTATTTTATATTTGTAGTACTTCCAGAGTTCTCATGTTTTATTGATGCCTCTAAAGCCTTTGATCATGTAAAAAAATAAAAAAAAATAAAGGAGTTTCTAAATCTCTCGTGAAAATTCTGGCTGTTTTATGCCAGTGCATGTAAAATGGGGTAACTATGTGCCTCAATGTATGCAATGGAGTTAGACAGAGAAGCATTCTATCTCGCTTTCTCTTTAATGTTTATATGGATGACTTTGAAGCTGTTAAACAGCTGTGGATCAGGTTGTATGGTTGGTAACGCCATCATTAAGTACTTCATGTATGTGGATGATTTGGTGATTTATTTATTATTATTTTTTTGACCATATAGTGCTGACCTTCAACAGTTACTGAGGGATTGCTCTGAATATGGTTCAGACGCTGACATTAAATACAATGCAAACAAGAGTAATATTCTGATTATTAGGAGTAAGGAGGACAGGAAGCTTTAATTTCCTGACTTCTCTCTGTCTGGCATTGCCATTATATAACTGATGAATTGTGTGATGATAGATACATTTAGAGACGTTTGTCCTTAATAAAAAAACAAACAAACAAACAATATGGCAGCACAGTGGCTTCACTTTTAGGAAGTCATGAGTAACCCAGTTCCCCTTCAGTCGAATCACTTCGACGTTACATGGGAATTCGCTTAGAATCCAATCATATCTGAGCCTTATACAAAAGGCCAATGAAAATTGGCGAGTGGCATTTGCATGATGCGCCACGCCCCGTACATACGGGTATAAATAGCGACGTCATGCGCCAGTCAGACAGCTTCTTCGCTTCAGATCCGTCTGAATGTTGAGCCTGCTTTCTCTGCTAAAGAGTCTACAATCTTCAAAACAAAAGAGTTCTTCCAGAGTTCCTGCTCTCTCTCCTGGCGTGCTGCAACTAAAAGAGCTTATCCTTCTGCAGCCGTCAGCGATCTCCCGCGGGCTGCCGTTTTCACGGCCACTACAGCCGCTCTGCTTTCCAGCGAGAGAGTCCCGTTGAGTGCACAGCCGCCCCGCGGCTTTTTCCCTGGGCAGACCGGGAGCTAAAAGAGCAATTTCTCGCGGCCGTAAGACGTTCTTTTCAGAATGGCTTTTCGGCCGTGCGCTTCAGGATGCGGTAGTTTCCTCCCTCCTGCGGACGGACATGATCACTGCCTCACGTGTTTAGGGAGTGAGCACGCTGAGGCAGCGTTCATGGATGGTGAATGCATTCATTGCGAATGCATGACCATGAGCACGCTGAAGTCCCGCCGCTCGTTCGCGAGGCGGCTCCCCCCGTCTTCCTCTCGCGGTCCGTCGTTAAGCCGTCAATGCTTTTCGGCCACCGCGGCGAGACGCGGGGGGGACTTAACTGTCACCGTGCAGAACGCACCGCCGGCCCAGAAAGCCCTGCGGTCTTCTGTCACACAGCGTGGTCCCGTCGAGTTCCCGGAGCAGTACGCTTCCCCGCCCAGCGGGCTGAGCGTCTCCTTCGGTGCTCCTGCGGAGGATGAGATGTCGACCGCAGCATCAGAGGGAGAGTCGGTCGGCGAGGCGGACGCTTCGGCGGCGCGGCCCCCTCCAGAGGTGGCCGCTCCGTCTGAGGTGGACGTTGAGCTATCGACTATGCTCCTCCGGGCCGCCAGGGGGATCGGTCTGGAGGTGCCCCAGGCGCCCCCGGCCGATCCTTCTAGGCTGGATGATTGGTTCCTGGGGAGGGCCCCCGCGGCTCCACCTCGCCCCCCCTCGGTCCCATTCTTCCCGGAGGTGCACGAGGAGCTGACGAGATCCTGGCGGGCCCCCTTCTCATCACGGCCCCGCCCCAGCTCCTCTCCCCTCACCACCCTCGATGGCGGGGCGGCCAGGGGGTATGCAGCGATTCCCCGGGTCGAGCGCGCTGTGGCGGTACATTTGTGCCCACGCGGCGCTGCCACCTGGAGGGATCGTCCGCATCTCCCGTCCAGGGCGTGCGAGCGCTCGTCCGCCCTTGCGGGCCGCGTTTACCACGCCGCTGGACAGGCCGCCACCGCCCTGCATGCTATGGCGATCCTCCAAGTTTATCAGGCCCAGGCCCTGAAACAGCTGCACGAGGGTGGTCCCGACCAGGGGGTTATGGAAGAACTCCGCGCCGCCACCGACTTCGCCCTACGGGCGACGAAGGTCACGGCGCGTTCCCTTGGTCAGGTGATGTCCACAGCCGTGGTCCAGGAGCGACACCTATGGCTCACTCTGGCCCAGATGGCAGACGTCGACAAAGCTCGCTTTCTTGACGCTCCTATCTCCCAGAGTGGCCTATTCGGCGACACTGTCGAGGACTTTGCCCAGCAGTTCTCGGCAGTCCAGAAGCAGAGGGAGGCCATTCAACACATCCTGCCCCGCCGCGAGTCCAAACCCATCCCGCCGCCGGTGGCTCAGCCTCCCCCCGCCCGTCGCCGAGGGCGCCCCCCCGCGGCCCCCACCAAACCTGCTCCGTCGCCTGCTGAACCCAAGAAGGAGACGGCCCGACGTCGAGCTGGCCGCGGGGGCGCGGCGCCGCCCGCCTCTCAGGGACCTGCAAAGAACACCCGCAAGAGAGCCGCGAAACGTCCCTGACGCGGGCAACCCGGAGGTGGAGAAGTTTGTTCTTCAGGGGACGAGAACATCTGCGTCCCCGCTCCCGCTGGAGGGCCGGGGGTTGTTGTGCACTTTAACGCTGCCGCCGGCCCACGGGTCGGCGGTACCCACAACTTCAATAAAAGAGCAATTTCCTTCACCTCCGGGGCCTCGGCCCCGTGTTCCCGTTCCGGGCGGCACCAGGATGCCCTCTCGGAGCCGGACTCGGAGCTGTCTTTCGCCAGCGCGGGAACCTGGGAAGAAGGTAGGCCCTGCTCAGAGCAGCTTGTCTCCCCTTCCCCTTCCCCCCCTAGGCTGCCCCACCACGGTCACGTCGGTCAACGTTCCCTTGACACCCCTGTCGAGGCGCTTGGGGGCCTGGCTTCAGCTCCCCAGCCCCTCGCGGTGGTTGATACGGACGGTACGTCTCGGCTATGCGATTCAGTTCGCCAAAGCTCCGCCCAGGTACAGAGGTGTCCTTCACACTCGTGTCCACTCAGACACCCACGCCGCTGTCCTGCGTGCAGAGGTCGCAGTCCTACTGGCGAAGGATGCGATCGAGCTTGTCCCTCCAGCCGAGATGAGGTCAGGGTTTTACAGTCCCTACTTCATCGTGCCCAAAAAGAGTGGTGGGTTAAGACCCATCCTGGATCTCAGAGTCCTGAATCGGTCCCTTCTCAGGCTGCCGTTCAAGATGCTCACGACGAAGCGCATGCTCTCATGCATTCGTCCCCAGGATTGGTTTGCAGCCATCGACCTGAAGGACGCGTACTTCCATGTCTCGATTCTTCCTCGCCACAGGCCCTTTCTTCGGTTTGCGTTCGAGGGTCGAGCATACCAGTACAAAGTTCTCCCATTCGGCCTGTCCCTCTCTCCTCGCGTTTTCACCAAGGTTGCGGAAGCGGCCCTGGCCCCTCTTTGGCTGTCAGGTTTCCGCATCCTCAACTATCTCGACGACTGGCTTCTGATAGCCCACTCTCGAGAGGTGCTTTGCGACCAGAGGGACCTGGTGCTTCAGCACCTCAGCCGCCTGGGCCTTCAGGTCAACCGAGAAAAGAGCAAACTCTCCCCAGTGCAGAGGATCTCTTTTCTCGGCGTGGAGCTGGACTCGGTCTCCATGACAGCCCGTCTCACCAACGAGCGCGCTCAGTCGGTGCTGAGATGTCTAGATTTATTCAGGCACAAGACAGCGGTTCCTCTAAAAACTTTTCAGAGGCTCCTGGGGCATATGGCAGCTGCGGCCGCGGTAACGCCGCTGGGCTTGCTTCATATGAGACCGCTTCAGCACTGGCTACACGACCGAGTCCCGAGACGGGCATGGCACCGTGGCACACTCCGGATTGGCGTTTCCCCGCAGTGTCGCCGCCTGTTCAGCCCGTGGTCAGACCCTGCCTTTCTCCAGGCCGGAGTACCCCTGGGGCAGGTGTCCAGGCATATCGTGGTTTACACGGATGCCTCCACCACGGGTTGGGGTGCTGTGTGCAACGGGCAAGCAGCTTCGGGCTCCTGGACAGGACCTCGACTGCAGTGGCACATCAATTGCCTCGAGTTGTTGGCTGTGCTTCTGGCCCTTCGTCGCTTCCGACCGACGTTGCGTCAGAAGCACGTACTTGTGCGTACCGACAGCACTGCGACTGTGGCTTATATCAACCGCCAGGGCGGCCTCCGCTCCCGTCGCATGTCACAACTCGCCCGCCGTCTGCTCCTCTGGAGTCAAACGTGGCTAAAATCGCTACGTGCCATTCACATTCCGGGGGAACTCAACCGTGCAGCCGATCAGCTCTCACGGCAGTCCACCCTCCCTGGAGAATGGCGACTCCACCCCGAGACAGTCCAGCTGATTTGGAGGCATTTCGGGGAGGCCCAGATAGATCTGTTTGCCTCCCCCGAATCCTCCCACTGCCAGCAGTTCTTCTCCCTCAACGAGGTATCCCTCGGCAGGGACGCTCTGGCCCACAGCTGGCCTCCGGGGCCCAAGTACGCCTTTCCCCCAGTGAGCCTCCTTGCACAGACCCTGTGCAAGATCAGGGAGGACGAGGAGCAGGTTCTCCTGGTCGCCCCATACTGGCCTGCCAGGACCTGGTTCCCAGAACTAATTTCCCTCGCGGCAGCCCCTCCCTGGAAAATCCCCTTGAGGAAGGACCTTCTTTCTCAGGGGATGGGCACTATTTGGCACCCACGTCCCGATCTATGGAACTTGCACGTCTGGCTCCTGGACGGGACGCTTCAGACCTCGCCGGCCTTCCACAAGCCGTGGTAGAAACCATCTCTCAGTCCCGAGCCCCCTCTACAAGGCAGGCGTACGCACTGAGGTGGGGTCTATTCGTCGACTGGTGTTCCTCACGAGAACAGGACCCACAGAGATGCACGATTGCAGTAGTGCTTTCCTTCCTGCAAGAGAAGTTGGAGCGCAGGCTGTCCCCTTCGACTCTCAAAGTGTATGTTGCCGCTATTGCCGCACATCACGATGCAGTGGATGGATCATCCCTAGGTAAGCACCCTCTGGTCGTGAGATTCCTCAGAGGCGCTAGGAGGATCAATCCTCCCAGACCGCGCCTCGTACCCTCTTGGGACCTCTCCGTCGCCCTCCAGGGCCTGCGGGGACCTCCCTTCGAGCCCCTCGCCTCAGTTGAGCTTAAGTTTCTGTCATTGAAGACAGCGCTCCTGACTGCGTTGGCCTCCATCAAGAGGGTGGGGGATCTGCAAGCTTTCTCTGTCGACGAAGCGTGCCTGGAGTTCGGGCCCGGCGATTCTCACGTCATCCTGAGACCCCGGCCCGGCTATGTGCCCAAGGTTCCCACCACGCCTTTCCGCGATCAGGTGGTGAACCTGCAAGCTCTGCCCTTGGAGGAGGCAGACCCAGCTATAGCATCGTTGTGTCCAGTCCGTGCTCTGCGCACTTACGTAGACCGCACTCGGCACTTCAGACGCTCTGAGCAGCTCTTTGTCTGCTTCGGAGGTCAGCAGAAAGGGAATGCTGTCTCCAAACAGAGGTTGGCGCATTGGGTGGTAGAAGCCATCTCCCTGTCTTACTTGTATCAGGGAGAGCCTTGCCCCTTAGGCTTGCATGCCCACTCCACACGGAGTGTTGCATCTTCCTACGCGTTGGCACATGGCGCCTCATTAGCGGACATCTGCAGAGCTGCCGGCTGGGCGACACCAAATACCTTTGCCAGGTTTTACAACCTTCGCTTAGAGGCCGTGTCCTCCCGAGTTCTGACAGGTGACCGGGAGGACGGCTAGTGTCGGCTTGCTGCGCCATTCCCACGTGGATCCGTGCGCTATCTCCCAGTCTGTTCCCTCCGGCGAACCTGGGTCCTCCATGCCCCTCAGTCCGGGCTAGACGCGGAGTAGCTCTTGACTGTGCTCCTGCCGGGTCTCCTTCGCCCCGCAGGTTGTGGCTATTTTTCTCTATATTTTTTCAGGGGTCAACCAGAAGGCCTCTGTTTCCCTCGTATATCCCTAAAACCCCCTTATGGATATATTGAATTTCTTATTTTCACATGGACAGAATTCATGTCTCCGCCCCCCCAACCCCTGCTTCAGTTTCTGGCATCCCTGGGGACCCCCCTTCTCGGGCCCCAGGGCGTTGGGAAGGTTACGTTAACGTCCGCCTGTTGACACGTCCGCCTGCCGGCACGTGGTCGTTGCGTAACGCGGCGCAGGGACGTGGCTTGTTCCATAGGGTCAGTTCCCATGTAACGTCGAAGTGATTCGACTGAAGGGGAACGTCTAGGTTACGTAGGTAACCCTCGTTCCCTGAAGGAGGGAACGGAGACGTTACATCCCCTGCCACGTCCCTGTCGTCGCGCTGACGCCGGCTCAACCCGGCTCCTCAGCGAAGAACCTGTCTGACTGGCGCATGACGTCGCTATTTATACCCGTATGTACGGGGCGTGGCGCATCATGCAAATGCCACTCGCCAATTTTCATTGGCCTTTTGTATAAGGCTCAGATATGATTGGATTCTAAGCGAATTCCCATGTAACGTCTCCGTTCCCTCCTTCAGGGAACGAGGGTTACCTACGTAACCTAGACGTTCTCTATTATAGATCAGTGTTCGCCCCCTGCTGGACATCTTTGATTATTGTGTCACGTGATTCACGCTTCCATACAGCAGGGACGTCCATTAGAGCAAAGCAGGTGTTCAGATGATTTACTTACTTATGCGCAGAATTTGTGCAGAATATTAATTTCTAAAAGGTGTATTTTTAATTTAAATTTTCTTTGCTGAAGCCCAAATGAGTTTTAATTACTTCAGCAATTCCAGAGGAGTCTGACAGTATATGACGCATTTTAAACATAGAATATGACATTGCGTCATTTTAATTTTGTCGTTTAAATTTACCTAAATTAAAATGCATCCTGAACCAGGAAATACAAACACATTCAAATAATAATGAGGTAAAGAGACCCTACAGCAAACAGATTGAAGAAAACAGATGAGACACAGACATGGATGCGTTCAGAATTATGATACAAACACATGAATAACTTTGAACACAGTACAGGATAAAACAACACGAAAATGAAGACGAATAATGGTGATTTACAGCTGATGCTCATCAATGTTGATGTCAGTAGCAGGAGATGCAGACCTCTGGTGGTAGATTGAGAGTTTGTACAAACACATATGAGACGATCACAAATAAAACTGATCACTTAAAGGAAAAGTTATAGCTAAATACAGAATAGCCTAATAGAAGCTGATGACATTGAACACTTTAAGACCATAAAACAATGCATATCCCATTGTAAAGTAGGAGCTTGTATGCCACCACTGAACATCACTTCCTGTGTTTTGCTGCTGCCCTACATTTCACAGTATATATTTACACAACAATTCACCAGCTTTTAACTTGAATTTAATTGCACTGTTCCACTGTTCTTCACTAATGATCCCTGTCAATCATGTGTGGCCCCGCCCACAGAGCTCAGGATTGGTTCCTTTGTGCTCCGCCTCTTACTGCAGCATCTTCCTGTTGATCTGAACAAACAATCAGACGAAGAACAAATGACTGAAGTTCATCAACAACAACATTAAACCTTCCACAAGATACATACAACAATCAAACCAGAACTGAAGAGAGTTTTATTGATTATAATGAGAAGAGCTGCAGGTTCAGACACTTACTGATGGATTCTCATGTTTAGGATCACGAGTCGTGCAGGAGTCTCCAGGAGGTCTGGGATGAATGGTCTGTGTGAAAGAGAGCGAGAGATTGGTCATGTGATCATCTGATGATGATCTGACTTTGGCGTCTCACTTACTGTGAGTGTGTCGTACAGGTCAGAGGTCGTGGATTTGAGCTCAAGAGCTGTGTATGTGTCTTCATTGGGATCAGAGATCTGCAGAGAGAGAAGGACACAAACATTGTGAGCCAATGTTTAAAATCTGATCTTATCTGATAGTCTGAGTAACTTTACTGACATAATGTTTAGAGGAACTTTTTACTGGATCCAGAACTATAGCATCAGGTGTTTGAACATCAAACTCTTAACTTAATTTCTCATATCATCTCTGCATGCAGAAAGACACTGTAAATAACTGTGATCATCTCACCTCAGACTTCTTCATAGCAGACGTTCTGTTCATCCTTCTAGTAAGACTGAAGAAAAAAGATGATTAAACAGCACACTGAAAGCATTGACAGATTCATTAATAAACTTAATTATACTAAATTACACACACCAGTTACTGGAATAATGGCAGTTTTTATGTTATACATGCATACTTAAAGGAGAACTCCGGTGTGATATTGACCTAAAGTGTATTGAATCATGATACCGAGTGTGAACGTACCTTGCATATTTCATCTTGGTTTGTGTCCAGCTGTCCAAAATCTGGGGTCAGTTAGCCGATGCTCACAACAGGCTGTCTATGAGAGTGAACAGGGCATCGGAAAAGCCATGTAAATAAATCACTGTTTTACGCCATTTACGAGGCACAAAGTAGCTCCACACTTCATCGGTAGACTTCCTAGGGCCCTGACATTTAAAACGAGACATTGAGAACTCAGAAAAAGCACCGGTAGTTTATTTACAAGAAGATTTATACAGACAGTACCTGGGAAAGAAAATCCGGTCGCCGCCATCCTGAACTTAGTCACGATAAATCGAGTGTCGAGCACCAAGGAATTTATCAGGTTATCAACGTATCAGGTTGTAGTTTCCTTCGTGCTCGACACTCGACTTATCGTGACTACATTTAAGATGGCGGCCACCGCTCTGTTCCTGGTGGAAGATGTCTGTATAAATCTTCTTGTAAATAAACTACCGGTGCTTTTTCTGAGTTTGTCTCGTTTTAAATGTCAGGGCCCTTGGAAGTCTACCAATGAAGTGTGGAGCTACTTTGTGCCTCGTAAATGGCGTAAAACAGTGATTTATTTACATGGCTTTTCCGATGCCCTGTTCACTCTCATAGACAGCCTGTTGTGAGCATCGGCTAACTGACCCCAGATTTCGGACAGCTGGACACAAACCGAGATGAAATATGCAAGGTACGTTCACACTCGGTATCATGATTCAATACACTTTAGGTCAATATCACACCGGAGTTCTCCTTTAAACATAACACTTAACCAACATGTAGTAAATTAATACTGCAAACATACAGCAGTTATTTTGAAAGGAACGTCTTACCAAATGTACATCACAAAAGCACCTGATGCTCCACTTAATAAAACACCACCAACAGCAACAGCAACAACAACTACAGCTACAGATGAGAAACGCCTGACTGCTGAAATACACACCAAAATACACACCAAATATTTAACAGGACTAGATATGACTAAATATACGGACAAATAAGGACGTAAACAGGTGTATGTGGTTAAAACCAGATGGAGTGATAGACAATGAGACATTTTTTTAATGGGTCGAACAACAATGGTAACATTATTATCAGTGTTGGGGAAAGTTACTTATAAAAGTAATGTATTACAATATTGCGTTACTCCCTGAAAAAAATTAACTAATTACATTACTTTGTTACTTTTTATCGATAGTAATGCATTACATTACTTTTGCGTTACTTTTTAAATCTGGGCAGGGGTTGCTTGTTTGTTTTTAATATAAAACATTTGTTTATTAGCAAATGTAAAAGCCTGTTCACAGCAGAAAGTTATATAAATAAGCCTAAGGTTGAAGGAAAAGTAAATTCATGAACTGGAGGAGAAGGAAGTTCAACACACTTCAGCAATGAGGAAAAGGAAACACAAATGTTAGTTAATATAAAGTAAGTTTATCTTATTGGTATAGTTGAATTGGATCAACAAAGGTCAGCAGCAAAAGTTAATTGGTTAATAAAATATTATTAAATACATAAAGAAAACAAAAAGTAACTTGCGTTACTTTTTTAACAATGTAACTCAGGTAAATAAAGTAATGGGTTAATTTACTAGTTACTTGAAAAAAGTAATCTGATTACGTAACTCGCATTACTTGTAATTACTTGTACACTTTACATATTTTTTTTAAAATGAGTGATATGAATTGAAATTATCAAAATGGAGAATTAGCATCTTATGTCTGTAATAGACTCACACATGACTGTGACAGTAACAGCGTCTGATCTCTGAGATCCATGTTGATTGTGAGCCTCACAGTAGAAGCGTCCACTCTGTAGTGCACTGAAACTCTGTCCAGATCCAACAGCTGAGCTTTGATTCTCCTTAAACCAGCTGAAGTTCAGAGCAGGTGGGTTTGAATCACTGCTGCAGATCAGAGTCACTGAACCACCTTCCACTATTTCAGATGATCCAGTTATGGACACTGAGACACTCCTAGGAGGATCTAAAACAGAAAACACACACACATACTGTACATATACATATAGTGCCAATATCCTTTTGGGCAGCATGCCAATATATAGCGTTATTGAACTATATGGGCATCACGAGTTCAAATCCAGATTCGAGGACCTTTCCTGCTCCTGCCCTCTCTCTCTCTCCCACTATGCTTCATTGCAACTCTGATCTGTCCTACTATAATAAAGGCAAACTGCCAAAAAAGAATATTAAAAACAAAAACAAAACAAAAACAATTAAGGATAAAATATGTTTAGATGATGTGTAGTCAAAACCAATAAAGCACCATTAACTCACACATGACGTTTAAAGTCACAATATCAGAGTATTTCTCTCCATGTTCATTGATGGACTTGCACTTGTATTCTTCACTGTGATCAGAGCTGATCTTTGAGATGCTGTAGATTCTTCCAGATCCTACAAACGTTTCTCCTTTAAACCAGCTGATTTCTGCAGGTGGGTTTGAATCACTGCTGCAGCTCAGAGTCACTGAATCTCCCTCCACTATTTCACAACATGGACTGATGGATATCACAGGACTCACTGGAGGATCTAAAAGTAAAATAATAATAAGAATAACAACTACTTTAAATTACTATGACACACCAATTTGCATTATCACAGATGAAACCCAAAGCCTCTTTGGTGCATCTAACACAGAAAAAATATGAAACATTACCAAAAATAAATTTAACATCACAAAGTCAGACTTATAAATCCAAAATGGACTGATGGAGATCACATGATTCACTGGAGGATCTACAGGTTTCAGATAAAATAATTACTATTCAGGCATTTTTATCCACTGACAACCTACTGCATTTGTAAACCTACCATTTATAGAGTTCTAAACTCTGCTGGTTTTTTAAAGACAACTTTAAGGAGGAAATGTCAATCTGTACTCACACGTGACATTGAGATGAACAGCAGGAGAGATGTAAGTGTGTCCATGTAGAGCACAGCTATATCTGCCTGCATCCTCTCTTCTGACTGACTGCAGCAGGAGTTGATTGTTTGTGTCTCTTCTCTCAGTTAATGGCTGTGAGTTTCTGTACCAGATGAATGTTGCTCTGTCAGTCAGAGTGCAGCTGCTTTTACATGTCAGACGGACTGAATCTCCCTCTGTCACTCTCTCAGGAGACTCCACCTGAAGATCTGAACACAACACACACATTATATCTAGTGCTGCTGTCATACACTCATTATTATTCAACATAATGCACAGAAGAAGAGTGAAACCTCATGAAAGTCACCTGTGACAGTAAGACGCACTCCTGGTTTACCAATCCATGTGCCACCAGGTTTATTAGTGATGAATCTGAAACAGTACATGTGTTCATCTTTCTGTGTCACATGACTCAGTCTGATGGTGCAGTTCTGCTGTTTATCTCCCAGATACTGAAGCCTCTGACTGTATTCAGGGTCCTCAGACAGATCTGGAGGCTCTACACCCTCTACAGGGTTTTTGGTCCAGAACACTTCCTTGATCTGATGTCCAGTAGGGTATGTATAAGTGCAGCTCATTATCACTGATGAGTTCTTTAGTGCACAGATGTGTGAATGACTGTAACTCACACCCCAATCAGCACTAGAAACACCTGAAACACAGAATTCATCAGAATGAAAATGTTGTTTTATCAGTTACAACAGACCATGAACACAATATTTTTACTACTTTAAAACAGCAGCTTATTACAGAAAATAAAGACCGATTTTCACAGAATCTATTAAGTGATAAATTATATTAAGTTCATCATCAGGTTTTATGAAGGGTGTTGCAGAAAAGCAGAAATAAAAGCACAGTGACAAAGGAGTGAAAAAAGAACCAGGAAATCAGCCGCGGACAACATGCTGCACTATCAAATAATGAAAAACAAGAGTAAGACAATAATCAAAGTTTTATTAAATACCCAGTGTGCGGCTTTTACTCCGTCTACATCTCTGAGCTCATCTATATGTTGAACTCATTTGACACAATAACTATTTAACACATTCACTTCTGAGATCAAGAGCCAAACATATTCACAGTCTATTGTTTCACTGATATTCAGATCTGAACAAAGAACACATCCCTCCTAAACCCCCTGACACTGACTAGCAAATAACAAAAGATTACTGGACATTTATAAAAGGCACAAGTCATTTGATGTATCTCACCCAAACTTCCTGTTCGAGAGGAAATGTGAATACAGGACAGAAGAAAGTGCTCATCTGCTGCTCACTGTGAGGCCTTAAATAAAAGTGTTTCTAATGTGAATGTAACAGAGACTCACCGTGAATCATGAGCAGAAAGATCAGAGGAAGACGAGGAGCCATTCTGACCGACATCAGCATCAAATATATCTATAATACAGCATTAATCAACACTTATAATCATAATTTTTGCCATACATTAACTTAATCTTAACATTTCTCACATTAAGGTATGTATGATATACGACCAACAATTTTCATTGAAGTACCAGTTTGTTTGTCTTACCGTGTTGAAGCTCAGCAGATCAACAGCAGCCAAATGACTGACTGTTTTAACACATGCACTTATAGCTAAAGACAAACTCTTTGTGGTTAACACTGTTTTAATGTCCATCAGCAGAAATATCAGTGTCCCTCCCTGAACAAGAGAAATACATTACTGAACTAAAACTTCAGACAAACAGTGATGCTTTTCTTTAAGTTAATTTTAAATGCAATTACTAAAGATGTTTAGAACATGATTGTGTAAGTGTAACCAGACATTCTGCTGTGTATTTCACACGTTTTTATGTTGTTCTTGCACACAGACAGAGGAAACTCCTTTTCCTCTTTTCTCTGTCACCCTCTGCTGGACATCTTTCATAATTGCATCATGTGATTCACACAGGATGATGGTCCATTCAAGAGGTCCTTGCTGCAGGCTGTAGCGCGATGACGTAGCTGGATCAGGTCCAATACATACTGGACGTTTTTTTTTTTTTTTTTTTTAATTGCCAAGATACAAAGCACAAAAGTACAAAAATGTCAGCATTATACATGTATATAAAAAAAAATAAAAAAACCTTAAACAATATAAATTAAAAAGATTAAACAAATTGATAGTGAGTGAATTTGCAGCGGTGAATATGAAATTTTGCAAGTAGTAATAGTAGGTTAATGATAAAATATTCGTTAATTATTTGATCTTTTTTAATACTGGACGTTGTTAGGCGCATGCGCGGTGGTTTGTTTTGCCGACGACATGCGCTGTATAGCGATCTCTGAATATAATACGACAATATTGTATTGTGATAATATTCTAACCTGTGTACTAGTAGTGATGAATATTTATAAGTAATGATGAATAGTAATTTACACAAATGTGATGCTTAAGTTGTGATGTGATGCTCTACACACATGCAAAATGTTAAAGTTTTTAAGTTTTAAATTGCATAACTTTAGAGCTTTTTAATTTAAATTTAATGGATTAAAAGCATAATATCTTTGTCAAGTATTATTTTCAGTGTGTGTGCATACAACATTAAAATGAAGCCATTTTATTCAGGGCATATTTATTGTTGAGTGGAAGCAAAAATATGTCATTTTATGTGTCATTTTAAAAATATGTCTCTATGTCATTTTAATCCTAAAGTTACAATACAATAAGGTATGTAAAATGCTTGAAATACCAGTACACATCCAGGGGAAATGGAAATAATAACAGCACCAATAAAAAAATAAAAAAGAAAAAGAAAAAAAATTGTCATATGTCAAAAAAAATGCTTAATGATATTTTGACTGGTAAGAGTTCCTTCTTTAATGGCTATACTCATTTTTCCACAGTGATCTACATTGATCAGCAATTTGAAGCAGAACCCAGTGTCAGCAGGGCATGAACATATATGGGGGAAAAACAACATTACACATTAGATTCAATAGACAAACTGATCTTAGCTGTCAGATCAAGCTGTTTTCACTCATGTGACTGTTTATATTGAAATAACAGCCAAACAAACCACCGCGCATGCGCGTTACAACATCCAGTAAGTATTGGACCTGATCCAGCTACGTCATCGTGCTACAGACTGCAGCAAGGACTGACTCATTAGGGGTTCTCAAACTTTTTGGGGCCAGGGACCACTTACGGAGAGAAAAGCAGCCCCTCATAATTATACCACTGAATACAATTTGTACTCTTAGATGCTATTAGACTTTTACTGGAATTAAAAAAAAAAATATGGATTGTTTATATTTCTGGATTGCATGTTTTCTGTTTGCTTTTTCTGGAATCTGTTCATTTATTAAATAAAACTGTAATCTAAAAGCATGTCTTATTGTTTGGAAATTTTAAAATGTATACAATTTAACAACAATTTATTAAAAGGTTATCAAAAATATATTTTAGGGCTATGTAAAATGTATTTTCTTTTTTTCTCCATTTCTGTTTTATTGTTCTCAAATTAAGTGTTTTCGGGTTTAAATGCTCTGGGTTCCATTTTAATTGTATTACTAAACATTTTTAATCAATCGAATTAATACAATTACTATAACTTAATATTTTATTTTTAAAAATCATTGAAAAAAAATAAAAGTTTTGTTATGTTCTGTCTGTTTAAATTTTTCTAGATTTATAATTTAAGAGTTATTTATAAACAAAAACAGTGGTAATCAAAATGAAGGCATGAAACATTAACAGATCAATCTTTTCAAATCTGATCAAATGAAAATTCCATTTAGTTTTTGACAAGCAAAAAATGCTGTACAGCAAAGGTTTACTATAGAAAAATAAATAAAATAGTGTGATTATTGCCTAGAAATATTATAAAATGTATTATTATTATTATTATTATTATTATTATTATTATTATTATTATTATTATTATCATCAGATAAGCTCTGGAGATGAAGTTCTTGTGTTTATATCCTCAGATTCATATTTAAAAAGAGTGAAAAACTGAGCGATTAGGTTCAACATGATCAATTTGCTATGAAATGAAACAGAAACAGTGAAACAGAATGAAGCACAATGAGCAGATTTAAACCAGTACCCGTTTATATAATAGTGAACCCACAAATGAATGAAGGATGCATTTACTGTATATTGCACTTCCATTGTGTATTGCACCCACAATATTTAACCAGAATTGTACTAGTTATCTTTAGGTCTTCAGAGGTCTTCAGAGGAATCATGAAGTAAATGATTGAAATATCTGGATTACTTTATATAATCATAGTATGACAAGAAAAAAATAAAAATAAAATCAGTATCATCTAATAAATATAAATAATATTGCAATAGTTTGGTGCAGTATGAGAAACAAATTAAACTGCAAATGAACTGGCAGTGAAGGGAAGGCACACAAACACACCCCTGATAAGTTTTCCTGTAATTCAAGGCTTTTCCTGTAGAGCACGGTTTGCTTTCAGTTTCACTTTAGAGGAAACTCTTGAGCATTCAAAACAGACTGAATAATTATCAGATGCACATTATATTATGACTTGCTTAGCATTTCTTTTTAACAAATAGAAGAGCTGTGAGTCAATAAATTAGAAGGTGATCTTCTTATGATCTCTGCTGCAAACATTTTAGGTGTAACATTTAATGTTATGACTTTCATTTTTCTTTTTCTTTTTTGGTTTTAAGAGCTACAGACTTATTAACACATGAAATTACAGCAAAACACTTTTATGCGACTTTTCTGGTATTTCATTATTTGTGCAGCAGGTCTTCATCACGCTCTGCTCATCTTCACACATTTGTAAGCAGCTGCTGATGTCTCTGAATCAGTTTGAGGGTTGATAGTGTTGTATTGTTCTCACCACTGTTGTGTAACTGTTCCAGGATTTCCAAGTTGATGCCCCCTATTTTTCTTGGCTTGAGTTTTATTATTGCTGTTTTTTTGTAAAATAGGTGTACATTCTTAAAAAGGATGTGTTAAAAACAACACAGCCTGTGTTGTTACTTAACACACCTTTGTGTCTAGTTAAGAACAACACATTTTGTGTTAGTTTTAACTCAACCAGTGTGTTATTCCAGCTAACACAGAAAATGTGTTGTTTTTTTTCTACACACTATTGTGTTATAAATACACAACTTGTGTCAAGTATGTGTTATTTTTTAACAAATTTTGTATGCAATAAAGACACTGCAAACGAATGTATAGTTTAAACACAATTTATTAAACCTGCTTCTAACAATTACATAAAAACTCAAAAAGGTTAAAAAGGAGAGGTAAACAATCACAATACAGTCATTTCAACATTTTAATTATTCATTGAGTGAAAAGTTGTTAATGGTTTATAAAGTTTGTACTTAAAAAAAAAAGTGGTATTTGACAACCTCTTAAGCATTAATCGTTTTATTTACATATTTTTATCAGCATACAAGTGGTGGTGAGGGTCGGTGAGATGAAGTCTCTCGTTTGTCTCTGTCTCGTCAGTAACTGCCACAATCGCTTAAAGCCTGGGATACACTGTGCGATATTATCAATCGTTGCTCTTGGCTCTAGCTCAAACTGCACGACAGAATCGCAGGGTGTAAAAGTTCGCAGCTCACGATTTATGTTCTCACACTGTACGACCCGATGCTCTTATGCGATCTTACCGCTCACACTGTGCGTCCAATATCGCACGTCGGACTTGAAACAGAAGAAGAAGAACAACAAAAACACGGTAGTAGGATGCTGACAAGGAATGATGAGGGTCACCAGAGCAAAAAGCGCTCGATATCGTGCCTTTCCGTGAGTTCGTGTAAGCGCATGGACTTTTTTTATCTTTTTTTTTTATGATGTTATTTGTATCTGAAGAATGTTCTTTTTTTATTATTATTTTTTTTATTGAACTTTTGAAATAACAGAACATGTTGCTTCCTTCTAGTGATGGGTCGTTCTTGAACGATTCGCTCATTTTGAACGAATCTTTAATGTGACTCGGGACAAACGAGTCGTCTCGGGGAGTGATTCGTTCAGTCGCGCATGCGCAACATCCTATTACTGGAATTAGTTCACCTGTTTTTAGAGTCGTTAGGCGAGGTGAGCGAACCATAGACTAAAGTAGACATAGACTTAAATCTAAGCCCTAGCCCGGCCCTGGTCCGAGACGCACAGGCTGTAGCCCGGCCCGTGTCCGACAGCTTATCAAAAATTTTGGCCCGAGTCCGACCCGAAGCCCGTCTTTTTTTCCGCCAAACAGCTTATACTGTTACAGCCATTAAAATAGACCAGATTTCGTATTTAATAGAAAGTTTATGTTTTTTCGTTTCGTTTTTTTTATCAGAACAATTTAGAGAAAAGTTTGGAGTTTTTTGTTTGTTTGTTTGTTTGTTTTTTAAATGTAAGTTAGTTTTTTAAGTGACATCGATATCCAAGCGGTATGTGGTCCACAGTGTGTTTACTCAATTTAACCATATATCAAATCAACACTTGACTAGTCTACAATGCAATTCACAGATATAAAACAAACATCAATATAGCAAAATGTTAGATTTAAAGTTTATTATCACCATCTCAGAACAAAGGCATTTCAAACAGGGCAGGCAGTTCTGCTGCGCAAAACCGGAACATAAAGTCGCAGTGGTAAAGTAAACGAATATTGAACAAATATATAAAGAATAAATAATAATATAGAAAACTTAAAAAACACAACTTTACCACGTGGCTGAAAATCTCTCTGCGGTATGTGAGCACAGTGGAGCGGCAACAATTTCCCCCGCACTCCTTGCATTTAATAATCCAGCTCCACTCCTCTCTCACTGATGTCAGAAACACCGCTCCGCGTCAAAAAACAAAAACAAAAAAAAAAAAACAAATTAAGTTTGAAATGTAACAGTCCTGTTCATAAAATATAATAAAATAAAATAACAGGAGAGTTTCAAACATAGTGTGCAATATTTGTTCCGACCACAGCTAATAATTGTCAGCATTAAAAGAGTATTGCTGCTTTATCCAGTGCAAAGTTTGTAATGAAAATAATACGTTTTCGTCAGTTATTTTACCTACAGATCACATTATTTCTGATTTGAGTGATCCATCTCTATCAAGCTAAACAGCGGTGGTGGAGCGCTCTTGAAGAGAGTGAAAACCATGACGCTCCGACTTTTAAAAAAATCCGCTCCTTCCTCCATTCAAAATCACACCGCTCCACTCCGCGCTCCGCTCATACTCTGCTATGCGCGAGAAATCACTGGCGCTTCCGGGGACGCACTCATGAAATCATGAAATCACGCCCGATATATGTGCAAGTTATGACGTGAAAATTGGCCCGAAGCCCGGCCCTAGGGGCAAAAAAAAAAAAATTCGGGCCCCGACGGGCTCGGACTCAAATGCAGGGCTCTAGACTAAAGACCCAGGCAAACAATGATTTAATATTTTCTGTTTCTTATAGCATTATAGTTTTGTTTTGTTTTGTTTTGTTTTGTTTGAAGTGTGATTAACGTTTGTGTCAGCAGTAGATGTGTTAGGGAGGTTAAAGGCTAACATTTGAATTATATTTATTGTTAAAATGAACGAAATTACTCGAAAAAAGATTCGTTCATTTTGCTGAACGAGACTCAAAGGTCCGAGTCGGTAAAATGATCCGAACTTCCCATCACTACTTCCTTCACTTTCACTTTCGTGTTTGCACAGGCGCAGTGCCAGAGTTTTGGGGTAATCAGGTCGTAGACGCTCGTAGCATTGCTTCAACGGTGCGATACACTCACGAGGGCCGACCAGAATTTCAAACCAGTTTGATTTTCATCCGACCATACGATTGTCGATCGTGAGAGGGTAATCGCTTCTCGTTACCCTGTGTATACTACACGATGTGAGACGCACGAGTCAGCTGAAAATCGGCCCGATCCAAGAAATTCTCGCACGAGTGAAAAATCGTGGCAAAAAGGGTCAAAAATCGTACAGTGTATGCCCGGCTTAAGGAGCGTCTTCCATTCAAAGCGTATCTAAGAGTAAAATAAAGATACGTTTGTTATTTATAGGCTGCTACACATAGCGAATATTATGAAATAGCGATAGCTAAAAAGGCAAGAAAAGCTTAAGCATCAGAGATTATGTTAGTGTTAGGGCAATTTGCACAATATGTGAGAAGCCCCTGTCTGCAGCCAAGTAAAACAGGAAAGGACGATGGTTTCATAAGATTCAAAGGAGAGTGGGAGAAATAAGGTGTACAGGGAGGAATAGGCGAGAAGAGACAAAAATATCAAGGCTTCGGTTTGGACACACGGGATTAAATGGAACATTACTGAAAATAGGTAAACATGGCACAGGGAAATGTGAATATTGCGGGCATGAAGAAACAGTGGAACACGTCATATTAGAGTGCAGGAAATATGAAACTGAAAAAAGACAATTGACCCTTATGCACGGAGTGTAATATGGAATTACCCAATATAACCAAAAGATGGCAGCAGAGGATTATTTATTATGCAGCTGCCTTTTAAACTCCCTATATTTTTCAAGACGTTTTGCTTTTCGATTTATTATAAAATTACTAGTATAATAGATTGTATTACTTTTACCGTCCTTAAGTGTATAGTATAGCAAGTGCAGAAAATCATTAAGCTCACACAGAAACAGCCTATAAGGGTGAATTATTTAAATAATAATATAGAGTTCATTACAAATACATTAAATAATTATGGTATAATAATTAAATAATGCACCCAATATGAATCGATAGGAATATGAAATATTTAATAAAATTTAATAACTACATCTTTTAAGTTTTATCTTGAACTGTAAAATCTATTGAATAGCATATATTTAACCAATATGTGGATAAAAACGAACAAAGTACGTTCATATTACGGCACAGTACAGTTGACCAGAAATTAATTAGCATGGCTTGACTAAACAAGTAATCCGATATGGTCAATCAATAGCGAAATTAGAAGAAATGAAAATATGTTTCAATTTAGTAGATATACTTCGGGAAGGGTCAACAGATGGTTATAGGGTGTTATTTCAATTGCTTAGAGAAATTAATGTATTTGAGCACAGAGGACCCAGATTGCTGTTTCGCGTGTCACTATTAGATCGGGAGTGAGAATCAGAAATAAATGTGAACATTATTATCTTAAATAAATAACAGTGAAATTCATTCATGTGTCATCATAATTCATTCATGTGTCATAAATGTTTGTATTTATAAACAACTCTGATGTTTAACATCTCTTTTCTATTTATTAATTTAATAACGTAAGGATAGTGGACACTCTTGCTGATAATTTTCCACATTTATGTATCTTATTAACAATTAAGACAATAATAAAAAAACCTGTAAATAAACACCACTGGTTAACATTTTGATTTATAGTCACGGATTGCCAGAAATGGGATAACTAAACAGCGGAAAGATGTTTTGCTTGTAAATGTATGTAACCTTGGACCACAAACCAGTCATAAGCGCACGTTTAAAAAAAAAAAAAAACTTAATTGAGATTTGTACACATCTGAAAGCTGAATAAATAAGCAAAGGATTCCGCGTTTATATAATTCATAAGTATAGTTTCCAACTGCATTTCCTGTTGATCGTGGCAGCGACGTCAATCCATTTCACTAACCAATGAGATGAGTTGTGGGAGGGATGTTGCGTCGACGTCATTAATTTACCTACAACCAATGAGAAGGCATGTGGGCGGGGCGACACGTGCAGCCCCACCCCAGATTCAGCCCCGCCTCGATCTGCAGGCTGCAGACAGGTGCACTTGGATGAAGTGAGGCAAGCAGCAATGTGATTGGCTGATATTTAACACATATTGTGTTGGACACACTGTGTTGGATATTTTCTTTTTTCTTTTTCATTTTTAACACACATTTAACACAAAGTAACACAAAATGTGCTAAAATAGACATAACACAAACAATGTGTTAAAAATTAACACATCCTTTTTGAGAGTGTATTTAAGTGACAAAATTGCATTCTTCGGTTTCACACTGATTGTTTTTGATGCAAAAAGAGGCAAATAAATGCAGAGGAAGAAGCAGGTAAACACGTCATGTGGAGTTTATGAGGAAACATCTGACATTTCCTTCCTCTGCTTGGTCATTGTTGATCATTTCACCTCTGATGGTCAAGAGACTCACTGAAACACGGTAAAACTATTCCATATTTCTCTGTTTTTACTCCATTTGTAAACATTAATTTGTAAAACTTGGATTTTTTTTCTATTGCTTTTCTGTTGCATATAAATGTTTAGTTATATTCAATAGTGTGATCTTGAATCCATAATGATCCAGGCATTTGATGTCCTTAATGGTATAGATCATTTAATATATGTGAAGATATAGTGATTTAACTTTATATCATGTTATGATCTGTGCAGTAAATTTTTATTTATTGGCTGTTGTACAGTAGTTGTTGCAATGCTGATGTTAATCAGAATGACTCCTCTTCCTCTGATCTCTCTGCTTATGATTTATGGTGAGTCTCTTTCAGCAAAACTTCCTCTATAATCACTAACAAAATTAATATAATTTAAATCTTTTTCAAAGTATTTCACTATTTGTGCAACATCAATTGGGGCAAATGTCATATTCCTGTTCTTCCTCACCCTCCACTCATCTTCTTTCTTTGCTCATATTTCAGCATTTGCATATGCAGTTGTTAATGTATTTATTATGAAATTTGTTTCAGGGGTTTACAGTTTTGAAATCTGAATTTCGAGCATTAGGGGGGTAATAATTTTAGCACATGTCAACACTGACCTCTAGTTGAGCATTTTTGTTGGGTTCTGACTTCATTGGGCTTTTTAACTATTGTCTGCTCTGTAAATGTTATGTTGTAGAAACATGTAGTGTTATATTAAACAAATATCTGTCCCTGTGCACAAGTATGAATGATAAGTACTGCACATTATTCATTATTATTTCTGTGTTTCAGGGGTTTCTAGTGCTGATTGGGGTGTGAGTTACAGTCATTCACACATCTGTGCACTAAAGGACTCATCAGTGATAATGAGCTGCACTTATACATACCCTACTGGACACCAGATCAAGACAGTGTTCTGGACCAAAAACACTGTAAAGGGTGTAGAGCCTCCAGATCTGTCTGAGGATCCTGAATACAGTCAGAGGCTTCAGTATCTGGGAGATAAACAGCAGAACTGCACCATCAGACTGAGTCATGTGACACAGAAAGATGAACACACATACTGTTTCAGATTCACTACTAATAAAGGTGGCATATGGCTTGGTTATCCAGGAGTGAGTCTTACTGTCAAAGATGACCCAGGTGAGGTTTGACTCTTCTTCTGTGCATTATGTTGAATAATAATGAGTGTATGACAGCAGCACTAGATATAATGTGTGTGTTGTGTTCAGATCTTCAGGTGGAGTCTCCTGAGAGAGTGACAGAGGGAGATTCAGTCCGTCTGACATGTAAAAGCAGCTGCACTCTGACTGACAGAGCAACATTCATCTGGTACAGAAACTCACAGCCATTAACTGAGAGAAGAGACACAAACAATCAACTCCTGCTGCAGTCAGTCAGAAGAGAGGATGCAGGCAGATATAGCTGTGCTCTACATGGACACACTTACATCTCTCCTGATGTTCATCTCAATGTCATGTGTGAGTACAGATTGACTTTTACTTCTTAAAGTTGTCTCTATTGTGTTTAAATATATAAACATATTTAACATATGACATAAAATGTAGCTAATCAGTGTCCTCAAAAGTATTTTTTTTTCAACCCTAACGAGCCAGTGCTAAAATCAGGACTAGGTCTGAATAAATCCAAACAATTCAATTCAATTCAATTCAAGTTTATTTGTATAGCGCTTTTTACAATACAGATTGTTGCAGAGCAGCTGCACAAAAGTTTTAGGCTACTACAATATATTTAGTAGCTTATTAGTGGTGAATACTGTATGTTGAGTCGATGTACATATGATATAAATATTAAATCAGTAACTGTGTAATTAAAAAGATTATGAACACTAATTGCAATGGTTATGTGCTGTAATCAAACTTGTAGGAAAATTATGTAGTGCTGTATGTTGTTTCAAGGCTGGCATCATCTGCGGTCCTCTGAGGGGTTGGCATCATCTCTTCTTCTGAATCCAGACTGAATCTTGTGTAATTCCTAGTTACCACGGGATGGAAATCCCGTGGCAAAGACAGAGAAACAGAGAAATAATTAGCGTAGCTGCTGTTCCAACTTCCGACCAAACAAAAATGATGGTTTAGCCCAAGCTGAAGAATATTAATGTGCATTTGATCAGATGTAACTGAAATTACAACGTTATGAGATACATAATGTGAATGCTTGGCTAAAGAGATGAGTCTAGATTTAAACATACAGAGTGTGTCTGAACCCCGAACGTTATCAGGAAGGCTATTCCAGAGTTTGGGAGCCAAATGAGAAAAGGCTCTCCCTCCTTTAGTGGACTTTGCTATCCTAGGTACTACTAAAAGTCCAGAGTTTTGCGACCTTAGGGAGCGTGAGGGATTGTAGCGTAGTAGGAGACTAGTTAGGTATGCAGGAGCTAAACAATTAAGGGCCTTATAGGTAAGAAGTAATATTTTGTAAGTGATACGGAACCTAATAGGTAGCCAGTGTAGAGACTGTAAAATTGGGGTAATATGATCATATTTTCTTGACCTGGTAAGGACTCTAGCAGCTGCATTTTGGACTACCTGTAGCTTGTTAATTGAAGAAGCCGGACAACCACCTAGTAGTGCATTACAATAGTCCAGTCTAGACGTCATGAATGCATGAACTAACTTTTCTGCATCAGAAACAGGTAACATGTTCCGTAGCTTAGCAATGTTTCGAAGATGAAAGAATGCTGTTTTTGTAACATAGGAAATATGATTTTCAAAAGACAGGTTGCTGTCTAATATAACACCTAGATTTTTGACTGTAGAGGAAATAACAGTACATCCGTCTAGTTGCAAGTTGCAGTTTAAGAGATTCTGTGTACTGTTTTTTGGTCCAATAAGTAATATCTCAGTCTTATCTGAATTTAACAGTAGAAAATTATTGGTCATCCAGTCTTTCACATTTTTAACACACTCTGTTAACTTTGCTAAGTTAGAAGTTTCATCTGGTCTTGTTGAAATATATAGTTGAGTGTCATCAGCATAACAATGGAAACTAATCCCATATTTCCTAATAATATTACCGAGGGGTAACATGTAAATTGAAAATAGTAGTGGACCTAGGACAGATCCTTGTGGCACTCCATACTTTACTGGTGTTAGCTGCGATGACTCCCCGTTTAAATAAACAAAGTGGTAGCGATCGGACAGGTATGATCTGAACCATCCTAAAGCCTGCCCTTGAATACCTGTATAGTTTTGTAATCGATCTATGAGTATTTCATGATCTATAGTGTCGAACGCAGCACTAAGATCAAGTAAAACTAGCAATGAGACGCAGCCTTGATCTGACGCAAGTAGCAAGTCGTTTGTGATTTTTACAAGTGCAGTTTCTGTGCTATGGTAGGGCCTGAAACCTGACTGAAATTCTTCAAAGATATTATTATTTTGCAAGAAGGAGCACAATTGAGCGGACACAACTTTTTCTAGGATTTTAGACATAAATGGAAGATTAGAAATGGGTCTGTAATTTGCCAGTTCACTAGGGTCTAGCTGTGGTTTCTTAATAAGAGGTTTAATAACTGCTAGTTTGAATGGTTTTGGGACATGACCTAAAGATAATGATGAGTTAACAATATTAAGAAGCGGTACTTCTGCTACAGGTAACAACTCTTTTAGTAATTTAGTGGGTACAGGATCTAATAGGCATGTTGTTGGTTTAGATGTGGTGATAAGTTTATTTAATTCTTTCTGTTCTATAGTTGTAAAGCACTGGAGTTTTTCTTTGGGTGTAATGACTAATGTTGAAGTATCAGTTGCTGTAGTATCTATATTAGTTATTGTATTTCTAATATTGTCTATTTTATCAGTAAAGAAATTCATAAAGACGTTACTGTTAAACTGTGCAGGAATATTCAGGTCAGGAGGTGTTCGGTTATTTGTTAATCTAGCCACTGTGCTAAATAAAAACCTTGGATTGTTTTGGTTTTTTTCTATGAGTTGGTGGATATACTCGGCTTTAGCAGCTTTTAAAGCCCGTCTATAGCTGGACATACTGTTTTTCCATGCAATTTTAAAAACTTCTAAGTTAGTTTTTCTCCATTTACGCTCAAGATTACGAGTTTCTTTTTTGAGAGAATGGGTATTACTGTTGTACCATGGCACAGTACGTTTTTCTCTAACCTTTTTTAGCTTGATTGGGGCAACAGCTTCTAATGTGTTAGAGAAGATAGTGCCCATGTTACTAGTCATTTTGTCTAGTTCATGTTTATTTATGGGTGCACAGAGCAGCTGAGATAAATCAGGCAGGTTATTTGCGAATCTATCTTTGGTAGCAGGAACAATAGTTCTGCCCAGACGATAGCGCGGAGCTATATAGTTAACATCAGTGATACGCAGCATGCACGATACAAGGAAATGATCGGTAACATCATCGCTTTGAGGTACGATATCTATATCAGTAAGATCAAGTCCGTGCGATATAATTAGATCTAGTGTATGATTAAAACGATGAGTGGGCCCAGTGACGTTTTGTTTGACTCCAAAAGAGTTTAACAGGTCATTGAACGCAAGTCCTAACGCATCATTTGTATTATCAACATGAATGTTAAAATCTCCAACAATTAATGCTTTATCAAAATTAACCAATAGGTCAGAAAGGAAATCTGCAAATTCTTTTAGGAAATCTGTATACGGCCCTGGAGGTCTATACACAGTAGCCAGAGCAAGAGATAGGAGAGATTTATTTTGCATATCTGACAGAGTAACATTGAGTAGAAGTACTTCAAATGAATTAAACCTGTACCCTGTTTTCTGGGTAACATTGAAAATATCACTATAAATTGTTGCTACACCACCGCCACGGCCGATCTGACGGGGTTCATGCTTATAACAGTAGTTTGGTGGAGTAGATTCATTCAGACCAATATAATCGTTTGGTTTTAGCCAAGTTTCAGTCAAGCAGAGTACATCAAAACTGTTATCTGTGATTATTTCATTTACAGTAAGTGCTTTGGGTGCGAGTGATCTAATGTTTAGGAGCCCAAGCTTTAAAAATTGATTTTGTTCATTTATTGTGCATTTTTTTGGTCTAATCACGATTAGATTTGTTCTAGATCCTGCATTAAATTTTAGTTTTGACCTCACTATTCGAGGAACAGACACAGTCTTTATAGGTTGGACAGCACCAATACTATCGTTTAAATGTGCATGACAAAAGCCATCATCACAACTATTTGAAGAATTGCTTACTAGTCAAATGGAGCGCAGTGTCCTGGAGATGTTGTCCGACAGGAGTTCTGCTCCGACTCTGCTGGGGTGCAGGCCATCAGCGCGGTAAAGCCTAGGGCGCTCCCAGAAAAGATTCCAATTATTAACAAAGAGCAGTTTTTGTTCTTTACACCATGACAACAACCATTCATTTAGAGCAAAAAGTCTACTGAACCTTTCGTGTCCACGTCGATACGTGGGAAGCGGTCCTGACACGATGATTCTCGTCGTGGGCGATGTGCTGCGTACCGTCTCGATCAGGCTCCTGAAATCCCTCTTCAGGACCTCCGTCTGCCGCCGCCTGACGTCGTTCACCCCCGCGTGCAGGACGATCGCGCCGACGCTCACATCGTCCTTCAGGATGGCAGGTATCTGTGAAGAGACATCAAGAACGCGAGCACCTGGTAGACAACGAGTGTGCACTTTACCGTTAGCTAAGTTAGCACGAACGTACCGGACGATGGAGTCTCCGACGATCACAGCGTCGCGTTCCGTCTCGCGGAGGGGAGCGAAGCGGTTCCGGGTGGAGATCTTGAAGACCGGGGGCGGCGGAGGGGGAGAGGTCCTGGCTCGGGGTCTGGCTCGCGCTTTCCTCTGCTGCTGCACCCAGGGTCCGTGGTGTCCCGGCGCCGGAGTGAATGACATCTGGGAGGATCGCGTCCTGGGTGCGGCGGATCTGTGCAGAGAATCACACGGAGTAGAGGTTATGGGAGTGTTAGGATTGAGCTGTACACTTACCCGGACAGATTCGAGTGAATCCTTTCGGATTCGCAGCTCAATCTGTTTCGCCTGGAGCTCCTGGATCTGATCTCCACTGCCTCCAGCTCCATCAGAACCGAGTGCAGCTCGAACGTGTCTTCACCTGCACTCAAAGGTAGACACAAATTCGCCATTAAAGCAAGTAACAGTGAGTAAGCAGTTTAAGTGTTTGTTAATAGAGAATAAACGATGCATGCAAGATTAGCCGCGGCCACGCTGGCAAAGCTAAACGGGTATAAGCTAGCTTAGTAGCAGACTCGGGAAAGCAAAAATAAAAACTAATGATAACAAGGCGTTCCGATTGTTTTTGTTGTACAACACGACGGGTATATTCACATGTTATGAAAAACAAAAAAATGATGGTGTATAGAATTGTTTTTAGGTTTAAACATAGAAAATAGTAATTTGACTCGACGGAGCTTCAACTCAAGGTGCGCGCTATAGGACAAAAAACAGTGTCTCACTAGTAATATTTTGATGCATAAAAATTGTAATCAAGGTAAAGACACAAACACATTTCAGTATACTCAAGTGTTTTTTATAATGGATGCTTGCTGAAGTGTGTTTTGGGGGAGTTTATGAGGATCAGTGGTGTTTATGTACATATGAACATCAGACAATGTTATGTGTGAGTACAGATTCATTAGATCTTTTTAAAAACTTGTTTGTGTTTGGAAAAACATTTAACTTTTGTCTTTTTTAGATGCACCAAAGAGCATCTCAGCGTCTATCAGTCCATCTGGTGAAATAGTGGAGGGAGATTCAGTGACTCTGATCTGCAGCAGTGATTCAAACCCACCTGCAGAAATCAACTGGTTTAAAGGAGGAACATTTGTAGGATCTGGAAGAATCTACAGCATCTCAAAGATCAGCTCTGATCACAGTGGAGAATACAAGTGCAAGTCCAGAAATCAACATGGAGAGAAATACTCTGATACTGTGACTTTAAATGTCATGTGTGAGTTAATGATGATTCAGTTACTGGTAACAAATGGATTAGTGGGTTAACAATCATAAAATATGAATAGTCTGCTTCTTTATTCTGTTTTAGATCCACCCAGGAACGTCTCAGTGTCTATAAATGGATCTGTTGAAATTGTGGAGGGAGATTCAGTGACTCTGATCTGCAGCAGTGATTCAAACCCACCTGCTCTGAACTTCAGCTGGTTTAAGGAGGATGAATCCTCAGCTGTTGGATCTGGACAGAGTTTCAGTGCACTACAGAGTGGACGCTTCTACTGTGAGGCTCACAATCAACATGGATCTCAGAGATCAGACATCGTTACGGTTACAGGTGATACTTGGTATTCTATGTTGAAAAATAGCAAATGATACTGTTAAAACTTTCCACTACATTAGGATGAGACATGGTTGAATTATGTTTGCACATTTGACAAAAGCACTCTTTCTCATTACAGCAGTTAGTAGATAGGAATATAGTTAGTTCATGCTAAAAGGTGTATAATGATGAAGTGTTGATTAAAATATATGTTTAAAAAAGGCATTAATAGTGAATGGTGACTGAGTTTTTCCACCTCTCACATCTTCTCCACAGAGGACAGAGAAAACCAAACAAAGAAACTCATATGATACTAGAGCAATATGACGGTGAGTAAATCATAACAGAATTTCTGACAGTATTTCAGACAATCTGATTATTTTTGGTCTTTCATGAACTCATGAGTTCAAGAGTCTTGAAGAGTCTGAAAATGTGTATTGTTGTTGAGCCTCCAGGAACAGGGTTTGAAAATGCTGCTTTAATTTTGTTGTGTGCATTCATATGAATAAAGTTCAGTACAAACAGGTGCAAACTGATGCATTCAGAACCATGAGGAAACTCATAAAACTAGCTAATGCAGAAAATCCACTGCCATGTGATGGAGCTTCAAATGATAATGAGAATTGATTTATTATTTAATTGTTTATGTTATGGAATGGGCACTGCTGTCTTGATTGCACTTTTGAGCAAAGTAATATATATAGTAAATGTAAAATGAAATGTTTAAGTAAATGTCTATAGCGTTTAATCATTTATGTTGAGTCAACATGCCATCATAAAGATATTAAGATAAATCTTGTGCCCTTTGTCCTTGGGTATCTACTTTATTTTTCCTGTAAAAGTGGGCGTGGCTATTTGTAAATGTAATGTGTCTGGCCTCTGGTCTTATCCGTGTCCAGCTATTTTTAGAGGTACAAAACAGCTTACCTCCGGAAAGGTGGAAAACTTGTATTATAATGTAAGAAGAGCGGCTGCTTGAACTGAAAAGCTTCAGTGATCTGTCCCATCACATTGAAGAGAGTCAAAGCAGCTTTTATTGTTTGAATTTCAGGACGGAATTAACAGAATTTGAAAGATGAGACTTTAATTGTCATTACAAGTAGTAAAGCACAAAGCTCTGGATTATTAACTGGAGAGCATGCTACAAATTATGTTTGGTGTAGAGAAAAAAGGTGTGATTTATAGGGTTATACAATACCACACTTTTAAGTAGTTCAGATCACAACAAACGCATGCAGATACGTGCACCCTGATGCTATGATTGTTCTAAACCTGGTTGAAAGAATCAAACAATAAAAACTTGATCTCCTTCGACTGTAAGTGTTGTTTCATCTGCCTTTAAATGAGTTTAACCCTCCTGTTACCCTAAAATCCGCTAACACCTTTTTCCCACTGGGGTCAATTTGACCCCAAATTTAAAACCTCTAGAATATGATATTTTTTTGCAAAAAAGGTTAGTATCAGGTAATTGATGTCTTTGTTGACTACTTAACAACCCTCTGAAACACCCCCCAACTTTCACTGTCAAACACCTGTGACAAAATCGCACTGACAGAAAACCTTTGCGTAGAGGCCATTTTCGATTGAGAGAGCAATTCAATTGACAGTGGTTCTCGCAATACTACAGGTATGGTTGTGTTAGTTTTTATTTTTATTTTTATTATACTTAACATATAAAATTATAGTGCATATTATAAAATCATAGCATGTTATAGTGACCTCAATATCACCCAAAACAAATGTGTGTAATTTTTTTTATATTTCTTATGTTTTATACAGCTAAAAGAACCTGGGGTCAAATTGACCCCAAAGAACACCGATGTAACAAAAATGTGTACAGGGCATTGAACAAATAATATCATGTTAGTTTTATGTTTACCAAGTTTTCCCCATTAAATTAGGAAAAGTCATTCAATCTGAAGCAAAAAAAAAAAAAAAGTCAATTATATATGTACATACGTTAAACATTGAATGGGGTCAAATTGACCCCAAGGATAACAGGAGGGTTAAGTTTCTTTAACACTCTGTAGTGTGATTTATATAAACAATCAGCAGTGTTAAATTAACACACACAATTCTTCCCTTTTCAGCTCAGAAATTTCAGCACTTGTTTTTATGGGAACCACTGCCAGTGTTAATTTAACTCTAAAGGTGTTAATTACTTATTTTAAGGTTTGATATGTGCTGTTAAAGTATTTCTGCTTTGACATTCATGTGTTATTTTGTTTATTCTGTGCTTCTGGTTGCAATTAAATTTGTACAGATCACATTGTCTTTATAAACAAGATGATGTTCTTCTCCGCAGAAGCTGTAACCCGTCCTGACCGCCTCCAGAATGATGTTCGCTCAATTTAACTAAAAAAAAAAAAAAGTACTTATTAAAATGTATGTTACACTTTCTTCTTATTATTTAAAACTTCAGCTATAAATGAACCTAAAATATCTCTCCATGAATGTTTACCATGTATCATTTATTTTTTAATTACAACATTGTGGCTTTTCTCCTTGTTTAAAGAATAAAGGTAAAAACATGTAATGATGTTTCATGTGGTGATACAACTTTTATTCTTTCTGAGTTATTATTATTGTTACTCTGTTAAATGGCCAGTTAAAAGTGCGGCATGACTTGTAATTACACACAGACTTTGCTTTCATGTTTAATAAACACTGATTACAGTTTCTCACTCTGGAAGGAGTTTAAGAATGTGCCCTTATTGTAGGAAGCAGTGATTAATATAGTGATTATAAATCTAATGTTACTCACATATCTGAAGAGCATTCATTACATATTCCCAGAAGGTCCGTGAACGGATTACAACACTCCACACAGCTGATGCACACTCTAAAAAATCGCACTGTAAAATAACAGTAATCTACTGGCAGCTGTGGTTGCCAGCATTATACTGTTATTTTATAGCTCTCTACCGTTAATTTACAGCTCTTCATTTTTACAGTATGTTACCGTTATTATACCATGTGGTAACTCATTTTATCTTGGAAACCAATTGCTTCAAACCATTTGAGTTAAAAAAAAAAAACTATTGTTTATATGGTGTTAGTACAGTGAACTTATTTAATTTGAGTCCACTAAGAAGAAATATTTCTTAATATAAACCCACAAACACTTAAAGTGTAATAAAGAAGCAATCGACTTTTACTCAAATCTTTATAGATTGTCATTAACTAACAAAAGCACAAATTTGTGTAACAAAGTGCTTAGTAAAGAGACTGTCACTATATCAGCAATTCCACAATTACTGTCTTTAAATAAAGCAGCAAAACCTCAGTGCTTGCGGCTCATCATTGCCTGAAGCACAAGCTCTACTCTCCAGCACAATGGTCACCCACAAAACTAAATTAAACTAACAGATCTCTCTTGTACAAAAACACACCAGTTAGGCACAATTAAATATTTACTCTCCTTACCAGTTAATGACTTTGCATGATTGTTTTTCTATGAAGATTCACTAATATTTTAGTGAAAATAACTTGATTTGCTTAGTAAATCTGACTGTTGTGTTTTACAGTATATTACTGTTTTTTCTTGAATTAACAGTAATCTACTGGCAGCTCTAATTGCCAGCATGTTACTGTTTTTCTACAGTGTTTTGCCGTAAATTAATTACAGTTTATTACTGTTAAATTACATTTCATGCTGTTTTTATTCATCGTGCATCTTTAACCCTTTAAAACCCAAAGCAAAATCCTCAGTTTTAAATGAACACTTATAATGTGTCAACACTACAGAGTGTTTGAGTTAATGAGATAATTATATGATTGATCACGTTCTGATTGAGCATTAGTGATGAACACCAGCTGTTAACAAACAAAATCCCTGAAGAAAAACACAAAATCAACTGACTTCAGCCACAGCCTTAGATGAAATCAACTGAAATAAAAGAAGACATTAAATCTCTCAAGATCTGATTAAACTCCTAAAACAGCATTACCAGCTTCACTTATTACCACACTGAATTTATTTCTGTCAGATGTCTACAGAAAAGAGTTGCAGAGGTTTAGATGTTTTTTTTTTTTCACTACCACAGTGGAGATCAGTGTTTACTTTAGTTGGGCTCTTGAACCTTGACACTTTAATGCTATTTTTTTTAGTTGTTGTAATTATGTGTTTGCAACATGCTTGTTATGGCAACAACAACAACAACAACAAAAAAAGATAACTAAAGACAAGAAAAAATCTAGAGTTGTTTATGGTTTGGTAATGACACAGGTTTTATCCAGTGTCTTTTCTTTCATTGAATATTGATGCTAGATTAAAAAAAAAATTGAGCATCCAGTTATGAAAACACCACTCATTTAAAAAAAAAAAAAAACTTTTGGTATAGTTTAGATACACACATCAAGAATCAAGTATGAATCTCAACAGTGATGAGGTTTTGTGCTGATACCCAGCATACATTGCAGCATGAAGCTTTCGAATTGTCACCATTGTTGAGATTCATGTGCTGATTCTTCATGTCTCCATTTGAGTTTAAATGCTTCAGTAGTTTTAAATATTATCTATTGAAGCTTTTACTCTGATTGCCACGTTACCAAAAAATCTCCTGCACAGCAAAATCCCCAGTGTTAATTTAACACTCTGAGTTTGGACACATATAGACACTGAAGCAGTGTTGAAGTTAACAAGATAATTAGGTTATTAACAAAGTGATGATTGATCATTATTGAAGACACCTGATGCTAATAAGCAGAATCACCAAAGGAGAAAACCAACAATTTTAAGCAACCATTATAGTGGTCAGTGTTTGCATTAGTTAGGCTCTTGGCCCTTAAATCTTCAATATTAGGTCTTGTTTGACTGCAATTACTGAGTTATAACAGCCAGACAAGCCAAGAGCAAAAATCATCAGGTGGCATTGACTGTGCTTGACATAATCATCATATAGTGACTTGAGTATTTGACATAGGATTTCCTTACAGACAAGAAACGTTGAACAAAAGAGCAATCAGTTTTGGCATAATCAGACAGATGATGTAAAAAAGAGTTTATTTTAATTTAGACACACAGACATGAAGAATCAGCGTGAGAACCACAACTACGGTGACCATCAAAAAGCGTGTTGTAACCAATCAGAACTCATCCATGACTCCCATCATGCATTGCGGCATGAATAAATTATGATAGTTCAGAGTTGATCTGTTTATCTGAATATGCCGTTTGTCACCATTGTTGAGATTCATGGGCTGGTTCTTGATGTCTATGTGTGCCTAAATGAAACACTTTTTTTAAAACAGGTTGTAAAAAAATCTTTCCAAAAAGTATAGGAAGTGTTGGATCTTCTGTGGATTGTCAAGGTTAATACAATAAGCAAAAAAGAAAAAAAAAAAACTAAGAGATTAGACACTAGGTGATTCACATCAAACGATGAATATGTTAAAACATAATCATCACCTGATGACATGAGCTTATGTCTGGCTTAACTCAAATACAGCAGCCAAACAAGCCCTAATATTGTAGATCTAAGGGTCAAGAGCCTAACTAATGCAAACACTGACCACTATAATGGTTGCTTAAAACTTTTGGTTTTCTCCTTTGGTGATTCTGCTTATTAGCATCAGGCGTCTTCAATAATGATCAATCATCACTTTGTTAATCACCTAATTATCTCGTTAACTTCAACACTGCTTCAGTGTCTATATGTGTCCACACTCAGAGTGTTAAATTAACACTGGGGATTTTGCTGTGTGCTGTAACACACTTGGTAGAAAAAAAACAACAACTATAGATCATGTTCATGCTCAACTAAAAACAGCCCACATCAACTGACCAGCATTACTGTCACTAATGCATCATAAAAACCCAGTTACAGCAAAAATATTTATGTTTAAATATCAAGAGTCAAGAGCCCAATTAAAACACTGATCTCCACAATGGTATCGTCAAACAAAACAAAACATCATCATCTAAACATCTGTTCATTCTCAATAAGATCTTCTATAGACATCTGACAGAAATAAAATCTGTCGGGTTAGAAATGCGTGAAGTTGGTAAAGCTGTGTGTTGAGTTGTTTAAATTTTCAGTTGATTTCATCTAAGGCTGTGGCTGAAGTCAGTTCTATAGTTCTTGTGTTTGTCTTGTTTCTCTGTCAATCAGTGATTCTGCTCATTAACAGCTGCTGGTCGTCAGTGTCTGAAGTCACTCATTAGTTTTCATTATCTCTGTAAGGTGGACTATATTAGTAAACTCATGTAGGGAATAGGGAATGAGGGTGTAGAGTTGGATTTTAAACACAGTCTCTGAGTGTCGATTTTGAACACTGTTAATTCACGATACATAGCAGCAGGCTACTTTTCGAAATTGACAAATAATACCCAGAATGCACTGTTTTAATGGAAAACAGCATGTTACTGTCAAAATTTGGCCGTTTTTTTACAGCAATTTTTAACAGTGCACCATTGACACTTCACATTTGCATCCACACTGCTGTTGTGACATCTGCAGCTGCATCTGTTATCACAGTTGCCTCTGCAGTTTTCATATCCTTCCTTGCTGTTCCCGCAACCCATGGCTCAAAATGTTATTTTCTGAATGTGATTTCATTAAGGTCCTTCAGCAAGACAATAAGCATGTGCTGCAGGGGTTTCTGACCAACCTTGCAACACCTGCCCAAACTTTAGGCCTATTTATAGTAGCGTGGCCACACGGTTTGCGACATCCCAGTTTGTTGGTGACCATAAAAGTTACTTCTCACATATTGATAATCTATAAACAGTTTCAGTTTTGTTATGAAGAGGTATCAATTTGGTTAATGCATCTATTGCCTATAAATTATGACCTTATCTCAGGTTGCTCAATTTAAAATCACATTTCTATGGACTGCAATTTACAGTTGTTTTATCGTATGTCTGGCATCATTTCAGTCAGTAAACGGCAGATCTGCTTCCAGTAAGTGTATAAAGCAGATTAATGCAGATGAGCTTGTCTGACAGTGGGTTAAAAGACATTTGTATTTGACATTTGTAAAAAAAAAAGGTTTAAGTAATATAGAGTGAGAATTGCGGTTAATGTTTCGGTAACATTTAAAATGTGTGTGCAAAACAGTCCAGGTCCTGTTATATCCTACACACAAACAATTTAACCTAGTATGTGACTACTTTGAAACAGAGTGTTTCGATAATCTATATGATTATATAATGCTCTCATTCTTTACAGCTGAAGTTGCTGGTGAAAATATATATTACACGATTTGTAACCAGCAGACAGTTCATCAAATGCAGAAGGTCTAAAACAGTTTAGGCAAAACATTTCTTTTCGTTTTTTTTTTTTTTTTGTATCAGATTATATTGAGTTCAAAGACACTTTACTGTGGTCAAAGTAAAGCAGCTGTTTATGTCATCTGTTTAAGGGTTTATAGTGTTGAATTGTTCAGATCACTATTGTCTAACTGTTGTGGAATTTCCAAGTCAACACCCTGTACTTTTCCTGGCATGTGTTTCAGTTTCCTTGTTTTGAACTTTTTTTTCTTTGTTAGTTTTGTAGAATAGGGTGTTAAAGTGAAAAGACTGCATTATTGAGGCTGAGAAAGAAACAATTTAGAGTTCATGAAACATCTGACATTTTCTTCCTCCGTTTGGTCTCTGTTTTCATCATGTCACTTTGAAAGATTGGTCTCTATGTGGTTTACTGAAGGCTGAGATTGGGTGGCAATATTAAAACGTGTTCTAGCCCAGTTCAATGCTGATTATAAGATATTTATAAGAGATTTAAGTAAGTTATGGCTCATGTCTGTAGTCCAGATCTGGGCCACACAAGTAATTATTTTCCTGCATGTGGGACGAGTGTAACTGGTTGTTTGGCCCAGAGCTGGGCCAGATGACAATTGCTATATGGGCGGGCTGAGAAAGAAACAATTAAGAGTTCATGAAACATGACATTTTCTTCCTCCGTTTGGTCTCTGTTTTCATCATTTCACCTCTGATGGGCGAGAGATTCAGACTGCCGAAGCTCGGTAAAAGTATTCCGCATTTCTCTTTCTCTTTACATTTCACATTTCTTTGTGGGAATAAACTGTGTTTTTCCTTGTACATTTACTGTTTACTTTAGACTTAAGCTTTTTGTTATGTTTACTTTTCCATGGATTATATATATATAATTGATACAATCACCCCTTTAAATATGTTAAGATATAGAGATATTGTGGGTATGTTAACTGATTGTTTATTGGTTGTTGAAGGTGTTGCCATGGTGATGTCAGTCAGAAAGGCTCCTGCTCTTCCTCTGATATTTCTGCTCATGATTCACAGTGAGTCAATTAAACACTTCACTCTATATTCACTGATCAAAGTCTATAGTTGTCACGGTGTGCTGGGGAAGAGGAGCAATGGGAAAACATGCAGAGGCCATGAGAACAAAAAATACACGTATTTAATCAAAACAAACAGAAACCAGGAAAACGTCTCTAGGTTATGTATAACCTCAGTTCCCTGAGAAAAGGGAACGAGACACTGCATCCTCTAGAGGGCGCTTTGGGGAACGCTGCAGCATGACTCGTGTCTGAAGAATATATAGAAAAACTACATGAAATGGCCGGCGACAGCGTATGACATCACCGTGGTGCGCTTGTCGCTGCCGCTGCGTCACTACCGGGCAACCATAACATAAAAGGACGCCAGTGCAACACAATACATCTTCAAAGTCTGAAGCTTTTCGTCTGAAGCATGGCGAAGAGTCTAGAGGATGCAGTGTCTCGTTCCCTGTTCTCAGGGAACTGAGGTTACATAGTTAACCTAGAGACGTTCCCTTTCGAAGGGAACTCTCACTGCGTCCACTAGAGGGTGCTTTGGGGAACGGATATACCCACGCTGCCATGCTGAGGGGAGTGCATGCTATGCCAGCGAGCACTAAGCAACAATTCTGAGAGGAATTGCCCCTAATAGGACATGGTGACGGCTGTCAAAACGTTATCCCCCACGGCCGGAGGCCTGAACTGTTACCCACTTACCTGGACTGGGTTAGAATCCAGGGCACAGCTCTAGGCTTGGAATTTGAGTAATTCCTTCTGAGGGAAACGGCTAAGTTTTAATGGAAACTTAGACTCGTCAGAACAAGGAACTACCGCAACATAGGGCCTAGTTCCCTCAGGAACTGGCTCCCATATGAGGGCAGCAAACCTATCCTGGGTCCTTTCAAAGGGCCACTAGTAGTGGCACGCCCTGATAGTGGATGGTCAGTAGACATCAACAGTGATATCTAAAGAGTTGAACCCAGTTGTATGCTAACTCCAATAAATGGGAACGAGGCGAGATGCGTGACCCATATCATAAATGGTTTAGGGAAGAACCCAAGACTTGGTGGGAACTTACCACACACATGGATTTTATAGAAGTGCCCCAGGTGTATGTGCACTTACCACTCTTGTGGATTTTAAGAAAGATGCCCAGGCATAGCATGGGACACTTATCGAAATGATCAGATTTAAGGAGAGTGTTTTCCCAGGGGGTTTCACTACCAGCTCCATGCTGTCTAAAGAGACGGAAGAAGGGGATAACCCTCACGATGAGGGGATTGCCATGCTGCACCCTACTCCGGACAGAAGCTCGCAAACTATCTGTCAACAGAGATAAACATGGAGCTGAGGCCATCCTGTAATAGTGGACAATAGTAGAGGACAAATTCCTAACCCTGATCCACAGGGAGGATCAATCTCCAGAAGGGGGCACTGCTCTCAGTGAACCCTTAATGAGAAGGGGGAGCGTGCACAGCCTGGTCCACACGACCTGTATAAAGGTCCGGCAATCTCACGAAGGTGGGTTGGTGCTCATAGAGGACCCTTCCAAAGAAGGGGAGCTGCGTAACCCAATAGGAGCGAATGCTCTCACTGTTACCCTTCGTAGAGGGGAGCATACATCCAGAATACAAGGCTGGAGAGTAAAAACCTGAAGTATGAAGGTCAAGCTCCTAATCCTGAAGCACAGGGAGGAAAACTTGGCCACCAAGGAGTGGTGCTCTGATTTAGTGAACCCTTGAGAAAGGGGGCACGCCAACGTCCTTGTAGAAGGTTAGTAAATCTCAATAGTCTACCCAGGGTAGACTCCCACCCTAAGAAGGGAGGAAGACTTTCCGTCCTGGGATGGTGCTCTGAAGGGAACCCTAGACAACAGGGGAGCTATAAGGTAGGTTCCAAAACCCTGCGCACAGGGAGGAACGCGAGTTCTTATGCTCTAAAGGACCCTTTCCTCAGAAAGGGGAGCACTGGGCGCCTTATAGGATTCTGGGTTAACTCCAAAATTAAACCATGAGGACAGCTTCCTAGCCCTGAGACCAGGGGGAAAAACCATCCTATGATTTGACACTTCGTAAAAACCTTTCTTTCGGAAAGGGAAGTAAAATGAGGCCTGAGGAGCAAGAATTGACCCTAAGGTGCCAGCTTTCTGAGGTGTTTTGACACCAAAAGATGCTCAAGCCCTTCCACAGAGAGGGAGGCATCCGTCAACCTGGGTGTAGATTCTACATCAAGCATTACCCCGGCCCTCAGGCTAGAATGAGGTGGCTTGAGATGAGTCACAGAGTGACACTCAGTTTAGTAAAACCCTTTCCGCAGAAAGGGGAGCGTTCACATAAGTAAACTGGAATCATAACCCAAAATTGGAAAGTGGTCACCAGGTGGTGCTCAATTTAAACCTTTTCCGCAGAAAAGGGAGCATCCTTTAGTTGTTCCGAGTCTGCAGCGAGCACTTCCCCCGCCCTCAGGCGTATTGTAAAAAGGGGGGTGGCCTGCTGGCACTCCTATTTAAGTGAACTCCTGTCTCAACAGGTTAGAGAAGCTCTGTTTCCATGGAAACCGGGGGCTAAAAGAGGAAGTTTCCTCAGGGTAACCTAAACAGGGTCCAGCGGAATCCTGTAGTTCACTTAGGAGAGGACGCGAAGGGGATTCTCGTACACAGGCTATCTGCAACAGAGTTAAACATGCTAGGGCAATCCTAAAATGTATTTTTAAGACGCTTACCTAGGTGAAGGGAAAAACTCCCATGTTTAACCACTGAAAGGGGGGAAACCTATTCGGTAGGCTGACCCTTCTGGATCGAAGTGTTGGAAGACAAATGCCACCATACGACCGGAGGGAGGGGTGCTTCGCTGAATTATCAGTATTCCTTCCTAAGGAATAAACACAACACACAAAAACAGATCCAGAATAACATCTTGTAAGTCATGAGGACAGACTCCTAACCCTGAAGGCCAGGGAGGAACGCCCGTCCTGACGAGGGGGCGCTCATTGGGGACCCTTTCCTCGGAAGGGGAGAGCCCAGCTCGTGCGTGAGGCCTGAAGAGTGAGAATCATCATGGACAAGAAGGACAGGCCCCTAACCCAGATGAACCGGGAGGAAAACCTGGCTCTGTCAGCGAGAAACGGTATTCTGAATAAACCCTTTCCGCAGAAAGGGGAGTGCTACCTCGGTCGAACTGACCCTGCCCTCGAGCTAACAGGGGAATCGACAGACCACCGTCTAGGTGGACTTATGTTCCTGTCTCAACGGGACATAAATTCCCTGGAGCAGGAACTTATGAGGACAGACTCCTAACCCTGAAGGCCAGGGAGGAACGCCCATCCAGCTGAGGGGGCGCTCATTAGGGACCCTTTCCTCGGAAAGGGGAGAGCCCAGCTTGTGCGTGGGGCCTGAAGAGGGGAGCAGGTTAGAGGAATTCTCAGAACAGGCCTGCAAAGGACAGCGTTAAACATGCCAAGGGCAATCCTAAGAAAGAAACTTAGGAAGCTTACCTTGAAGAGGACATAAGTCCTATGTCTGACATATGCTGTAAGGGTGGTTTACCGCACAGCCTGTGGCTTGGAGAGGACGAACACTGCCGTAACCATAATCCGTAGGATCAGAGGGGGAGCATCCGCCGTAGACTTGTCATTTTTCTCTGAGAAAAAAACACAACACACAGGCCTGAGACAGTATGAAGTTCCTTTTTCTTTTATTTAAAGAAAAATGGATCGTACTCACCCATAAGTGACCTGCTTTTAACTCTAACTTAAACAGACCCTGTTTAAGGAGTTAAAATCTGGCCTGGGCCTTCATGGAATGAAGGACTTAAAGGCATTGATCTACCTAGTCCATAGCCACATAAATCCAGAAAGGCTAATGAGCCTGGAAAACTAACAGATCAGTGAAATACCTCTGGTTAGTCCTTTTAAAAACAGCCCAAACCAACAGAGTGGGCCGTCTACTTAAACCCTAGCAGGGGAGACATCACCGTCTAAGCAAGAACTAAAGAGAACTGCTCAAAAAGCCCCCAAAGGGGAGCATTCAGAAAACCAACACACAGACATCCTCAGGTATCTGTGTGTAGGAAGGACCAACCAAGGTGAAAAACTGACCTAAAGCTTCCAGACCCTAAAGGGGAAAGAATTAACACACAGCTAGCCTCAGACAGCTGCAGTTAATAAGACTGTTCTGACATAATCATGGCTGAACTAGTCTCAGTAAATCCCCCCTCTTTTATTTATTTTTTTTGGCGGTAAAACAACTCCACAATCGCGACGCGCAGCACATATTGGGCCTCCGCGGGAGCTACTTTTTTTTTTTAAACATACTCCGCCCAGGCACCAAATTCCCTCAGGAATAAGGCAAGCAAGGAGCCGCTGACAACGCCGCGAATGCGTTTGTTAATACCGCGAGAGGCAAACACACTCATGCAAAATGAGGAACAGAGAAACTCACCTCCCTCCTTTGCGAATGCGTTTTCGCAATAAGCCCATTAGTTCCCTCGGGAGCTGAACGTGCTGAAATTTACCACACCCACATAGCTGAGAGTCGTGCAAGTGGGTATGAGAGTGTGCCTCTCATTAAAACCAAGCAATGAATGCACCGATTGCAATCTACTCTCTCAAGAGCTAATCTTGCTTGCATCATCCCCTCATAGTTCTGGTAGTGTGAAAGTGCGGGTATCAAACTACCACACACGTCACACGCAGGTCTCAGATGAGAGAATACATGCACTCCTAGACAAAGAGAATCTGAAGACAGCGAAGATGTATTGTGTTGCACTGGCGCCCTTTTATGTTATGGTTGCCCGGTAGTGACGCAGCGGCAACGTCATACGCTGTCGCCGGCCATTTCATGTAGTTTTTCTATGTATTCATGAGACACGAGTCACGCTGCAGCGTTCCCCAAAGCGCCCTCTAGAGGACGCAGTCAGAGTTCCCTTCGAAAGGGAACAACAACCAAAACGTAACTTCAAGACTGGACAATGGAACTGGGGAACAAACGACTATTTAAAGGGTAGCAGAGAGGTGTGTCAACTTAACAAGGACCGGTGTAAATAATCAAGGTAATGAGGGGGAAGTCCAAATATGGGGAAAAAGGGGAACCAACACAAACTAAACAATAGGGGGAGACAAAAGAATAAACCAAAACATTGAAACCACGTGGGGGTTTATGGATAAACAGTCCATAAACCTGACAATAGTCACTGATCATTGTACTTTTTTAAACTTTTGTCTGCTTTTTAATGTATTTATTTTTGCTTTGGTGCAATTTCTCTGCCTTTGTGTGTTAGTTTCTGCAAAGACCTTCATCAAACTTCACAAATAGCTGTAATAATTATCACAGTCATTGGCTTTTGAGATTTGTCATGTGTTCTGATGTGTATTTTTTTGTAATAAAATATTATAATCCTTTTCTGACTTTTCATTGTCCAGTGTGACTGATAAAACATATTTTTGGTTCTGATGAATTGTGTGTTTCAGGAGTTTCTAGTGCTGATTGGGGTGTGAGTTACAGTCATTCAAACATCTGTGCACTAAAGAACTCATCAGTGATAATGAGCTGCACTTATACATACCCTACTGGATATCAGATCATGAAAGTGTTCTGGACCAATACAAAAGAGAAAAAAGCGAAATATGAAGAGTTTCCAGATCTGTCTGAGGACCCTGCATACAGTCAGAGGCTTCAGTATCTGGGAGATGAACAGCAGAACTGCACCATCAGACTGAGTCATGTGACACACAAAGATTCACACATGTACTATTTCAGATTTACTACTAATGTAACAGAAGGAAAATGGGTTGGCAATCCAGGAGTGAGTCTTACTGTCACAGGTGACTTTCATGAGGTTCACTCTTCTTTTGTGCATTATGTTGAATAATAATGAGTGTATGACAGCAGCACTAGATATAATGTGTGTGTTGTGTTCAGATCTTCAGGTGGAGTCTCCTGAGAGAGTGACAGAGGGAGATTCAGTCCGTCTGACATGTAAAAGCAGCTGCACTCTGACTGACAGAGCAACATTCATCTGGTACAGAAACTCACAGCCATTAACTGAGAGAAGAGACACAAACAATCAACTCCTGCTGCAGTCAGTCAGAACAGAGGATGCAGGCAGATATAGCTGTGCTCTACATGGACACACTTTCATCTCTCCTGATGTTCATCTCAGTGTTACGTGTGAGTATAGATACAGATTCATTAGATCTTTTTAAAAACTTGTTTGGAAAAACGTTTACCTTTTGTTCTGTTTTAGATGCACCAAAGAGCGTCTCAGTGTCCATAAATGGATCTGCTGAAATAGTGGAAGGTGATTCAGTGACTCTGATCTGCAGCAGTGATTCAAACCCACCTGCTCTGAACTTCAGCTGGTTTAAGGAGAATCAAAGCTCAGCTGTTGGATCTGGACAGAGTTTCAGTGTACTACAGAGTGGACGCTTCTACTGTGAGGCTCATAATCAAAATGGATCTCAGAGATCAGACGCTGTTACTGTCACAGGTGAAAGTCTGGAAGAGCAAACCTGTATAACTTTCTTTGGTTCAGAGAATTAATCTTAGCTGTTGTGTTTCTCTCTTTCAGTGCCTCACAGATCGAGTTGGCGTGTCGTTTTTGGGGTCACAGTGGCATGCGGAGCATTGGTCATCCTCATCATCATCCTCTTTGTAATGTGAGAACCAAAAACAACATTGATATTTTCAACTATAATCATCTGTATGCTGTTGATGTCTGTTATTATTACAGAAAGAAACAAAGGTGTCAATCTGAAGATCTCAGAGTGAAACAGGTAAATCATTCAGACACATCTTTGCAGAAGCAGAATATCAATCAATAAGCTGTTAGTTCATTCATAAACTCTCTTTAAACAGATGTCTGTTTGTGAAGTGCCTCAGATGGTGTGACACACGATATATTTAAGTATTTTACCTGTTGAAATGTCCTCATAACCTGAACACAAAAACAAAGTCTGACTTATATGATTCAGTTAATTAGTCATTTAAAAAAATATTACTTAAAAAATGTTTCTGTGGAGTCTATCTGGTGGCAGAAAATGACAGGTTTAAAGTAGTTTATGGAAGCCATGGGATAAAAGAATTTTAATTTTGCATTTTAAAATGTTGACTTTTTTCAAATCACGTCTCTGATGACAGCTTTCTATAAAAAAAAATATTTGCATTCCAATTCTGACATCCAAAGGCACAGTAATAATTGTTCCCTTCCGGGAACTCGAGCCGCGTCTAGAACGCTATGGGGAACGCCATTGGCGGGCCGCACTCTGAATCATGTCTTACAACCAATGAAATGACGGGAGTGACGTCACAGGCGCGGTGACGTCATCGACCGGGAAGTATAAAGCGCGTGCGTTTGAAGCCGGCGGCAGCTTTTGTCATTCAGCGAGAGCGCTCTGTGTCTGTGTCTGTCCCGGTCATACTGCTGTTTTTTCGTGCCAGTTTGCACGGCTTTTATTTGAGTAGTATGACCTCTTAAATGCAACCAAGGGGGAAAGAAAGTTTAGAAACTACGGCGGTACAAGCAGCCACATAGATAGTGTGTCCCTCCCTGCCAATCCTTCATTGTTGGTGGGGATACATTGTTGATGTGTGGTCTGCTTGAGTGTAGAGCACGCACAGTCAGCCCTCGAAAAGGCTGACTGTCCACAGTGTGAGCGTAAAAATCTCCACTGCGGGTGCTCCACGGAAGGCTCTCTTCGAGGAGGGAGCCTTCGCCAGCGTTTCTCGCAGGTCTGGCCCCGCTTCCGCCGAGGCGGAGCGGTAGCTGCACTCGTTGGGATCGCGGCTCGATCTATTAGAGGGACGGGAGATGGGTGTTTAAAAATACCCTATCTCCTCTCCTATCTAGTGGATCGGTAAACCTCCCACTGGATCAGGAAGCCCTCAATGCGGTTACTTCCCTCCAGGAAAGGTTTTCAACGCTTTCCTTATCTTCCTCCGAGGAGGTTGATGTGAAGTACGTTGTCAAAAGTATTCAACCGCCCCCCCTGATCGCCTCAGTATGATGAGCTGATGGTTGTGCTGACTATGCATTGGCTAAATAAGCATTATGAGCCGCAGAAAAGCAAACGTTCTGCTTCCTGCGGACTAAGTCAGCACTTCCAAATGGAGCTTTCTGTCCTTCCCGATCTACATTGAGTTTTCAGATCTAGGAAAATCTAGAAAGTAAAGATGACGCCGCGGGTTGAACAGACGCTATCAGCTTCTGTCCCCCGGTCTGGCATCATTCTTGAAGGCTCCGTCTTTGCTCTCCAAGCCGCCTAAAGAAAACTTCAGGCTTGATCAGCAAAGATACACGTGCTGGGGTTCTTGACGGGAAAATAAAACCCCAGCCGTGTACCAGCTCCTCACATAGAGGCTCATAATAGGAGCGTTGCAGCCCGTTTCCCTCCGGTGACACCTAGAGGGCGGGGTTAGCAACACTCCTGACCGGGGGCTTCAAAGACTGAGCCCGGTCCGAGGGTCGTGCTTTGGTCTAAGAGGTCCTCGGCTAAACGGCCCTGACTTTATGGAAAATAAATAAATAAAATATAGGGCCGATGAGGGCAGCCCCTCTCGGGGAGGTCTGCGGTGCACCATAGAAAAACTCGGTGACCACACCTTCCCGGCCCTCTGGAGATCTGGAACAATCTCCCGCGAACAGAGTTCGCAACCCCCGCAGGGGTCTTAAGAGCAACTAATTCAGGTGTATCCTGCCAGCTCGCTGTTACAGGTCACCGAATCAGTTCCTCAGATAAATCCAGAAGCCAGCCGCAAGGGGCTGGTTCCCTTAATAGAATTTCTGGCAGCGTGGAAACTACTGCCAAATATTTCTATGTGGGTCCTGCGCACTGTAGAGAAAGGTTATTGCAAAAAACTTCAATTCGGCTCCAAGCCGCCACCTTTCAGCGGGGTATTTCACAGCTCTGGTGAACCCCGAGCAGGGTCTGGTAATCGAACAGGAGGTAGAACTCTCCTGAGGGAGGAGGCCATCGAGGTGGTCCCGCCTCGGTGTAGAGAGTCTGGGTTCTACAGCCAGTACCTCAGTGTTCCCAGGATGGAGGGCTCGGCCCATTTTCGATTTCACGTCTCCATCCTTCCACAACACAGGAAGTTTCTCAGGTTCGCTTTCAGGGGCAAAGCTCTCCAATACAGAGTACTTCCTTTCGGCCTAGCTCTCTCACCCCGAACTTTCACGAAGTGTGTGGATGCTGCTCTGGCTCCTCCGTGACTCCAGGGCATCCGCATACTCGACTGGTCGATTCTGGCCAGCTCAGAACAGTTAGCGGTCCAACATCGAGGTGTTGTTCTCGCTCTCATGAAAGAATTGGGGTTGAGACTCAACACCAAGAAGAGTGGGTTTTCTCCACTACTAAAAACCACTTATCTAGGTGTAATCTGGGATTCGACCACGATGCAGGCACGAATTTTACCTGCTCGGACCGAGTCGATCCTTACTGCAGTAAATGCGGTCAAGCTAGGCCCGCCACTCACTGTCAACAGTTCCAAGTACTGTTAGGTCTTATGGCAGCCGCTTCCAACGAGATACCTTTTGGACTGCTGCTTATGAGACCACTTCAGTGGTGGCTCAAACCAGGGGGTTCTCCCCGAGGGGAAACCCATTTCACAAGATCACGCGGCGCTGCCTACGTGCCTTGGCCATGTGGAAGAAACCCTGGTTTCTCTCTCAGGGTCCGGTTCTGGGATACCTCACCGGATGGGGAGGCGGTCATGAGTGGCCGCTCAACCCAAGGCTTGTGGAGCAATCCCATCTCTCCTGGCACATAAATCGCCTAGAGATGCTAGCCGTGTTCCACGCCCTGAAGTGTTTCCTTCCAGACCCAGAAACCGTCACGTGCTGCAGTCAGCACTGCAGGGATTTATTATATAAATCATCAAGGAGGTATCCGCTCACGCCCCTTATATAAGCTGGCGTACCGGATTCTCCTATGGTCTTAAGGAAAGACTTCTCTCCCTGAGAGCAGTCCAGTATCTCTGGACGTGGGAGCAGACGTCCTGTTGAGGCAGGGGCCGAGGCCCGGGGAATGGATGCTTCACTCAGAAGTGCTGAAGCAGATCTGGAGAGTGTTTAGCCAGGTTCAAGTGGACCTCTCTGCGACTCAAGAGATATCGCAATGTCCCCCCTGGTACTCTCTAGTGCCTCCAGCTCCTGCAGGACTGGACGCTATGGTACAGATGTGGCCGAGGCCTCGTCTGTACGCCCTTTCCCCAATCGCTCTGCTCCCGGGAGTTCTGTAACAAGTGTGACCCCCGAGGGGGCACACCTCATAGAGGCCGGTCTCTCAATCAAGGTTGCCGAGACCATCCCTCACTCCAGAGCTCCCCCTATGAGGCGAGGAAACCTTAAGTGGAACTTGTTTGCTTCATGGTGGCACGAACACCATCTAGACCAAGTTACTGCCCGTTGGTACAGTACTAGAGTCCCCGCAAACTTACCTGTCCACAAAACCGGCTCACTCCACCCTGAGGGTGTTCGTGGCGGCTTATTGGCCTACCACGCCCCTCGTGGTGGCTCGTCCGTATGGTATTCCTCGGTGGTGCACTCAGGCGAGAGGGGGTCTCAAGCCCCAAGCGTGAGTGTAGCTAGGTCTCCCCTCATTGAAGGGTTACTTGAGACCTCCACTCTTAAGAGCTGATGGATTGAGCGTTGTCAGGCTTCCTCTCATTTTAGAGAGTCTTCTATGAAGCCTCCGTTCTCCAGAAGCTCCGCTTCCGCACTTACAAGCATGAGTGTAGTCAGGTCTCCCCTCACTAAAGGGTTTATGTCCGAGACCTCCACTCTTAAGAGCTTCTCATAGGATTGAGCGTTATCAGGCTTCCTCTCACTATAGAGAGTCTTTTATGAAGCCTCCGTTCTCCAGAAGCTCTGCTTCCAGTACTTCCAAGCGTGAGTGTAGCTAGGTCTCCCCTCACTGAAGGGTTACTTGAGACCTCCACTCTCAAGAGCTGATGGATTGAGCGTTGTCAAGCTTCCTCTCATTCTAGAGAGTTTTCTATGAAGCCTCCGTTCTCCAGAAGCTCCGCTTCTGTACTTACAAGCGTGAGTGTAGTCAGGTCTCCCCTCACAAAAGGGTTTATGTTTGAGACCTCCACTCTTAAGAGCTTCTCATAGGATTGAGCGTTATCAGGCTTCCTCTCACTATAGAGAGTCTTTTATGAAGCCTCCGCTCTCCAGAAGCTCCGCTTCCAGTACTTCCAAGTGTGAGTGTAGCTAGGTCTCCCCTCACTGAAGGGTTACTTGAGACCTCCACTCTCAAGAGCTGATGGATTGAGCGTTGTCAGGCTTCCTCTCATTCTAGAGAGTCTTCTATGAAGCCTCCGTTCTCCAAAAGCTCCGCTTCTGTACTTAAAAGCGTGAGTGTTCCAAGCGTGAGTGTAGCCAGGTCTCCCCTCGCTAAGGGTTCTTTGAGGCCTCCACTCCTAAGAGCTGGTGAATTGAGCGTTGAGGTTTCCTCTCACTTTAGAGAGTCTTCTGTGAAGCCTCCGTTCTCCCAAAAGCTCCGCTTCCAGGAACTGCGGGTTGGTCCTCGCCCCTGACATTCGTCAGGTACTATGAACTTGACCTCAGAGCCGCTCTAGGCTCAGCTGTACTCTCGGCTTAGCGAGCTAGGCCTAGAGAGTCAGCCACCTCCCTAGCCAGGAGGAGACTTCTCAAGGCGCATTCTTTCTGCGGAAAGAAGAGAAGTCGTTTTCGCCACGACGCTCCTCGTGTGCCCGAGGGCAGAGGAGTGTCCCTGCATCCTCGTGATCCCGAGGGCCGAGGAGCAGACCTAAGAAGCCTCTTGTCCGTGTAATGCTAGACAAAGGCTCATACTCTCGCGTCCCGGTAGGCTTACCAGGCCGAGCTTCCGGTCCCTCTTGTTCTGGCGCAACCCCAGACAAAGGACTAAGACTCCTCGTGTGCCCGAGGGCCGAGGGGTGCCTCCTGCACTGGCTGGCGAACCAGGCGGAGGTCTTTATTCTCGTGTGCCTGCGGGCCGAGAACCATACAGCCCTCTTGTCTGCGGAATGCTAGACAATGGCTTACTTGTCCTCGTGTTCTGGCGCAGGATGCTACCAGACCGAGTGTAATTCGGTCCCTCTGGTTCCGGAATTTCCTAGACCAAGGACTAAGACTCCTCGTCTGCCTTAGAACAAGGCCGAGGAGTGCCTCATGCGCTGGCTGGCTACCACGCAGAGGCCCCTACTGTCTTCCCCGTGTGCCTGAGGGCCGGGGATTGCAGTGCCCTCTTGTCCGCGGAATGCTAGACAATGGCTTTATCCCTCGCGTCCTGGCGTAGCGCAGGCCGAGCCTTGGATCCCTCTTGTTCTGGCTGAACCCCCAGACAAAGGATCACCCTCTCCTCGTGTGCCCGAGGGCCGAGGAGCCTGGAGGTCAAGCTCACCGTCCTCGTGGGTCTACGGACCGGGGACTACACACACCATCTGTCCGCCGAGTGCTAGACAGTGGTCATTTGGTCCCTCTTGTTCTGGCTGACTCCCAGACAAAGGACTAAGACTCTGCATGTGCCTGAGGGCCGCGGAGTACCTCTCGCTCTGGCTGGCGACCACACAGAGGAAGACTACCATTCCTCGTGTGCCCGAGGGCCGAGGACTACAGGGCTTCTTGTCCGCGGAATGCTAGACAAAGGCTCTTTTCTTTCCACCTGCTGGCACAGACACTGCGCAGGGTTCGGAAATTATGGGGACGTAGGTAGTTTCGTTCCCCATAGCGTTCTAGACGCGGCTCGAGTTCCCGGAAGGGAACGTCTCGGGTTACGTATGTAACCTTAGTTCCCTGAGGGAACGAGACGCCGCGTCTCGGACCATAATTCCCGCACCCTGCGGCGCTCGCTTCATTCCTAAAAGAGCTGCCGCCGGCTTCAAACGCACACGCTTTATACTTCCCGGTCGATGACGTCACCGCGCCTGTGACGTCACTCCCGTCATTTCATTGGTTGTAAGACATGATTCAGAGTGCGGCCCGCCAATGGCGTTCCCCATGGCGTTCTAGACGCGGTGTCTTGTTCCCTCAGGGAACTAAGGTTACATACGTAACCCTAGACGTTTTCTCTTATTCCACGGATTTTACACTTGTTTTCCTCCACTTGTTACAAGTGTTTTACTTCCACCACAATGTGCACACAGCTGCAAGTGACATTAGCTGTCTAGCATGTCTACTCCAAATTGGTCTGTACAGCTCTTAAACTCACAGTAAGTGAGAAGTGTAATATCAAGGTTTTATGTTCTTTAGTTAAAAAAAAAGAAATAACAATGATTGCATCCTGCTTATATTTTCACCTCTAGTCCTGTATTTTTAAGAAATGTAAACACTGCTCTGCTACTTTCCCTCGTTTTCTCCCACGTCCCTAGAATCCCTAGCAAACTCCATTCTCTCTCCAGTTCATACATTTTTTTTGTAATATATTCCTCTCTACATTATATTTTTTACACCATAAAATGACATGCTCAGAGACATTACAAACATCACATTTATCTGTATTGCATTTTCCCATTTTGAAGAGTGTTGATTTAAGTCCAGTATGACCTAGCCTAATTCTTGTAAAAACACTTCTTCCCTTCTACAATTTCCTTTAAGAGCCATCACCTTTAATGATTTCTGTATATTATAGTAGTGTCTCCCTTTACAATCTGTGTCCCATATCATTTGCCATGAGTTCTCTACAGCTGTTTTAATTATTGACTTGGCCTCACCTTTTCCAAAGGGAATTTCCATTATCTCTTCATCCTTTAATTTTAATGCATTCTTAGCTATTGAATCTGCTTTCTCATTACCCTCTACACCAACGTGTGCCAGCACCCAGCAAAACTGTATTAAAATTCCAGATCTTTGTATCCGTAGCAATGTCATTGATATTTCCTTCAACAAGTCATCTCTTTTTGTTTCACTAGCATTCAGACTCATAAGAGCTGCAACAGAATCTGAACATATGACTGCTCTCTCCGGTCTTATTTCTTCTACCCATTGCAAACCTAAAATTATAGCCACTATTTCTGCTGCGAAAACTGACAATTTATTATTAATTATTTTGCTTATAGATATATTGAAATCAGGTATATACACTCCAGCTCCAACATGGTTGTTTCCTGGGTCTTTAGACCCATCAGTAAATACTTGCAAATAATTAAAATATTTCCTCTTAACATACTCTGACACCAACTATCCAATGTTATCTATATTATTTTCAATCCATTCTCTCTTTTGTTCTATAAGTTGTAAATCTACATCCGGCACTGGCAATATCCATGGAGGTACATTACCCCATACAGTATTGGGTCCAATCTCTAACCTATTTAGCCCATATTTTTCTGCTACCAAATTAATATTCCAACCAAATCCTGTGCCTTTTCGTTTTTGTGAATATTCTCAACAGTCTTATCACCTTCGTCGCAGGTTGCTCCTCTCCAGATCCCTTTAGCTTAACCCAGTATGATAATGCCAACTTTATTCGTCTTAAATTTAATGGTAATTCTTCAGATTCCACCAGTAATGCATTGGTCGGAGTTGTTTTAATAGCTCCAATACTAAGTCTGAGAGCTCTATACTGTATTCTATCTAGTTTTTCCAAGTTACTTTTTGCTGCTGCTCCATATACCATACATCCATAATCAATACAGGATCGTATTAAGGCCCTATATGTATCTATAAGTGATTGCTTATCCGCTCCCCAATTATACCCAGAGACCGATCTCATAAGGTTCAACACTTAATTACATTTTGTCACAATCTGTTTAATATGTGTTCTCTATATACACTTCTCATCAAACCATAACCCCAAATATTTAAACGTTGCAACCTTTACCATATTTTGACCATACAGTTTAAGTTGAATATTGCCTAACCTTCTCTTTCTGGAGAATAACATATAACATGATTTCTCAACTGACATCTTAAAACCCCATTCATACGACCATCTTTCAACCTTTATTATGGCACTCTGAATACTCTTAATCACGTGTCTAATATTTTTCCCTCTTTTCCATATAGCCCCATCATCTGCATAAAGTGAGGACCCTATATCTACGCTAACACTGTCAAAGACATAATTTATCATAATGTTAAAGAAAATAGGGCTAATAACACTACCCTGTGGAACACCATTCACAATATTAAACACATCTGATACAGCATCACCTACCTTAACTCTGAAAGTTTGGTTAGTTAAAAAATTTAAGACCCAATCATACATCCTCCCACCAAGACCCCTCTTATGAAGTTTAATCAATAGTCCTTCTCTCCACACTGAATCATAAGCTTTCTCAATATCAAAATACACTATAGCCATACTAACTTTCACTAACGCATCTATAGTAGATCTACCTTTGCGGAAAACATTTTGATGTGTGCTAATCAATTTTCTTTGCTCCAAATAATATGCCAATCTGTGGACTATCACCTTTTCCATCCATTTGCACAAGTGTGATGTTAGCGCTATAGGCCTGTAGTTTCCTGCATTATCCGGGTTTTTGCCAGGTTTGCTAAAAGGTAGTATTAAGGCATTTTTCCATTTATTAGGCATTACACCTTCTTGCCATATCCTGTTAAATAGTCTTAGTATCATTTCTAAGGCTTCAACTGGTAATTGTCTGAACATAGCATAGCATAATTGATCCTGACCTGGAGCTTTCTCCTTATTTGTATTTGCCAAATATTCTTCATCAACTAACACTGGAATTTTATCATATTTTCTTTTCCCACTCATTCTTTTAATCATCAACCAAACATCGTCCAATCTTATTTCTCTACCAATAGCTGAACAGAATTGTCTCCAAGCATTCCTCTTTGCTATTTTAATTATTTTCCGTGCCATAGCTCTCTTTCTTTGATATCCAATCAAATTCTCTTGACTCAGTTGTTTCCTTAATATTCTAAAAGCTTTATTTCTATCCTTTATAGCATTTCTACAATCATCATTCCACCATGGAACCATCTTCTTTTTCCCGTTTATTTTGCTTTTGGGAATGCATGCTGTTGCAGCATTGACAATCAATTTTGTCACTGCTTCAGCACAAGTGTCTATCTTACCTTCCATCGATATTGCTTTCATCTCTTTACAATGTTCTCTGAATTTTTCCCATTCAGCTTTATGAAAGCACCATCTCTGTACTATATATCCTTCCTGCAAATTTAGTTCAAAATTTATAGTGCATAAAATCATATAATGATCACTTCCTGTGATGATATCATTCATTACTTCCCATTCACATATGTTACTTATATTTCCTGATACCAACGTAAGATCAATGCATGAAACTGAGTTTCTTACAACATCCACTCTAGTGCCACTACCATCATTAATACAGACAAGTGATCTCTCATCCATAAGCTCTTCAGTTATTTTCCCATTTCTATCTACATGATCACTTCCCCACAGATTATTATGGGCATTAAAGTCTCCACACCAAATTTCTCTTCTATCCACCCTTCCACTGATCCCTTGGAACATTTCCATGGATTATAGAAGTTTATTATTTTTATGTTTCCTCTGGGACTACATACTTCTACTGCTACACATTCATACTCATTCGGAACATTTATCCTTCTGTATGCTAGAGAGTCTCTAATAAATGTTACACAGCCTCCACCTTGTGCTGAGCTTCACATCTAGCATAACTATACCCTGACAGAACAAATTCCAGATGCGGTCTTAACCATGTGTCTTGTATACAAATAATGTCAGGTGTATCATTCAGATCTGCTATAACTTTTTTGAATTCTTGCCCGTTCGCTATTAGACTTCTGGCATTCCACTGGAGGATATGAAATACCATCAATAGACTAATCACCTTGAGACAGTCCATCAAAGTTGGTAGGATTCAACATCTCATGAATCATTTCTGCTTTTATATCTTTAATCCCTAATAACTCTGTTGCTGCCTCCATGACAGTCTTTATTCTATCACTTTTCCTCTGTTGCTGCATTGCTACATTCACAATCTTACATGTTCCCCTCCGCATCTAGCACATCTTAGTCTTCCTTTGCATTGCCCTGCAGTGTGTCCCATTCTTTGGCATTTGAAACATCGCAATGGGGCTGGAATATACTCCCTTACGTCAAAACTCAGATATTCCATTCTAATTTTCTTAGGCATACTCTTTTCAAATTCTAGAAGTACTGAAAAGCTATCACTTTTCACCCCCCTTCTGTACATTTGTAATCTTGTAGCCTTCAACACCTTTCCTCCTTTCACTTTTTGCATTATTTCTTCCATTGTCATTGTTAGTGGCACATCATATATAACACCTTTCATCTTGCCTGCGTTTCCTGGAATATGTGCATTAATTCTTTCTCCATTCAGTGTTTCAGCCTGTAGAAATTACTCTCTTTGCAGTTTATCTTTAGCAACAATCAAGAGTCTCCTGTTACTTAAGAATTGAGCAAACTTTATTTTGCCCATTTCTTTTTCTATAGCTTTTGTCAGTTTAAGTGGATGAAAGTGCACTTCTTCTTTTTTGAAAGTTATCATCACTTTCCATTCAGCTTGTTCGTCCTCATCCTTCCCATTTTTCTTAGCAGCCCTTTTTCTATTCATATCACCCATCTCTAATCCTAAATTAAAACTTTCTGAGCTAGTACTCCTATTTTTCCTTTTCCTTGTAACATCCTGCCAAGCCATATCATCACTTTCACCATCCGTATTTTCACCCATGATGACTACATCCACGGTACAGCTGTTGCTTAACCCGCCAAACCTCAGTTCACGTTTGCGGCGTCCTTCCTGTGTCACTGTCAAAAGTGTCCGGATGAAACGATCTCCTCGGCATTAAGAGGCTCAAACAACGTTAGCATATTTGTCCTAACAAAACAGTTATATACAGAAATATACTGTACTGCTGTACAATCACATGACTGATCTCTCACTCTCTTTTACACAGACCGTTAATTGCAGACCTCCTGAAGACTCCTACACGACTCATGAAGATCCTTCACTAAGTGTCTGAACCTGCAGCTTTTCTCAATACAATCAATAAAACTCTCTTCAGTACAGTGGTTCTCAATCCTGGTCCTGGGGGACCCCTGCTCTGCACATTTTGCATGTCTCCCCTATTTAACACACCTGACTGAGATCATTAGCTGATTAGTTCAGTTCATGGATCTCTCTCCTCATGAGCTGATGATCTCAATCAGGTGTTTAATAAGGGAAACATGCGAAATGTGCAGAGTAGGGGTGCCCCAGGACCAGGATTGAGAACCTCTGCTTCAGTACTAGTTTCATAATGTTGTTGATGAACGTCAATCAGTCAATTTTTTTTATGTTATTGCTTGTTTAGACAATAGGAAGATGCTGCAGTAAGAGGCGGAGCACAAAGGAAACCTGAGCTCTGTGGGCGGAGTTAAATATAATTCACAGGTTACATCGGAGTCAGTGAAGAATTTTATTTCTTTATAGTTTCAGAAATATGTTTGTATACACATAAATATAAATGTTGAAGTTAAGTAAGCTTACCATTTTAATATTTTCCCTTCAATATTTTAATTGCACACCTTCACAATTGACAATGTATTGCCTTTTGTGTTGCTGTAGCTTTCTCTTTAAGTGATCAGTTTTATTTGTGATTGTTTCATGTGTGCTTGTACAAAACCTTAAACTTCCACCAGAGGTCTCCATCTCCTTTAGTAACTAAATGATCTGATTACCTGCATTTTGCCAAGGGATAGAAAAACATCTTAACTGTAGTATAGTAAAATTGTTTTTTTATAAGGTAGGGTCACTCATACTCACACTGAAAACATTTTTGCAGTGTATTTATTCTCTGAAAGCCTGTGCTATTTGAGTAAACACTCATACAGAATACAGAAACTGACTTAGATAAATAGTAAAGGAATCTTTATTCACACACGTCTTGGGCAGCATATTGAACTGTTTGGCCAAGACAAGAGTATGTTTAGTTTGTGTTTGACCAGTATGAAAGAAGCTGCAAAGCTGCTGTTTGTCTGCTACAGAAATGAGAAGGAACACAGTGCTCTTCCACTTTACCATCTGACAAAAAAAAAAAAAAAAAAAAGTGGTGCGCCTTGTTTGTGAGCAGAGGAATGTCCCTAGTTGCATGCAAAGTAAAACATAACATAAAAACAAATGCATTTCAGTATTGCCAAAACATACTTAAACAGTTAATAGCTGCAATATTGTTTTAAAATAAGCTGTGCATTTGCAGTACCTGGCTTTGTGCGATGTAAAAAAACAAACAAAACAAACTCAGCACTACTTGATTAAACTCAGACTGAAAATAAAATCAGAGGCATAATAGATAGACAGATAGTGTCACGGTGCATACAGGAACTTGCAACACAACGGAGTAAAATGCAAAGTCTTTAATAAATCCTCAGGTAAAGCAACAACAGCAGACAAAACAACTGGAACACAGGAGGAAACTTATGTAACATTTGTTGCCAGACAAAGAAACAGGAAAAACAAACAAACTTATAAAGGAGACTAATTGACTACGACAGGTGTGGCTGATGACACTGATTAACAGGAAATCCAAACATGGGCATGGGAGAAACCAAACAATGGGTGAGGAGACAAAGGGAGAAACCAAAACACACAGACCAAAAGGGGGAAAACATAAGGTAAACCTGACAGATAGATAGATGGATAGATACATATACATATTATAAAAAAAAAAAGAATCAGTCTAGCACACAATGACCATCATTCTCTCAGAGTAAATGTAGGTTTTTAACATATTTACAGTGGTTGTGGTTCAAACAGATGAGTAAATTATTCCTCAACTGTGCAATTATCCAACAGTCACGCATTAAACAGTTGAGCAGAGTGGTCTCTATTACTCATTTGACATTGCTGTAGATCACAGATGTGTCTTCCTCAGTTTGTACATTTGACTGCCTAAAAAACAAAAACAGTGTTACAACTCAGATTAAATGAGTTACTGCTGATAAAGTTTTTTTTCTTACCTTACGACAGCATCAGGCTGATGAACTCTTATATCTACATACTGACATTCATTATCTTTCAGTTTGTTCTCCTCTTTCTTTAGCTGATATTGGACAGTTGCGTACTGGATCTCCTCAGTATCTCTGGATTCAGGAGTTTTTCCTCTGGATCTGCTGGGTTTCACACTGGCATACAGAACATCGTTGACTTTCTCAGCTTCAGAAAGAGGCTCGTCATGAACTGAAACTCTCTGTGACTTGACAGAATAGAGATCATTCTGAAAGACAAGACAATACAGGATTAAGACAAATTAATCTTTTTTTCAGATGCAAGGTACATATTTTACACAGCAGAAGGTCTCAAACTTTTCAGACCAAATACAACCAAATATTAGATAAAATCTGATAACATCAACGGTTGATTGTTTTATTTTCTGCTTCAATGAAGTTGTGTTGTGTCTGGATGATTTACCTGTTGCATTGTAAGATCTTCAGTTTTAACAGTCCTTCGTTTCCTCCTGTTATAATTAAATTATAAAATGAATGTAGAGATATAAAATATGAATGCTGTTCTTAAAGGTGCAGTGTGTAGATTTTTGCGGCATCTAGCGGTGAGATTATGAATTGCAACCAACGGCTCCCGTCCACCGCTCACCCCTCCCTTTAAAGAAGCTACGGTGGCCCACACGGGATTAAGATGTCGTCATTTTAGACAGCAAAGAGTAATGAGGTTTCTTTTAAAACGTAAATTAAGTAATTATATTTACTTAATAATTAAATAAAACGATGTTATTGTGAATATTACAGTTACTTGTTCAACATTGTGTCAGTGTTTTTCCGCTAGAACAACAGTGATGAAACGCGATCTGTAGAGCAGTTTGTCCGTTTAGGGCTACTGTAGAAACAATACGGCGACTTCCATGTGAGGGGACCCGCGGTGTATGTAGATATAAACTGATAATTCGAAGGTAATAAAAAACATAATGGTTCATTAAGTAAAGTCTTTATACATCCCTGAAAACATATGTATACTATATTGCATTTCTGTCTAGAGATCCTCTTAAATATTACACATTGCACCTTTAATGATTACTTATAATGTAAAATACATAAGCCATTTCTTAAAACATCACAATAAAATTGAAAATATATGCACTGCAGTTTTTTTTATTGAACTTACATTATAAACCATATAATGATGATGATGATGATGATGATGATGATGATAATGATGAATAATCCTCCACCAGATGCTGCTGTGATCACAATCACATTCATACCAGCACCATGATGAACTGAAAGAGGAAGATCATCATAATTAACAAACTGTTGAATGATGTGAAGATACAGGAGTGTGTTAATAAAAGCTTCACCTGTGACAGTAACAGCGTCTGATCTCTGAGATCCATGTTGATTGTGAGCCTCACAGTAGAAGCGTCCACTCTGTAGTGCACTGAAACTCTGTCCAGATCCAACAGCTGAGGATTCATCCTCCTTAAACCAGCTGAAGTTCAGAGGAGGTGGGTTTGAATCACTGCTGCAGATCAGAGTCACTGAATCACCTTCCACTATTTCAGCAGATCCAGTTATAGACACGGAGACGCTTTTTGGATTGTCTAAAAAAAAAAAAAAAAAAATGAATATATATATATATATATATCAAAATCAATAATGATAAATTTGAAGTGACTGATGATTTAATAATCACAGATACTGAATCATCATTAACTCACAGATGACATTTAAAGTCACAGCATCAGAGTATTTCTCTCCATGTTTATTTCTGGACTTGCACTTGTATTCTCCACTGTGATCAGAGCTGATCTTTGAGATGTTGTAGATTCTTCCAGATCCCATCAAAGTTCCTCCATTAAACCAACTGATTTCTGCAGGTGGGTTTGAATCACTGCTGCAGATCAGAGTCACTGAATCACCTTCCACTATTTCAGCAGATCCAGTTATGGACACTGAGACGTTCCTAGGTGGATCTAAAACAGAAAAGAAAATCATTTATATATATATATATATATATATATATATATATATATATATATATATATATATATATATATATATATAAATATCAGAAAATGAATTTGGATTTTTGAACAATGTTAAGATGATCTTTTACTCACATATGACATTTAAAGTCATAGGACTAGAGTATTTCTCTCTATATTTATTGATGTTCTTGCACTTGTATTCTCCACTGTGATCAGAGCTGATATTTGAGATGTTGTAGATTCTTCCAGATCTTACAAACGTTCCTCCTTTAAACCAGCTGATTTCTGCAGGTGGGTTTGAATCACTGCTGCAGTTCAGAGTCACTGAATCTCCCTCCACTATTTCACCAGATGGACTGATGGACACTGAGATGTTCCTGGGTGGGTCTAAACAAACAAACAAACAAACATGAAAATTCACAATAAATATTAGACAATTTTACACAATGTGCAGATGATCATTAACTCACACAAGACGTTCAGAGTCACAGCATCAGAGTATTTCTCTCCATGTTTATTGATGGACTTGCACTTGTATTCTCCACTGTGATCAGAGCTGATCTTTGAGATGCTGTAGATTCTTCCAGATCCTACAAACATTTCTCCTTTAAACCAGCTGATTTCTGCAGGTGGGTTTGAATCACTGCTGCAGCTCAGAGTCACTGAATCACCTTTCACTATTTCAGCAGATCCAGTTATGGACACTGAGACACTCCTGGGAGAATCTAAAATGGATAAATATCTAAATTCACAATAAATATTAAGAAACGCTGAATTTGAATGTGAACAATGTGCATCATTAACTCACACATGACATTTAAAGTCAAATTCTTAGAGTATTTCTCTTCATGTTCACTGATGGACTTGCACTTGTATTCTCCACTGTGATCAGAGCTGATCTTTGAGATGCTGTAGATTCTTCCAGATGCTACAAAGGTTCTTCCTTTAAACCAGTCAAGTTTTGCAGGTGGGTTTAAATTACTGCTGCAGTTCAGAGTCACTGAATCTCCCTCCACTATTTCACCAGATGGACTGATGGACACTGAGACACTCTTTGGTGCATCTGAAAACAACAACAAAACAAACAACAACAACAAAAAAACACCTAAAAAGCAAATTTGACATCACACACTGGAACTTACAAATCAATTTTATAAATATCCCTCTATTATTTCACGAGATGGAATGATGGAGATTCAAGGATTTAGTAGATGATCTAAAGGTTTCAGTATTTATCAGTAGGGCTGAAGTTGGTTATTATTAGACAGTTTTAGCTAACACCCTAGTATTATTTAATGCTAAAAAGTGAAAATGAATAAGAAAAAATGTTTAAGAAAAATAAGCTAAGAGAAGGAAAAAAAAGACTTCCACTGGATATGTTTAAAACATTTGAAATACAGATAGGTAAATGTTTTACCAAATTCTGGATTAAATCAATAATGTTAAATATGATTCTCACAATTATATATTTTCCACAATTCTTTTTTTCAAGGTAAATTAAAAGTAATTTATATTTTTTGGCAAAGTATGTACACTGCAACAGCAAAATCTATGAGGAAAATTTTACATTTGAGTGTCTGATGTTCATATGTACATAAACACCACTGATCCTCACAAACCCCTCCAAAACATGCTTCAGTGAGCATCTGTTATAAAACACTTGACTATATTGAAATGTGTTTATTTCTTTATCTTGTTCACAATCATCACACATCAAACCTTTTAGAGTTCTTGATGAGTTCTTTAGTGCACAGATGTGTGAATGACTGCATCTCACACCCCGATCAGCACTAGAAACCCCTGAAACACACAATTCACCAGGATGAATGTTGTTTTATCAGTTACAACAGACCATGAACACAATACTTTTTACTACTTTAAAACAGCAACTCTTTACAAAAAATATGAGCTACTTTTCTCAGAATCTATTGAGTGATAAACGATCATCGTTCATCATCAGCTTTTATGAAGGGTGTTGCAGAAAAGCAGAAGTAAATGCACAGTGACAAACGAGTGAACCAGGAAATCAAAAAGAGAAAAAAGAGAACCAGGAAACCAGCTTTGAACAACACACTGCACTATCAAAATAATTAAAAACAAGACGGAAATAATTAATGACAACTTGTTTTATTAAATACCCAATGACATACAAATAGTTCAGTGACTTTGAGATGGTTTAATTCAATGGTATCTAGTCTTTTGGCTTACCTCACCCAAACGGCCTGATTAAAAGGACACACGTGAGAACAGGACAGAAAAAAATGCTCCTCCGCCGCTCATTGTAAGACCTTAAATAAAAAACATTAGAGTGTTTCTAATGCGAGACTCACCGTGAATCATGAGCAGAAAGATCAGAGGAAGATGAGGAGCCATTCTGACTGACATCAGCATCAAATATATCTATAATACAGCATTAATCATCTCTTATAATCATAACTTTTACTGTACATCATCCTGTATATTCTATACTGTATAAGACATATATGCTATAAGAGCAATTATCATCAGTTTTCATTCACGTACAAGTGTGTTTGTCTTACCGTGTTGAAACTCATCAGATCAACAGCAGACAAAAGACAGACTGTTTGTGGTTAACACTGTTTTAATGATCAGCTGCAAAAAAAATTGTGCCCCTTCCTCATCAGGAAAACCACATTAGTAGACTAAAACTAAAGTAAAAGAGTGAAATAAGATTAATAATTGTGAAGATGAATAATATGATTTTTTTTAGAACAATAATAAAAGTGATTTACAGACGATGCACATCAATGTTGATGTCAGCAGTGGGAGATGGTGACTTCTGAGGGCTTGTACAAACACATATGAGACAATCACACATAAAATGGATCAATGTAAGGGAAAGTTACAGAAATACAAAAGCAAAGCACGAGACCATAAAATTATACATTGTGAAGCAATGATCATTCATGATTAAGAAAGCACTTGCATGCACCACTGAACACCAGTGTGAATGCCTTCATCCGTTAAGATGGAGGATGTTGCAAAAATAAACACACATAGACAGAGGTGAGAAAACAGAGCAAATAAATCAGCCATGAACAACGTGCCACGCTCTCTAATAATCAAACACATGACAGTTCGGACTAACAAAATAATCATTGTTGATTTAATAACTCTGTGACATCCAAATGTGAACTGTGTAGCTTTTAGTTCATGTCTATCAGCTCATGCTACTAAAGTCCTTTGACACATAAACTACCATGGCTGCGTTCCACTTTGCTAGACACACATTTAAAAACGTCTTAAAGCACTTCCCCTCAGGGGAATCCTCACCCTGCTGAAAAAAAAACAAACAAAAAAAAAAAAAAAACTTCAACCATCCTAGGGTGGTTGGTTGGTCTTAGCTGGTTTTAGCTGGTAGTTTCCCAGTCTGACCAGCTATGACCAGCTAAAACCAGCCACCCTGGTGAAAAAAAAAAAAAAAAACTAAAAAACTAAAACCAGCCTAGGCTGGTTGGCTGGTTTTAGCTGGTCAACCAGCCTGATTTTAGCTGGTCAGCAGGCTGGTTTTAGAGGGGTTATGGCCACTTTTCCAGCCTGGCCAGGCTGGGAGACCAGCGAAAACCAGCTTTCTAGCTTAAACCAACTAAGACCAACCAACCAGCCTAGGCTGGTTTTAGCAAGTTTTTTCAGCAGAGCTGTTGCTTCAAAAAAGAGCTGTGGATTCCCTGGTGAAAAAAAAAAATGCTAAAACCAGCCTAGACTGGTTGGCTGGTCGTAGCTGGTTTAAGCTGGAAGTAGCTGGTTTTAACTGGTTTCCCAGCCTGACCAGCTAAAACCAGCCTGACTAGGCTGGGAAAGTGGCCAAAACCCCTCTAAAACCAGCCTGCTGACCAGCTAAAACCAGCCAACCAGTCTAGGCTGGTTTTAGCTGTTTTTCTTCACCAGCCCTGCTGAAAAACAAAAAAACAAAAAACAGGTAATACCAGCCTAGGCTGGTTGGCTAGTCTTAGCTGGTTTAAGCTGGAAGTAGCTGGTTTTAGCTGGTTTCCCATCCTGACCAGCTTGACCAGGCTGGAAAAGTGGCCAAAATCAGCCTCCTGACCAGCTATGACCAGCTAAAACCAGCCACCCTGGTGAAAAAACCCCCCAGCTAAAACCAGCGTAGACTGGTTGGCTGGTCGTAGCTAGTTTAAGCTGGAAGTTGCTGGTTTTAACTGGTCTCCAAAACCCCTCTAAAACCAGCCTGTTGACCAGCTATGACCAACTAAAACCAGCCAACCAGCCTTGGCTGGTTTTAGCAGGTTTTTTTTTTTTCCCAGCAGGGAGGGCACTTCCATTTCGAAGTGTTTTCCACTTTGTGAAGTGGACGAGGGAAGTTCATATGTACAGACCCATGTAACGAGGACGCTGAGGCGGCGTTAGAATCCATTTGCGGAAGTTTATTGAACACAACAAATATCAAATACGTGGAAACAGGCAGATGGTCGGTAACGGTAAAGCAGTTCAATCTAGCAACAATCCAGAGGATAATCCAGCAAACGTACGTCATAAACCAGGCAGAGAAGTCAAACCTTGAAAACAGTCCGATCAGGCTAACAATCCAAATGGGGTAATCCGTGAAATCAGAAGTCAGGGAACGAAGCAGAATCATACACAGGCAGGCTTATCAGAATAATATAGAACGCTCGGTAAGGCAGGTAAACTGGCAATACTTCGCGAATAGGAAGCATGCGGGCACAGCTCAAATAGTCCCAAACAGGAAGCGAGTGTAGAAGCAGCAGAGGGAGCGCTCAGTCAGTATTCGGGTGATGGCTCCCTCTGCTGGCTTGGCATTACAGAACCCCTCCCTCTAGGAGCGACTCCCGGAGCTCGGCGAGGACGTCCCCGTGGTCGTGGTGCTGGACGGTCGGGTCTGGCTCGATGGAACTCCTCCGTGAGAGATGGGTCCAGGATCTCGTTGGCGGCCACCCATGACCTCTCCTCAGGTCCATAGCCCTCCCAGTCCACCAGATACTGGAGCTGACCCCCTCTACGCCGAGAGTCCAGTAACTCCTTTACCTGATAGGCGGGCATGCCGCCTACATCTATGGGTGGCGGTGGTTCTGGGGCCATCTGGCCGGGGTCAGCCTCCGGGTGGACCGGTTTTAGCAGGGACACATGGAAAGAGGGAGAGATACGATAATTAGCAGGAAGCTCAAGCTGGTAGGTCACATCATTAATTCTCTTAAGAATTTTAAAGGGGCCTACATACCTTGGGCTGAGCTTCCTGCTGGGCAGCCGCAGCTTGATGTCCCTAGTAGAGAGCCAGACCCGTTGTCCCGGTTGGTAGGGAGGGTGTGGACGTCGGCGTCTGTTGGCCTGGATCTCCTGATTCCTAACAGCCCGTTGAAGACGCACATGGGCACTGTCCCACACCCTCTCACTACGCTTAATCCAATCGTCTACAGCTGGAACCGAAGAAGGCTCCCCTGACCACGGGAACAAGGGAGGCTGATACCCCAGGACGCACTGAAAGGGGGTGAGGCCTGTAGATGCATGAGTGAGTGAGTTTTGGGCGTATTCGGCCCAGGGGAGAAACTCTGACCACCTGTGTTGCTCTCTGCTGCAGTAGGTTCGCAGGTAGCGTCCGATCTCTTGGTTGAGTCTCTCCACCTGGCCGTTGCTCTGAGGATGATATCCTGACGTGAGACTGACGTTGATATCTAACTGTTTGCAGAATGCTTTCCAGACTTGGGAGGTAAATTGTGTTCCACGATCGCTGACGATATCCTCAGGTAGCCCATAGATGCGGAACACTTGGTTGAAGAGAGCTAGAGCTGTTTCCATGGCTGTAGGTAATCCTTTTAGTGGGATTAGACGGCATGATTTCGAGAATCTGTCTATGATGACCAGAATAGCAGTAAACCCCTCAGATGGTGGCAGATCAGTGACGAAGTCAATGGAGAGGTGAGACCAGGGTCGTTGAGGAATGGGTAATGGTTGAAGTAGGCCTGAGGGTAGTTCCTTGGGGGTCTTGGATGTGGCACAGATCTGACAGGATTTAACGAAGATGGTTGTGTCCCTTGTCATTGAAGGCCACCAAAACGAATTTCTTAATAATTGAAGGGTGCGAGATATACCTGGATGACCTGAACTGATGGAAGTGTGAACCCATTGGAGTACTTGATGGCGCATAACTTGGGGTACATATTGTTTGTTGGGAGGACATTGTGGTGGTGGTGGGTCTTGTTCTTGCCTGCGTTGAATTTCCTCCATGATGTCCCATGAGACAGGTGCTAGAATGATAGTGGGTGGTAGAATTGTTTCTGGTGTGGTATCCTCTAGTGGGGGGTCATGCTTACGGGAGAGAGCGTCTGCCTTACTGTTCTTACTGCCTGGTCGATAGGTGACAGAAAAGTCAAAGCGGGTGAAGAAGAGAGCCCAACGAGCTTGACGAGGGTTAAGTCTTTTAGCTCCCTTTATATATTCAAGATTTTTGTGATCAGTGATAACTTGGAAAGGATAGCGGGCACCCTCAAGCCAATGTCTCCATTCCTCAATGGCGGCTTTCATAGACAGTAGTTCCTTATTACCAACATCGTAGTTTCTTTCTGCACTCGTGAGTTTTCTAGAGTAAAAGGCACATGGGTGAAGCTTGCCTGGTTGGCCGTGACGTTGAGAGAGAACAGCTCCTATTCCGCAGTCTGATGCATCTACTTCCAAAACAAATGGTAGATCAGGATCGGGGTGTTTCAGGATAGGAGCAGAGGTGAAACTTGACTTGAGGGTGGTGAAGGCTTGATCCGCCTCTTCATTCCAGCTGAGCTTCTTGGGTTTGTTCTTGAGGAGTGATGTGAGTGGAGATGCTATTGTGCTGTAATTCCTGATGAAACGGCGGTAGAAGTTAGCAAAGCCCAGAAATCGCTGAAGTTCCTTGATGGTAACAGGTGTAGGCCAATCAGTGACTGCTTGAACTTTGGCTTGATCCATTTTAACTCCCTGATGACTGACCTGATAACCAAGAAAGGAGGTTTGACTGGCATGAAACTCACATTTTTCCGCTTTGACGTAGAGTTGATGTTCTAGTAGACGGGACAGTACAGCACGTACATGAGTGATATGTTCAGTCTCTGACTTGGAATAAATCAAAATGTCGTCAATGTAGGCAATCACAAATTTATTAGTGAAGTCCTTGAAGATCTCATTTATGAAAGATTGAAAGACAGCTGGGGCGTTGGCTAGGCCATAGGGCATTACCAAGTACTCGAAGTGCCCCCTGGTGGTGAGAAATGCGGTCTTCCATTCATCACCCTCCTTAATCCTGATGAGATTATAAGCGCTTCGTAAGTCTAATTTAGTGTAAATAGTGGCTTCTCGCAGTTGTTCTAGAGCTGGAGGTACCAAGGGCAAGGGGTAGCGGAATTTTACTGTGACGTTGTTGAGTCCACGGTAGTCGATGCAGGGTCTTAAACCACCATCCTTCTTGCCTACGAAGAAGAAGCCGGCGGCTGCAGGCGATGTGGACTGGCGAATAAATCCTGAGTCAAGAGCCTCTTCAATGTAGTCCTCCATAGCCTGTTCCTCAATTCGTGACAATGGGTACACTCTACTTTTGGGAGGCATGGCGTTAGGAAGGAGATCAATGGCGCAATCCCATGGACGATGTGGAGGAAGTTGTGTGGCCTTAGTCTTGCTGAAGACTTCTGAAAGATCTTGATAATGAATGGGGATAGTTACCTTTGCCTGGGTTTCGGGACTCTCGATGCTTGTAGTGAGACATGGTTGTGGTTGAATTGAAAGGCAGTTCTTTGAGCAGAATGGCGACCAATGGGTTAATTCCCCTTGAAACCATGAAATGGAGGGATCGTGGATGGAGAGCCATGGAAATCCTAAGATGATTTCATATTTGGGTGAATCAACGACGTACAGAGTGATGTTTTCTTGGTGGAACAGTCCAGTTTGGAGTTTTAGGGTTTTAGTTTGACGTTGGATACCTTGACTGATGAGGGTGTCGTCGATGGCCTTGATCGGGATGGGAGGAATGCATGGTTGTGTAGGAATCTGGTATTTCAGGATGATATCGGAACTGATGATATTCAGGGCTGCTCCAGAGTCGATCATCGCTGTGAGATCAAAAGACAGAGTATCAGTTCTTATGGTGACAGGTAATGTAAGTGATTTATTCTTCAGGACAGAGAAATTGTGAATAATTACCCCTGTGGTTGCCTTGGTCTTGAGTGGGCAACCAATACTACGATGGCCTGGTTCACCGCAGTAGAAGCAGAGATGGTTTTGTCGACGTCTGATTCGTTCTTCTTCAGATAGGCGAGAGATATTAAGCTGCATGGGTTCAACAGATGACTTTTCAGCAGCGGTACAGGTAGCTGGAGATTTATCATAAACCCTCCTATTTACACGTTGCTTAGGAGTCTGCCTCATGAGATTATCAATCTTGATAGCCATATTAACAAGCTCAGAAAATGATAAATCCTCCCGACGACAGGCGAGTTCAGTCTGCAGATCAATATTCAGGCTGTTGTAAAAGATGGCCTTGAGAGAAGTATCATTCCACCCACTTTGAGCTGCCAGCGTGCGAAATTCAATGGAATACTCAGCTGCGGTGCGGTTGCCTTGTTTAACATGAATAATTTGATCTGAAATATCCCTGCCCCCTGCGGGATATTCAAAAACTTCATGGAGTTGACGTAAAAAATACTCAATGGATCCTTTAATCTGCGGATCGCTATCCCACACCGCTGAAGCCCAGTCGAGGGCTTTGCCAGTGAGCAACGTCATGAGAAAAGCACATCTCTTCTCCTCAGATTCAAAGCGATCTTGTTGGTAATCAAAATATAGCTTTACTTGCCGAATAAACCCCTTGCATTGTTCAGCAGAGCCATCAAACTTATTAGGAAGAGCAAAGCTTACCGATGATGATGTGGGAGGAGGAAGAGATCGCACATAGTTAGTCAGATGTTCGTTGACGGATTGTAGCTTCACAAGTTGTTCTTGATAATTCTTTAGAACCTCGCTTTGGTAAGCGAACGCGGCTTGCAAGCTAGAAACTTCCGCTGGATTCAGGGTAGGCGAAGTATTATGTAACGAGGACGCTGAGGCGGCGTTAGAATCCATTTGCGGAAGTTTATTGAACACAACAAATATCAAATACGTGGAAACAGGCAGATGGTCGGTAACGGTAAAGCAGTTCAATCTAGCAACAATCCAGAGGATAATCCAGCAAACGTACGTCATAAACCAGGCAGAGAAGTCAAACCTTGAAAACAGTCCGATCAGGCTAACAATCCAAATGGGGTAATCCGTGAAATCAGAAGTCAGGGAACGAAGCAGAATCATACACAGGCAGGCTTATCAGAATAATATAGAACGCTCGGTAAGGCAGGTAAACTGGCAATACTTCGCGAATAGGAAGCATGCGGGCACAGCTCAAATAGTCCCAAACAGGAAGCGAGTGTAGAAGCAGCAGAGGGAGCGCTCAGTCAGTATTCGGGTGATGGCTCCCTCTGCTGGCTTGGCATTACAACCCTCAACCCCTCGTTTTTGCTTTAATATATACACTTTAGGTAGCTCCATATACCCCAATGAAACAAGATTGTGACATGAAACATGAAAAATAGCCAAAAATATTCATGTTCTGGTGATACACTGATGTTTGTCCAATTAAATGCTCCCTCCTCTAGTCTAAACCACCTGATGTTGACTTAGGCTGCGTTCCAGTTCATTTTTGATGCCGTTCACTCACTAACTTCCCTATGTCTCAATTACTCGGCTGCACAGTACATCATTGATTGCGTTGCAATTGTGCCCACTACTGGCGAAACCATGTGGCACGACTAAGATGGCAACCTGAGTGGGTGCAGTTTCTTTACAGATGCTGCTTATAAGCTGTATATAGTTATATTTAGTCTGCCTTTGGTTATTACAATTTCTGGAATGATTGAAGACTACTTTTAGCTTTGTAAGTGAAGACTTTAGACTTAATCAAAAAAAGCTAAAAAGCTAGCGGTAGCACATGCTAACTCGTTAGTGTTAGCTGAGGGCATGATTATGTTGCCTCTATGAGTGAGGACTAATCATTTAGTCTGGCTTCGTGAAGAGAAGTTCCCAGCTCTGCTTTGTTATTCCAAGCAATTTACCAGCTGCTAAGAAACAGGCCAGTGACAATGCAAACATTGATGTCTCATCTCAGTTAGACAACATAACACAGCTGTTCTGACACGATAGAACAAAAGATCTCTGACTTGAATGAAAAAGAGGATATTGAGACATCTGAGATGAAGTCAGTCACAGCAAAGGTGCATGGATCAAGTTGAACAACAGTTAACCAGATTGTGACGGGCGTCCCGAGGAGCAATCAGCGTCGCCCTGGCAACACACGAGGACCAGCTGGATCCACTCACCACGGACCAATCGGTCACGGCACAGCCAGCTTTATAAGCAGTCTGCCACAACCAGAGAGTGAGACACATCTCCAATGCACTGTGAGACTTACCTGACCGCTGTATCTTTTCTCCTCCAGAGTCGCCGTGACCGCTTGGTCCCCCACTTCCGGGTTGCACGTTTTGGGGTTAAAGCACGTCCTTGCACCAACCCCCTGCACCGGCCACCCTCACTTGGAGACACCAGCACCCAGGAGAAAGCCACCCTGCACCACAAGGAAGACAACCTCACCTCTTCACTCACCGTATTGTTTGCTTTGCTTCACTACTGTCAATAAACGCCCCTCCGGGGCTCACTCAACTCTTGTTTTGTTGTTGCTGTTCTCCGCCCGGCCACAAGGTGGTGGAGAATGCGGGCAGATCGTTCCTAGCGCCGGCTGAGAACACCAACAAACAAGACGTTGTTTACACCGCCATTTTGTTGCCCCTCTCACCTCCGGCTGTCTTTTTTCTTTCTTTTTAGGCTCGCTCCTCCCCGCAACGATGGAGGAACTTGTTAAACAGCTTACGGAGGTTAGCGTCCGCCAGCAACAATGTTTCGAACTGCTTAGCGAGCAACACGGCCACATTCAAGGGTATTTGGCCGAATTACGCTTACCAGCCGCCCAGAACATCCCTCTACCGGACCCTCGAGTCACCGCTGCCCGTTTGCTACCCAAGCTGACCGCAAATGATGATATTGAGGCCTACCTTAAGATGTTCGAATCACTCGCTCGCACCGAAGGGTGGGCGAGAGGTACTTGGGCCGCGACACTGGCACCGTTGCTTTCTGGTGAGGCGCAACGGGCATATTTTTCCTTACCAGGTTCTTCCCAAAATAATTATAATGAGTTAAAAAAAGAAATATTAGGCCGTCTCGGCCTCTCTGCAACCGTTGCCGCCCAGCGCTTCCATGAATGGGAGTTTAAAGCACGGTTGCCAGTCCGCGCCCAGGCCGCTGATCTGATGCGGTTAGCCGAACACTGGCTACTGGAAGATTCACCCTCCCCAGCTCAAGTGGCCGAACGGGTGGTGGTAGATAGGCTGCTGAGAGCTTTACCCCGTTCGATGAGGCAGGCCGCGGGTATGCGGGGACCAAAAACCATCGCTGAGGTGATCGACGCCGTGGAGCTGGCGGACGCAACCTACCACCGGGACCTCGGGGAGCGAGCGCAGCCATTCCCCCGGAGGGTGCCCCAGGAGCGACGCCCGCCGGAAGGCACCCCACGACCGGTACACAGGCCGACCAGCCCCCGCGACGAGCCAATGCCCACAGAGCCGTCGACCCCCATCAAAGCTTGGATGGCAGGCTGTGTGGTTCATCAGAAAACGCCCCCTGAAGCGCCTACGGCCACTGTCAGGATCAGAGGATGCCACTTCCGGGCCCTGTTGGACTCCGGTAGCGCAGTTTCCCTTGTGCGGCCCGCCACCCTTGGGCCCCGGCCAGCCTCCAAGGCTCTGATGCCGATCACCTGCGTCCATGGAGACACGCGTCAGGTACAAACTAACCTTCTTACCTTTCACAAGGATGGACAGGCGTGGACCCTGGAAGTCGGGGTGCTGAAGGACCTACCTGTCCCCCTACTGCTAGGCAGAGACTGGCCGGGGCTCGACGCCGCCTTGGCCTCCACCACACAGCCTGTCCGCTGCCGCCGCAAACCGCGGCCACCGCCGTCGCGGGGGTCCGGATGCCGCTCCAGCCTACTTACGACGGACAGTGGGAGAGAGGGTGAGTCTGCCGGCCAACGCTCTAATCTGTTTCACGATGTGTTTCAACAGGTTACTGGAGGAGGAGACTTTGGGAAAGCCCAAAAAGAGGACGACAGGCTCAAGCACTGCTGGCGGCAAGTCCGAGTGCTCGAGGACCAAGAAATTCTGCCGGCCCCTCACCCCCTCCCACATTTCATCGTTTGGAATGGCCTGTTGTACTGCGTCGCGGAGCGACGGGGGGAGGTTAAACGACTTTTGGTAGTGCCGAAGTCGAAGACGGAGATGGTCCTGGAGCTCGCCCACGCTCACCCTATGGCAGGCCATCTGGGGGCCCAGAACACTACCCAACGAATCCGGGACAGGTTCCACTGGCCAGGGCTGGAAGCCCAAGTGAAGAGCTTCTGCCAAGCTTGCCCTGAATGCCAACGTACGTCTCCTCGGAAACCTCCCCCCAGTCCTCTGATCCCTTTGCCCATCATCGGGGTGCCTTTCGAGTGGATCGGGATGGACATCGTAGGGCCGTTGGCGAGGTCTGGCCGGGGACACGAACACATTCTTGTCATCGTTGACTACGCCACCCGGTATCCAGAGGCAGTCCCCCTTCGCCAAGCCACCGCCAAAGCCATCGCCCGTGAGCTCTTCCTGCTATCCAGCCGGGTGGGTATTCCGTCGGAGATTCTGACCGACCAGGGAACCCCGTTTATGTCCCGGCTAATGGCTGACCTGTGCCGGCTGCTGAAGGTGAAACAGATCAAAACATCGGTCTACCATCCTCAGACCGACGGGCTCGTCGAGCGATTCAACCAGACCCTGAAACAAATGCTCCGGAGGGTGGCGGCCGAAGACAAGAAGGACTGGGATCTGCTCCTACCATACGTTCTCTTCGGCATACGGGAGGTTCCCCAAGCCTCCACCGGCTTCACGCCCTTCGAACTCCTGTTCGGCCGCCAGCCTCGTGGTCTCCTCGACGTAGCCCGAGAAGCCTGGGAGCAGCAGCCGGCCGTCTACCGCACTGTGGTCGAGCACGTGCAGGATATGAGAAGCAAGATCGACAGAGTCATGCCATTAGTCCGGGAGCACCTGGTGAAGTCCCAACAAGCCCAGCAACGCCATTATAATCGGCCGGCCCAACCGCGGGAGTTCCAGCCTGGAGACAGGGTGATGGTCTTGGTCCCGAACGCCGCCTGCAAATTCCTCGCCCAGTGGCAGGGGCCGTTTACCGTGGAGGAGAGGGTAGGCCCTGTTAACTATCGTGTGAGACAGCCCGGCCGAAGACGGCCCCTGCAGCTGTACCACATCAACTTACTTAAGAAGTGGATTGGAGATAGGGACCAAGCCGTCGCCCTCGCCGTCACAGAACCCGCGGTTGTAGACATCAACCCCCATCTGTCGGCCACCCAGAAGACGGAGCTGCGGCACCTGGTCGGTCAGTTCCTGGACGTATTCTCCGACAACCCCGGCCAGACTAACGTCCTCTCCCACGACATCCGCACTCCTCCTGGCGTCATCGTCCGGCAACGGCCCTATCGAGTCCCCGAGGCCCGCCGGCAGGCTATAGAGGAGGAAGTCCAGAAGATGCTCAAGCTGGGGATCATTGAGCCCTCTCGGAGCCCCTGGTCCAGCCCGATAGTCCTGGTCCCAAAGCCGGACGGCACCCTCAGGTTCTGCAATGACTATCGACGCCTCAACGAAGTCTCGGAGTTCGACAGTTACCCCATGCCCCGGGTGGATGAACTCCTGGAGCGCCTGGGAAGGGCCCGGTACATCACCACCCTGGACCTGACCAAGGGTTACTGGCAGGTCCCCCTCTCCGCGGATGCCAGGCCCAAAACCGCCTTCTCCACTCCGTCGGGGCACTGGCAGTACCGGACCCTTCCCTTCGGCCTACATGGCGCTCCAGCGACGTTTCAGCGCCTCATGGATGTGATCCTCCGGCCCCACCAGAACTACGCTGCGGCCTACCTGGACGACGTGGTCATCCACTCGGAGGCATGGGAAGACCACCTGGATCGGCTCCGGAGGGTGCTGTCCGAGCTCCGTCGGGCTGGACTAACAGCCAACCCCCGCAAATGCCACCTTGCCTTGGAAGAAGCCAGGTACCTGGGTTACCGAGTCGGGAGAGGCCTTGTAAAACCCCAAGAAGACAAAGTAAAGGCGATCCTGGAGGCACCAACGCCACACAACAAGACCCAGGTACGGGCCTTCCTGGGGTTGGCTGGCTACTACCGCTGCTTCATCCCCAGCTTCTCCTCTATAGCCGCCCCTCTGACAGACCTGACCAGGAAGGGGCAGCCTGAGCAGGTGCGATGGACCCCGGAAGCGGAGCGCGCCTTCCAACAGATCAAACAGGCCTTAACCACGGAGCCAGTCCTGCGCGCTCCGGACTTCAACTGCCCCTTCCTGCTCCAAACGGATGCTTCAGACACGGGATTGGGGGCCGTGCTCTCCCAAGTCCAGGAGGGAGAGGAGCATCCGATAGTCTACATCAGCCGGAAGCTGACCCGGGCCGAGAGAAACTACGCTGCCGTGGAGAAAGAAGCGCTCGCCATCAAGTGGGCGGTCCTGGAGCTCAGGTATTATCTGCTAGGCCGCAAGTTTACTCTTTTCACAGACCATGCCCCGCTGCAGTGGATGGCCCGGGCCAAGGATACAAACGCCCGGGTCACAAGGTGGTTCCTGTTGCTCCAGGACTTCCACTTCGATGTGCGCCACCGGGCCGGTTCCAGCAACAACAACGCCGACGGGCGCTCTCGGTCCTGGGCAGCGTACACAGGTCTGTCAGGGGTCACTCCCCACCCACCCCCTGTCTCCCCTCTCTCTTTTTACCTCCAGGACCAGGACGTCGCTTGGGGGGGGGAGTGTGACGGGCGTCCCGAGGAGCAATCAGCGTCGCCCTGGCAACACACGAGGACCAGCTGGATCCACTCACCACGGACCAATCGGTCACGGCACAGCCAGCTTTATAAGCAGTCTGCCACAACCAGAGAGTGAGACACATCTCCAATGCACTGTGAGACTTACCTGACCGCTGTATCTTTTCTCCTCCAGAGTCGCCGTGACCGCTTGGTCCCCCACTTCCGGGTTGCACGTTTTGGGGTTAAAGCACGTCCTTGCACCAACCCCCTGCACCGGCCACCCTCACTTGGAGACACCAGCACCCAGGAGAAAGCCACCCTGCACCACAAGGAAGACAACCTCACCTCTTCACTCACCGTATTGTTTGCTTTGCTTCACTACTGTCAATAAACGCACCCTCCGGGGCTCACTCAACTCTTGTTTTGTTGTTGCTGTTCTCCGCCCGGCCACAAGATATAAAGAATAATTGATGATCTTGAAACCTACATGAGGCAGCAAAACCTGAAGCTCATAGGTATTCTGGAAGTGGCTGATGAAAACATCCATCTTGAATTTGTCAAGATTTGTCAGGCTATTTTTCCCAGCAAAAAGGAAAAACTTCCAGAAGTCATTGAAGTTGTTCATTGTCACTGACACAGTGTATAATATATTAAACCAAAGAAAGGTTTAATGTTTATTGATAATTGGAGCACCATTAGTCTGTTCAATAATGATTACAAAGTATTTGCTCTTGGTAATTTTTGATCTTATTGATTATTCTGATCTCAGTAAAGATGATCGTTTTATATTGTTTAAAAGCCTTAAGACCTCTGGTCTAAGTTTATTGTAAATATTGGAAGAAGGTTTGGGTATTACCTAATTCATATCTTGAAGATACTGAACAAATTTTACCCTGCCAAGAATTTATGAACCAGATTTATTGAAGATATAGATGTAAATTGTTTGTTTTGTGCATTATACCCAGAAACAGTAGACCTACCTTATATTTTCTGGCATTGTCAATATACAAATAAGTTAAATTCAAGTTTTTCAATTCAAGTTTATTTGTATAGCGCTTTTCACAATACAAATCGTTGCAAAGCAGCTGTACAAAAATGTAGGCTACTACAATATATTTAGTAGCTTGTTAGTGGTGACTACTGTATGTTAAGTCGATGTACATATGCTATAAATATTAAAAATAGTAATGGTGTAATCAAAAACAGATGATGAAAACTAATAGTAATGTTTATGTGTTGCAATCAAACTTGTAGAAAAATTGTGTAGTGCTGTATGTTGTTTCAAGGCTGGCATCATCTGCGGTCCTCTGAGGGGTTGGCATCATCTCTTCTTCTGAATCCAGACTGAATCTTGTGTAATTCCTAGTTACCATGGGATGGAAATCCCGTGGCAGAAACAGAGAAACAAATAGAGAAATAATTAGCGTAGCTGCTGTTCCAACCACGCAAAAATGATGTGTTCAGCCCAAGCTGAAGAATGCTGATGTGCATGTGATCAGATGTAACTGAAGTACAACATTATGAGATACATTATGTGAATGCTTGGCTAAAGAGATGAGTCTTTAATCTATATTTAAACATAGAGAGTGTGTCTGAACCCCGAATGTTATCAGGGAGGCTATTCCAGAGTTTGGGAGCCAAATGTGAAAAGGCTCTCCCTCCTTTAGTGGACTTTGCTATCCTAGGTACTACTAAAAGTCCAGAGTTTTGCGACCTTAGGGAGCGTGAGGGATTGTAGCATGGTAGGAGACTAGTTAGGTATGCAGGAACTAAACCATTTAGGGCCTTATAGGTAAGAAGTAATATTTTGTAAGTGATACGGAACCTAATAGGTAGCCAGTGCAGAGACCGTAAAATTTTATAGTGAGAGCTTTCTGAATTTATAAATGACAAAGTGTTATGATTTATTTATTTTATGATATGAACATGTAATATTTGGCTTTTTGAACTATAACAAGAAGTTGGAAAATAAGGATTATATTTTCAGTCTCTTGAATGTACTTAAGATTCCTATTTATCAATTAGAATCCTCCTTCTTCTGTAGTATTTAAGGACGTAGATTGTTGTATAAGCACTATTAAGGAGAGTACAAAAAAAAAAAAACTGTAAAAACTGTGCTCTTATTTAGTACACTTAAGTTATTGTGATTTAGCAAGGTCTTTCAATATTCTATTAGTTTATTTATTTGTTGGTTTTCTATACATGTATAGTTTATATGTATTTTCTATATTTTTCTTTGTATGCCATTGGCACTTGTATTATGCATTTGTTGTTCAAGCATCATTAATAAATAAATAAATAAATAAATAAAACCATCAGTGGGCATATCTTTACAATACTTACATCTAAAGCGCTTAAATAAACTAATTACGTTGTTTATCAGAAAGTTTAAGTTTTTCTCCATCGACAGTTCTCCAACTTTAATTGAAATCACAGTCAAAAGGTGTTGATATATGTTTGAGCTGTATCCCTTCTAGCCACAACCCGCTGGAGCAGCGCTGCATGACATGGGTTACTTCCACAATCCTCACTTCCTGCGGAAGTCTAGGGTGTCGTATTAACAGCTCAGTTGAAAACGAAAGTGAAACCAATCTTTTCAAAAAAGGTCCATCCACAAGGAAATTGGCCAAGTGCACGTGAAATGGTCACTTCGAGGAAATACTTTTGCCGTCTGTGATCACGTGACACAGGTTTTGTTTTGGAAATGTAGGTAATTTACTTGGGGATAAAAATTTTTTGCTTACATATTTATCTGCTTTTTCACATTGTATTTGTTTTTTCCCCCCTCACGACACAAAAAGTGCAGACGTATCGGAAATACGTTTGAATTTAAGATTCAGTAAGTGATATGCCAAACACCATCGTTTTTTAGTTCTACATCAATAATATAACAACTGCCTTCATTTATGTATGTGATTCTGGTGTGCTAAAAATCCTGAATCCTGCTGCTGTGTTTACCTGTGTCTACCTAAATTACATGACTACATTGTAAACCATTTTATTACAATAATTCAGAGCACTTCGTTTTATTGGACAGTAGCATTTCTCTTCGCGGCCTGCATTTGATCTAAAACAGACTGAGTGTGAAAATGAGATCCAGATTTGTCGAACTTGACTATGTACAAAGAGGGAAATATACAGTTGGATTTCCCATCCATGAAGAATAATTCACAAATCAACCACTAGAGGTCCTACCAGTGCTGTTTAACCAGTGAAAACGCTACAGCCTCAAATGGCTTGAAGATCAGTTGAAGGTTTATTGAAGCATAAGCCCTGAACATAAAAAGTAAAACATGAAAATGAAAACTTTTTACACAATACATCAAATCAAATACTTAATGTATTTGAATAATGAAAGTTGTACAGATTTAACTGTTGTTAGCTTGTCAAAACATAATTTATAAATGCAATATTTTTTTATATAAGCTACAAACTGCATTTTTAGTACAATATAGCTGACATTCATTGGATCAATTTAAGATGAGATTGTGATATAAAAATACTGAAAAAGAACAAACTATGCTCGCAGAGGCAAATATATTTAAAAAATCAAAAAAAAAAGAAAAAAAAAGAAAAGAAACAGACATTACATTAGTCTAGCACACAATGACTGTTATTCTTTCACAAAATGTCAAAGGAAATGTAGGTTTTGAATATGTTTACAGTGATTGTGGTTCAAACAGATGAGTAAATTATTTCACAATGTACAATTATCCAACAATCACTCAGTAAACAGTTGAACACAGGCTTTGTGTTCTTTGGTCTCTATCGCTCATTTGACGCTGCTATAGATCACTGATGCATCTTCCACAATATGAACATTTGATTGCCTGAAAAGACAAACAAACAGGAGCAAAACAGTGTTACAGCTCAGATTAGATGATCTCTGTTGGTGAAGTAAGTGCTGGTTGTTTTTTTTGCTTTTTTTCTCACCTCACACCAGCATCAGGCTGATGAACTCTTATATCGTCATACTGACATTCATTGTCTTCTGGTCTGTTTTTCTCTTTCTTTCGCTGATATTGAACAGTTGCGTACTGGATATCCTCAGTAACTGTGGATTCAGGAGTTTTTCCTCTGGATCTGCTGGGTTTCACACTGGCATACAGAGCGTCATTGACTGTATCAGCTTCAGAAAGAGGCTCATCATGAACTGAAACTCTCCGTGACATGTCACAATAGAGATCATTCTGAAAGACAAGACAATACATGATTAAATTTCAATTCAATAATAAATTTTTTTCAAAGGTGAGGTGCAGCTTTTACACAGCAGAAGGTCTCAAACTTTTCAGACCAACAACATCAGATAACGGCTGTTTGATTTATTTTTTTTGTAAAGTTGTGTTGTGTTTGTTGATGATTTACCGGTTTCATTGTGAGATCGTCTGTTTTAACACCCTTTTGTTTCCTCCTGTTATAATCACAGACATTAACAACATTTCAACAAATTTATAGAGTAAATATAAATGCTGTTCTTAAAAATTTATAATAAATATATATGAGACATTCTTTTTGGTATATCAGAACAAAAGTGAATGTATTTTATCACAGCAGTTTTTAACTGCACTCACATTATAAACAGGAAGATTATGATCATGATGATAATGATGAATACTCCTCCAGATGCCGCTGTGATCACAATGACATTCTTACCAGCACCACGATGAACTGAAAGAAGAAGGTCATCATAATTAACAAACTGATGAATGATGTGAAGATACAGGAGTGTGTTAATAAAAGCTTCACCTGTGACAGTAACAGCATCTGATCTCTGAGATCCATGTTGATTGTGAGCCTCACAGTAGAAGCGTCCACTCTGTAGTGCACTGAAACTCTGTCCAGATCCAACAGCTGAGCTTTGATTCTCCTTAAACCAGCTGAAGTTCAGAGCAGGTGGGTTTGAATCACTGCTGCAGATCAGAGTCACTGAACCACCTTCCACTGTTTCAGCAGATCCAGTTATGGACACTGAGACATTTCTAGGTGGGTCTAAAATAGAAAATAAAAAATATATTTTTTAAATTTAAATTTTAGAAAATTAATTTGGATTTGTAAACAAAGTTGAGATGATCTTTTACTCACACATGACATTTAAAGTCACAGCATCAGAGTATTTCTCCCCATGTTCATTAATGGACTTGCACTTGTATTCTCCACTGTGATCAGAGCTGATCTTTGAGATGTTGTAGATCCTTTCAGATCCTACAAATGTTCCTCCTTTAAACCAGCTGATTTCTGCAGGTGGGTTTGAATCACTGCTGCAGATCAGAGTCACTGAATCTCCCTCCACTATTTCACCAGATGGACTGATGGACACTGAGACAATCTTTGGTGCATCTAAAGATTAAAAAATAAAATAAAATAACAAAGTAAATTTGGAGTCACACACTTAAGACTTACAAATCAGTTGTATGAATCTTCCTCTGTTAATTTACCAGATGGACTGATGGAGATCATACGATTTAATGAAGGATCTACAGGTTTCAGACTAAAGTATTTAAAGTAGCAGCTGGTGGATTTTTATTTATTTATTTATTTTTAGGTAGGGCTGCAGTTGGTTATTACTAGACATTTTCAGCAAAAAGCATGCTGAGTCGACAGCATCAATGAATGCTTCATCTGTCATTGCGTATCTGTGTTTGAGTGTCTGTTATAAAACACTCGACTGTACTGAAATGTGTTTGTGTCTTTGATTACAATCATTATCTATTAAAAATGTACTAGTAAGATATGTAGCCGTAAACGCTGCTAGCCTTTCAAAAACAAAGACTTTAAAGAGAAAAAGTCAATCTGTACTCACACATGACATTGAGATGAACAGCAGGAGAGATGTAAGTGTGTCCATGTAGAGCACAGCTATATCTGCCTGCATCCTCTCTTCTGACTGACTGCAGCAGGAGTTGATTGTTTGTGTCTCTTCTCTCAGTTAATGGCTGTGAGTTTCTGTACCAGATGAATGTTGCTCTGTCAGTCAGAGTGCAGCTGCTTTTACATGTCAGACGGACTGAATCTCCCTCTGTCACTCTCTCAGGAGACTCCACCTGAAGATCTGAACACAGCACACACATATATTTTCAGTCTCTTGATTATACTTTAGTATAATAGTTTCATTTATCATTGTAAATTCAGAAATCAGAAACCTCTATCTTCTGTAGTAGTTATTTTGATTTATCAAGGTCTTTCAATATTTATTAATTTTAATTATTTGTTGGTTTTATATATACACATGTATAGTTTATATCTATTTGCTATATTTTTTTATGTTTGCCCTCGCAACTTGTATTATGTATTTGTTGTTCAAGCATTAATAAAAAAAAAATAATAATAATTAAAAAAAATCTGTGGGTAAATCTTTTCAATATACTTACATCTAAATGAGTGCTTGAATAAACTAATTAGCTACGTTATTTATCAGAAAGTCTGAGTTTTTATCCATCAACAGTTCTCCAACTTGAACTGAGATCACAGTCAAAGAGTGTGTTGATATATGTTTGACATGTATCCCTTCTTGCCACAACCCACTGGTTAAGGGTTTAGACTAGAAGGGAGACGATCTGGCTACTGGGCATGCGCACATCAATCTAACGTTATTTTTTTATCACACTGTACAACAATAATACTGTTTTTTTTTATTATAGTAAGGGCTAAGTTTAGGGTTGGGGTAGGGGTAGACGTAAAAAAAAACACAATCTAATAGGTAGAAAAATGTATTTCATTGTTAGTTTCCGGTCGGAGCTGTATGACACGGATTACTTCCGCAATCCTCACTTCCTGCGGAAGTCTATGGTGTGTCACGATAACGTCTCAGGTTACGTATGTAACCCTGGTTCCCTGAGGGAACGAGACACTGCGTCCTGAAACGCTGTGGGGGAACGCCATTGGCGGGCCGCACTCTGAGTCATGTCCAACGTCCAATGAGAAACGGGAGTGACGTCACAGGCGCGGTGACGTCATCGACCAGGAAGTATAAAAGCACGTGCGTTTGAAGCTGGCGTCAGCTCATAGGCATGAAGCGAGCGCAGCAGGGATGCGGGAATTATGGTCCGAGACGCAGTGTCTCGTTCCCTCAGGGAACCAGGGTTACATACGTAACCTGAGACGTTCCCTTCCGGGAACTCTACACTGCGTCCTGAAACGCTGTGGGGAACGAGGTATCAACGTCCCCATAATTTCCGCACCCTGCCTAGTGTCTGCTAGAACAAGGGGGGAAAAGACAGCGTTATAATACAATACAAACCTCAGCCTGGGGATCCTGCCAGGACATGGGTGGTAATACATCTCTGACTGTGGAGCCCACCAGATCAGAGGGAAAGAGACCTCGGCCCTCGAGCCCACGAGGTCATGTCATCCTTCGTCGGGTCTCGCAAGACTGAGAAGGGACAGTGTCTAAAAATACTTACCTGATGAGACACTGTGGTAACTCCGCCTGGTGGTCTTGCCAGGACGCGAGTGGTAATACATCTCTGTCTGTGATCCATCACCAGACAAGAGGGAAAATGAACCTCGGCCCTCAGGCACTCGAGGAGAAGTGGCGATCCATTGTCTGCATTACAGCCAGTACAAGAGGGACGCAAGAAGTGCCTGGTGACCTTGCCAGGGCACTGGAATTCATCTCTGTCTGTGATCCACCACCAGACAAGAGGGATAAGAGACCTCGGCCTTCAGGCACACGAGGATAGGGTTCTCGACCGCTGCCTGTCACACGACCAGTGCAGGGGGAGAAATGCTCCTCGGCCCTCGGGCACTCGAGGAGAAGTGGCGATCCATTGTCTGCGTTACAGCCAGTACAAGAGGGACGCAAGAAGTGCCTGGTGACCTTGCCAGGGCACTGGAATTCATCTCTGTCTGTGATCAGCCACCAGACAAGAGGGATAGAGTAGGCCTCGGCCTTAGGCACACGAGGCTAGGGTTCTCAACCGCTGCCTGTCACCAGACCAGCGCAGGGGGAGAAAGTGTTCCTCGGCCCTTGGGCACGCGAGGAGAGATAGTGGTCCTTTGTCTGCATTACAGCCAGCACAAGAGGGACACAAGAAGTGCCTGGTGATTTTGCCAGGGCACTGGAATTCATCTCTGTCTGTGATCCATCACCAGACGAGAGGGATAAAAAGACCTCGGCCCTCAGGCACACGAGGATAAGGTTCTCAACCGCTGCCTGTCACATGACCAGTGCAGGGGGAGAAATGCTCCTCGGCCCTCAGGCACACGAGGAGAAATGGTAGTCCGTTGTCTGCGTACAGCCAGTACAAGAGGGACATAGGGAGCGCCTGGTGATCCTGCCAGGACACTGGAACTCATCTCTGTCTGTGATCAACCACCAGACACGAGGAATACAGGCCTCGGCCCTCGGGCACACGAGGCTGGAAGGAATATAGAGGAGAGTCATACGCCTTTGTCTGGGGAACTTGCCAGAACAAAAAGGGGTAAAAACTCTTTTCCTTACTCGAAGGAAAGCGCCTTTTTGACCTCTTGAGCCTAGCCTTTGTGCTAGGGCTGAAAGATGACTGAGCCCGGAGTGGCTCTGAGGTCTAGTTCGTAGAATCTGACGAACGTAAGAGGTGAGGACCAACCCGCCGCACTGCAGATGTCCTTGATCGGGACACCTGCCATCAGAGCTTTGGAGGCTGCGACGCCTCGAGTTGAGTGAGCCTTGACTCCCATCGGGGATGGGAGACCAGAGGACTCGTATGCAGTAGAGATGGCATCAACGATCCACTTACTGATAGTAGGCTTGGAAGCCGGGCACCCCCTCTTAGGGGGGCCGTAACAGACAAACAATTGCTCTGATTTACGCCACAGGGCAGCTCTGTGGACATAAGTGTCTAGTGCTCTTACTGGACACATTAAGTTATACTTCCTCTGGTCGTGCTCCACGAATGGAGGAGGATAAAACGCTAGCAGCGTTATTGGCTGTGGTGTTACTGATGGGACCTTGGGTGTGTACCCAGCTCTTGGGTAGAGGAATGCTTTGGCCAACCCTGGGGCAAAGTCAATATAGGAAGGGGCCACTGAAAGGGCCTGCAGGTCACCGACTCTCTTAAGAGATGTTAGCGCCAACAGCAGTGCTGTTTTTAGGGTAAGCATCCGATCGGAGGCCTCCTCCAGAGGCTCGAAGGGGGGCTTACACAGCGCTTCCAGCACCACAGCCAAGTCCCACGTAGGGACTCTCGGTCTTGCACGAGGCCTCAGCCTGAGTGCACCGCGGAGGAAACGTGAGACCAGGGGGTTTCTGCCCACTGAAAGGCCGCCCTGAGGGGCGTGGTAAGCCGATATAGCCGCCACGTACACCTTCAGGGTGGAGTGAGCTAACCCAGCGGACAAACGAGTTTGCAGGAACTCCAGCACTGTACCAATCGGGCAGTGGACTGGGTTTGAGTGGCGTTCATGACACCATGACGCAAACAGGTTCCACTTTAGGCCATAAAGTTTCCTCGTAGAGGGAGCTCTGGATTGAAAGATGGTCTCAACAACCTCGGTTGAGAGACCAGCTTCTATGAGTTGTGCCCCCTCAGGGGCCACACCCATAACTTACACTTCTCTGGGTGGGGGTGGCATATTGCGCCCCCAGCCTGAGAAAGAAGGTCGCTCCTGACAGGAATCTCCCATGGAGAGCCGTCGAGGAGGGCGATTATATCCGAGAACCATACTCGGGCCGGCCAGTACGGGGCTACTAGCAGCAGCCGTACTCCGTACCGGCGCACTCTTTCCAGAACTCCCGGGAGCAGAGCGATCGGGGGAAAAGCGTACAGACGAAGCCTCGGCCACGTCTGTACCATGGCATCCAGTCCGAGAGGAGCTGGAGGAACTAGAGAGTACCAAAGGGGACATTGCGATGTCTCCTGAGTCGCAAAGAGGTCCACCTGGGCTTGACCAAAGACTCTCCATATCTGCTTCACCACCTGAGGGTGAAGCATCCATTCCCCGGGCCTCAGCCCCTGCCTCGACAGGACGTCTGCTCCCACATTGAGACGTCCAGGAATGTGAACTGCTCTCAATGAGAGAAGCTTCCCTTGTGACCACAGGATGATCTGGCACGCCAGCTTGTACACTCAAAAAAATGATTCTTTAAACTAACTCAATTCAATTATGGACAGTGGTTCCAAACAACCAAATTGTTTATTATTAACATATAAGGATTTTTTTCAATCTTTTCAAAATTATTCTGTTAAGACAACACAATTGAATTAGGAAAATCAATGTGAAATAGTAATGTCCAACCAAATCAATGTAATCAATGTCCTTTAACTTAAAACCATTAAGTTTAGTCAGCTTGTTTTGGTTTACTAAAAAATAGGCCAAAGAGCTCATAATTTATTCATGTCGCAATGCATGATGGGAGTCATGGATGAGTTCTGATTGGCTACAACTTGGTTTTTTGGTGGTCACCGTTGTTGTGATTCTCACACTGATTCTTCATGTCTGTGTGTCTAAAAGCAAAAAAGCTTTTTTTTTTTCTTTCTTCATCTGTCTCATAAAGCCAAAACTGACAGATCTTTTGTTCACAGTTCTCTTGAAATCTGTAAGGAAAACCTAAGTCAAGTACTTAAGTCACTATATGATGATAGCTATTTTAAGTACAGTCAATGCTACTTGATGACTTTTGTTCTTGGCTTGTCTAGCTGTTATAACTCAGTAAAAGCAGCCAAACAAAATCTAACATTGAAGATTTAAGGGTCAAGAGCCCAACTAATGCAAACATTGACCACTATAATGGTTGCTTAAATTTTTTTTCCCTCTTTTGGTGATTCTGCTTATTAACATCAGGTGTCTGTAATAATGATCAATCATGACGACGTGTCTTCATCAAATACTTTAGAAATTGTCACATCCCGTTTTTGAATGGTGAAATTAAACCCTTTGCGTTACTTTAACAATTCATAATTAAGTAAAGTGGATAATTAAACAGCTTAAGTTATTTAAGCACAATGCAATAGTGTTTTGGCGGACAACAAAATATATATATGTTGTTTTAAAATAAAATATTTAAATAAAACCAACAATGGCACAAAACCATTTTTTTGAGTGTATAAGGGGCGTGAACGCAGACCTCCCTGGTGGTTTATATAGTAGACCACCGCCGTGTTGTCTGTGCGGACCAGCACGTGACGGTTTCTCAGGTCTGGAAGGAAATGCTTCAGAGCCAGGAACACTGCCAACATTTCTAGGCAATTTATGTGCCAGGAGTGATGCTGGTCGTTCCATAGGCCTTGGGCGGAGCGGCCACTCATGACCGCTCCCCACCCGGTGAGGGATGCATCTGTCGCTAGCGTGACGCGGCGGCAAGGAGCTCCCAGCGCTGGACCTTGTAATAGGAACCAGGGCTTTTTCCACATGACTAAGGCACGTAGGCAGCGCCGCGTGACCTTGATCTTGCGGAATGGGTTCCCCCTCGGGGAAAACCCTTTGGTTTTGAGCCACCACTGCAGTGGTCTCATGTGCAGCAGTCCAAGAGGTATCATGTTGGATGCAGCTGCCATAAGATCTAACAGTACTTGGAACTGTTTGACAGTGAGTAGCAGGCCTAGCTTGACCGCATTTGCTGCAGTAAGGATCGACTCTATCCGAGCAGGTGACAAACGTGCCTGCATCGTGGTCGAATCCCAGATTACACCTAGATAAGTGGTTCTCTGTAATGGAGACAGCACACTTTTCTTGGCGTTGAGTCTCAACCCCAGCTTTTCCATGTGAGCAAGAACAACATCTCGATGTTGAGCCGCTAACTGTTCTGAACTGGTTAGAATGAGCCAGTCGTCTATGTAGTTGAGTATGCGGATGCCCTGGAGTCGCAATGGAGCCAGAGCAGCATCCACACACTTCGTAAAAGTTCGGGGAGAGAGCGCTAGGCCGAACGGAAGAACTCTGTATTGGTAAGCTTTGCCCCTGAAAGCGAACCTGAGAAACTTCCGGTGTTGAGGAAGGATGGAGACGTGAAAGTATGCGTCTTTCAGATCTATCGTGACAAACCAGTCCTCGGACCTGATTTGAGACACGACCTGTCTGACAGTCAACATTTTGAACTTCAGTTTTCTTACTGAGAGGTTTAGCTGTCTGAGATCTAAAATGGGCCGCAGGCCCCCATCCTTCTTGGGAACAATGAAGTACCGGCTGTAGAACCCGGCTTCTCTGTGTTGAGGAGGGACCACCTCGATGGCCTCCTTCCTCAGGAGAGTATTCACTTCCTGTTCCAATACCAGAGCCTGCTCGGGGCCTACCAGAGTAGGAAATACCCCGCTGAAAGGTGGCGGCCTGGCGCCGAATTGAATGGAATAACCTTTCTCTACAGTACGCAGGACCCACATAGAAATATTTGGCAGTAGTTTCCACGCTGCCAGAAATTCTACTAAGGGAACCAGCCTCTCGAGACTGGTCTCTGGATTTATTAGAGGAGCTAACTTGGTGACCTGTAGCAGCGAACTGGCAGGATGCACCTGAAGTGAGCGCTCTAGAGACCCCCGTGGGGGTGGCGAACTCTCTGGTTCCGCTACGTTTCCGGGCGGAAGGACCAGAGAATGATGTTCGCGGGAGACTGCCGCGCCCTGTAACACCGGCAGGGTTAGCTGACGAATCTCCTGAGGGCCCCGAAGAGAGGTGGTCACCGTACTCCTCAGAGGCGGTGAGGCACCTGACTCTTCGAGAGGGGCTGCCCTCATTGGCCCTGGGCCACGACCATCAGGGCCGTTTAGCCGCGGCCCTCTTAGACTGTAGGACGACCCTCAGGTCGGGCCTAGTCTTCGAGGGCCCCGGCTTGGAGCGTTGCTGAGCCCGCCCTCTAGGCCGCGCCGGAGGGGCACGGGTAGCAACGCTCCTTTTCTGGGTCTCCCTGTGTGAGGAGCTGGAGTGCGGCTGGGGCTGCTCCCGTCCAGCAGCCCCAGAGGAGAAAGTGCGGCGAGGGAGGTAACGCTGGAACGCCGCTGCCTGCCTACGGGCCTCCTGGTGCCTGTTGACAACTGTGTCAACAGAGTCACCAAAGAGGCCGGAGGGGTGCAGGGGGGCGTCCAGGAGCGTGACCCTGTCCTTCTCTTTCATGTCGGACAGGGTCAGCCAGAGATGCCTCTCCGCGGCCACCAAGGCTGCCATAGACCGCCCAACAGCGCGGGCGGTCTCCTTGGTGGCCCGGAGCGCCAGATCAGCGGTCCTGCGCATCTCTGACACGCTCACCTCCTCGCCGTCACTAAGCTCCTTCAGCAGGTCGGCTTGGTACGCCTGGAGCACAGACATGGTGTGTAAACATGCACCAGCCTGACCTGCTGCCGCATAAGCCTTGCCCATCAAGCCTGATGTTACCTTTAATGGCTTGGTGGGCAAGGACGGAGCCTTCAGGGACGATGCCAGGCCGGGAGACAGATAGCTTGCTAGTGTCTGCTCGACCTGAGGCATCGCCCTGTAGCCGTATTCCTCCACCCCCCCCCCACATTACCGTAGTAATCTGAGGCGGGGGAGTAGAGACGTGAGGAATACGGCCTATCCCACGACCTCGCGATCTCTTTATGGAGGTCGGGGAAAAAGGGAAGGCTCCGTTTGGGAGGTGCTGATTTAGCCCGCAGGAAGCGCTCATCAAGCCTGCTCGCCTGGGGCTCTGGATCTGGAGCGGGTGACCAGCTGATGTTGAGCTTGGCCACCGCGCTCGTCAGCACCTCCACCAGCTCCTCATTCTGGGGTGAACGGGGGGGCGGTTGTGGGAGGTCAACGCTCTCGATGTCAACCTCCTCGGAGGAAGACAGGAGAAGCGTTGACTCCTCCTCTCGGAGGGAAGGAACCGCAGTGCGGGCTTCCTCATCCAAGAGGAGGTCATACGATCCGCTGGGTGAGGAGAGAGATAGGGGATCACCCGTCTCAACTCCCTCCAGCAGATCTAGCTGCGAACCCCACGAGTGCAGCTGCCGCTCCGCCTCGACGGAAGCGGGGCCAGACCCGCGGGGAACGCTAATGAAAGCCCCCTCCTCAAAGAGGGCTTTCCGGGAACGGAGCAACCGCAGCGGCATCCGCTCGCACTGCGGGCAGCCAGCCCCCTCAAGGGCTGACCTAGCGTGCTCCGCTCCCAAGCAGACCACACATAGATCGTGTGTATCCCCACCAACAATGAAGCGTTGGCAGGGAGGGACACACCGTCTATGTGGCTGCTGAACCGCCTTAGAACGTTCGTTCTTAAAAGAACGTTTTCCCCCTGGCATTTCTGCTCAAATAAAAGTAGTGCAATTGGCACTGAAAAACAGCAGAATGCAATTCAGACAGACAATAACACAGAGTGCTCTCGCTGAATGACAAAAGCTGACGCCAGCTTCAAACGCACGTGCTTTTATACTTCCTGGTCGATGACGTCACCGCGCCTGTGACGTCACTCCCGTTTCTCATTGGACGTTGGACATGACTCAGAGTGCGGCCCGCCAATGGCGTTCCCCACAGCGTTTCAGGACGCAGTGTAGAGTTCCCGGAAGGGAACTGCTCAGTTGAAGACGAAAGTGAAACCAATCTTTTTAAGAAAGGTCCTTCAAGGAAATTAGCCAAGTGCGTATTAGGTTGTCAATTCGAGGAAGTAATTTTGCCGTCTTTGATCACGTGATACAGGTCATTTACTTGGGATACAAGAAATGTTCCTTACATATTCATCTGCTTTTTCACATTTTATCTGTTTTTTTCCCCTCACGACACACAGAAACAGTGAAGAAGCTGAAACAAGTTTAAAAATTAGACACAGTAAGTAATAATCAATGCCAAACTTTTAGTTTCTACAACAATAATATATTTTGATGTGCTGAAAAGTGATGAATCCTGCTGCTGTGTTTCATGTTAATTTGAAATACATATTTGTCTCAATATGTGGTATTTATTCTCTGTAACCTCAATTACAAGACTTCATTGTAAACCATTTTATTACAATAACTTAGAGCACTCTGTTTGAATGGACAGTATAGCATTTCTATTCGATGTCTGCATTTTATCTAAAACAGACTGAGTGTGAAAATGACATCCAGATTTGTCGATCTTGACCATATACAAAGAAACAGTTTTCAGGAGGGAAAAGTAGTTGGATGTCCCATCCATGAAGAATAATTCACAAATCAACCACTAGAGGTCCCACCAGTGCTGTTTATTCAGTGAAAACGCTACAGCCTCAAATGGCTTGAAGGTCAATCAGGTTTATTGAAGCATAAGCCCTAAACATATAAGTAAAACATGAAAATTAAAACTTTTTATAAAATACAATAATACATCAGAGTCACTGAATCTCCCTCCACTATTTCATCAGATGGACTGATGGACACTGAGACACTCTTTGGTGCATCTAAAAAAAAAAAAAAAATAATAATAATAATAAAAAAAAATAACAAAGTAAATTACACATCACGCACTTAAGACTTACAAATCAGTTTTTATGACTCTCCCTCTGTTATTTTTATCAGATGGACTGATGGAGATGACAAGATTTATTAGAGGATCTGCAGGTTTCAGATTGAAGCATTTAAAGTAGCAGCTGGTGGATTTATTTATTTTTGTTTTAGTTAGGGCTGCAGTTGGTTATTACTAGACATTTTCAGCAAACACCCCAGTGTGATTTAATGCTAAAGAGTGAAATTGAAAGAACAAGTTTAAGAAAATAGAAAAGAAAAAAATTTGAAATTTTTGTTATAAATCGTAAGACTACAACTGTATAGTTTTCAAACATTTGAAATACAGATAAATGTTTTAACAAATTATGAATTAAAATACTGGATACAATATGGATCCATTCAAAATAACCAGTAGAATTCAGCGATCTGAAGGAGAGTCAACAGCATCAGTGAGCATTTTGTCTGTTAGAGCAAGCATCCATATCTGTGTTTGAGTGTCTGTTATAAAACACATGACTATACTGAAATGTGTTTGTGTCTTTACCTTGATTACAATCATTATCCATTAAAAATGTACTAGTGAGACACCGCTTTGCTTTATTCAGATATAGCCACGACATTGGCACGTTCTCTTTTTGGTTTAGATTTAAGGACATTGATTAGTTAAATTTTATGTCATATGTTGAATATCTTAATCTGCAGTTGGCTAAACAACTACTTTATCACCCTAGAGATATGTAGCCCTAAATGCTGCTAGCCTTTTAAAGACAGCTTTAAAGAGAAACAGTAAATCTGTACTCACACATGACATTAAGATAAACAGCAGGAGAGATGTAAGTGTGTCCATGTAGAGCACAGCTATATCTGCCTGCATCCTCTCTTTTGACCGACAGGAGGGCGAGTTTGTTTTCAACACTTCCTGTACTTAATGGCTGTGAGTTTCTGTACCAGATGAATGTTGCTCTGTCAGTCAGAGTGCAGCTGCTTTTACATGTCAGACGGACTGAATCTCCCTCTGTCACTCTCTCAGGAGACTCCACCTGAAGATCTGAACACAACACACACATTATATCTAGTGCTGCTGACATACACTCATTATTATTCAACATAATGCACAGAAGAAGAGTAAACCTCATGAAAGTCACCTGTGACAGTAAGACTCACTGGAGCACCAAGCCATTTGCCATTATCTTTATCAGTAGTGAATCTGAAATAGTACATGTGTTCATCCTTCTGTGTCACATGACTCAGTCTGATGGATGAGTACCCCTGTTCATTTTTCAGACACTGAAGCCTCTGACTTAATTCAGGGTCCTTAAACAGATCTGTAGGCTCTACACCCTTTACAGTGTTTTTGGTCCAGAATGCTTTCACGATCTGATGTCCATTAGGGTATGTATAAGTGCAGCTCATTATCACTGATGAGTTCTTTAGTGCACAGATGTGTGAATGACTGTAACTCACACTATATTTACCATCACTAGTAACCCCTGAAACACAGAATATATCAGGATGAAAATGTTATTTTATCTGTTACAACAGATCATGAATGCAATGTTTTTTTTACCACTCATAACAGAAAATAAACCTAATTTTCTCAGAATCTATTGAGTGATAAATGATGTGAAGTTCATCATCAGCTTTTATGAAGGGTGCTGAAGAAAAGCAGAAGTAAAAGCACAGTGACAAAGGAGTGAAATAAAAATAAAATAAATTTCAATAATAATCAGATCAAAAAAAAAAAGAAAATCAAATCAGTTTCGTGGCTTTTACTCTGTCTACATCTCTAAGCTCATCTATATGCCAGTAAACTAATTTTACACAGTAAATATTTAACATATACACATTTACTTCCGCGAACATGAGCTGGACATATTAACAATCTGGTGTTACACTGATATTTGTCCAATCAGATGCTCCGAACAATGAGCATGTCTCTCCTAAACTACCTGACACTGACTAGCAAATAACAAAAGACTATTGGACATTTCTAAAAGGCACAAGTTATTTGACATATCTCAGCCAAACTTCCTGTTTGAGAAAAAATGTGAATACAGGGAAGAAAAAAGTGCTCATCCGCTGCTCATTCTGAGGCCTTAAATAAAAACATCACTGTTTCTAATGTGAATGTAAGAGAGACTCACCGCGAATCATGAGCAGAAAGATCAGAGGAAGACGAGGAGCCATTCTGACCCACATCAGCATCAAATATATCTATAATATAGCATCAATCATCAATATATAATCATAACTTTCACCGTAAATCACACTATTCTGAACATTTCTCCTGATGTGGTATATAAGCAATAACCATCTGCTTTCATTAACATATAGTGTGTTTATCTTACCATGTTGAAGCTCACCAGATCAACAGCAGCCAAATGACTGACTGTTTTAACACATGCACTTATAGCTAAAGACAAACTTTGTGGTTAACACTGTTTTAATGTCCATCAGCGGAAATATCAGTGTCCCTCCCTAAACAAGAGAGCAACATTAGTGGACTAAAACTTAAGTAAAATAGAAAACATTTTAAGACCATAAAATTATATATTGTTCATTGTGAAGCTGCACAATTCTAATTTTGTGCAGTAGTTTAGCTTACAATGAACAATTACGATATAAAGCAGGAATATGTTGTATAAGAAAGCGCTTATATCCACCACTGAACATCAGTGTGAATGACAACTTCATCAGTTTAGACCAGGGGTGTCAAACTCAGTTCCTGAAAGTCCACAGCCCTGTAAAGTTTTAACAGTGATGCCTGTCAATCATGTGTGGCTCCGCCCCCAGGGCTCAGCATTGGTTCCTTTGTGCCCTGCCTCTTACTGCAGCATCTTCCAGTTGATCTGAACAAACAATCAAGATATATTGTGAAAAAGAACTTACATTTTCTTTTGTTCTCTGCCAAACTGATTATGTTTCTTCAGAGGACAAGAATTAAACAACTGGAATAGTATGAATTATATTTATGCTGTGTTATTCAATGTTTAAAGCATCAAAGTTTTGGTGACCGTTCACTGGCATTGCATGTTTCTAAAAATCAGTTTCATTTTGACCCAATTTTTTGTAAATGTTCTGTAAACACTGGTTGCGAAAAACATACTATGCAAATAAAAAAGACTTGCAACATAAACAGAAATATCTTAAAAATGTAAATTCCATCAAACCTGTTATTAGAGTGAAAGGTGAGGACCCTGGAAAAAAAGTTCACTAACTCGGATGGTTTCAGGACTGGTTTAAACTACCAAATATACATAATATGTGACCTTGGACCACAAAACCAGTCATAAGGGTCAATTTATTGAAATTTAAATGTATACATCATCTGAAAGCTGACTAAATAAGCTTGGCATTGATGTATGGTTGTTAGAATAGGACAATATTTGGCCGAGATACAACTATTTATCAATCTGGAATCTGGGTGCAAAAAATAAAATAAAATAAGTAAAAATCTAAATATTGAGAAAATCGCCTTTGTGTCCAAATGAAGTGTTTAGTAATCAAAAAAAAAAAAAATTGATTACACTACCGTTGAAAAGTTTGGGGTCAGTAAGACTTGTAATAGTCTTTAAAGAAGTCTCTTATGCTCATCAAGGCTGCAATTATTTGATTAAAATACAGAAAAAAAAACATACTTTAAAAAATAATTTATTCCTGTGATGAAAAGCTGAGTGTCACATGATCCTTCAGAAATCATTCTAATATGCTGATTTATTATTAGAATGATCAATGTTGGATAATATCAACAGTTGTGCAGCCAAATATTATTTTTATTATTTTATTATTATTATTTTTATTATTTGATTCTTTCATGAAGTTTAAAGAGTACAGTGTTGATTCAAAATATACATATTTTATAACAATGTAAATTATTTATTAACTTTTAATAAACTTTTAATTATTAACTTAATACATCCTTGCTGAATAAAAGTATTAATTTCTTAAAAAAAAAAAAAAAATGTACTGACCCCAAACTTTTGAATGGTAGTGTATGTACGGTAGGAAATTTACAAAATCTGTTCACAGAATATGATCTTTATTTAATACCCTAATGATTTTGGCCATAAAAAAGACCAAACTCAACAATCAAACAATTTTACCCATATTTATATGTCAAGAAATGCATAAAAACAGTAAGGCTACATGTTGACTTGTATATGATTGTTTTAACTCATATCTCTACTAAGCATATAGTAAGAACATCAAATTCCACATTTTTGATCACCCCACAAATCTAGACTATAAAATCATAAGACAGATTGGTCATATCATACACCGTTTATTCCCTCTATGGCTTTTAAAACATGCACAGTACATTTCAGCAATCACAAACATAACTTGTAAGAGTACAATTTAAAAAGAATGATAAGAATTTCTATCTTTGTTAAAACATTTCACTTTCCCGTCAGCTTTGAGTTTGTTTTCTTTGCCCAGAAGTCACGTGGATGGTCTAATGTGACTGAACCTTTACAATCTGTCACTAGTTTTCAACACACTGACTTCAGAAGATGTCAAATCAAATCCCCCCACACACACACAAAAAGCAGAAGACATTTTTTTTTTTTTTTTTTCAAAATGAGGCTTAAAAATGTTGTCAGACGTGTTTCCAGATCTTCATTTTTGGGAAAAGCTTGCCCTTCAAAACTTAGAGACATATAACCAGTTTACCTCAGTGTTTGTAGATTAGTTCTTTCACACACATCTCAATTTATAATCAGACACTAGTTAAAGTATTGTTTTATTTAATTACATCGTTATTCAGTTGATGTTGGTCTTTTGGCTCAATCTGTGTTTGATAACATTGTCTTGATGATGTTTATTATCCATAATGGCACTAGAGATGTCCTGGTGTTTATTGCAGATGGCAGTGGTGTTGGATGATGTTCTTCACTGGATCTGAAACCCATCCTAAGCTCTGAGGCATCTCCAAATCCATTTTCTCCAGAAAGATTATGCACTAGAGACACAGCATGATTCAGTATTGAATTAAATTGTTAAATCATCAATGTAATGAAATGCAATGATGTTTAGGCCAATGGGCTGTGAAAAATAACTTAATTTAAGATATTTGCAAATAATAAATCAAATGGTATGAGTAGTAAGTACATATTTTTTATTCCAAATCTAAGCTTGTTTTGACACATTTGCATTCTTTTTTAAATTTCAAATTTCAAATTTTTAAATTTTACATTTTAAATTTAACCTTGATTAAACTTCCACAGTAGAGATGTTTTTTTCCCCTTCCAAATCCATATTTTAAAAGCAATGCATTTAAACTAACTTACCTTTCTTAGCTAATTCAAAAACCAAAATCAAAGCCTCCCAAAATATCGCCAAAACCTCCAAAATCACTGCAGCCTCCAAAGAAATCAAAGCCTCCCATATCACCAAAACCTCCAAAATCACTGCAGCCTCCAGAGAAATCAAAGCCTCCCAGACCGCTCAAGTCAGTACAGCCTCCCACAGCAGTGAAGTCTCCATAGCCTCCAGTATAATCCAAGCCTCCAGTATAATTATAGCCTCCCAGACCAGTCATATCTACACAGCCTCCCAGACCAGTGGTGTCTCCATAGACATAACAGACACCTCCTGTAGGATCAACCATTCCAGCACCATCACAGCCTTCATAAGTGAAGTAAACATCACCAGGCTGAAAATCGCCCATTTCTGCAGTCGTTTTATACATGTTGACGAGTGCACGGTTTTGAAGATTACGGTTTCTTCTCTTTTTATTATTATAGTTCCTCTTGCAGTTCTTACATGTTCCTTTGCTGTTCTTAGAACCCATTGCTTTAGCAGGTTTAAGCGATCAGTTCAACCACAAGCTGAGCTGGAAATGTTCTCAAATCTAAACCTGGTGTTGATCTGAATGCCTTCTGTATTTAACGTCTTCTAAGCAGGCGTTTCCAGCCAATCTACCTGATCTCACATGACTAAAACTTGCATACCATACGTGTCTACCCAACCTGTATATGGATGAGTGCACACACACGTTTACTTAGCCATCTAAATTACATACACTTTTATTGTTTTTATATATAAATATTTACATTTTACAAAACTTTCATTTTGTTTTATACCGGTTTTACCAACAAGGGCATAAGTGGCTTCTTTCTAAATAAAAATGGAGTATCCCGACCCTTTAAAATGTCTTAATTCAACCTGAAGGATGCCAAACAAGATGGTCATTTGATAGACATAATACAAGTGTTTGCAGTGCTGTTGGCTTTACAAAATCAAAGCCTCCAAAGCCTCCCATTTCGAAGCCTCCACTCAAATCCAAGCCTTCATTAAAGTTTCCCAAATTAAAGCCTATTAAGGCCCTTATAGTTTGGCAGACCATTAAAACCTCCACAATCTACCATACAATGTAGGTCTGGTAAAACCAAGTTACTGTTTTCAAAACCACCCCAGTTGTTATTAAATCTAAAAACGTTGACATTATTGCTGCCTTTATGGCAATGGTTTCTGTATTGATAATTGTACTTCTTCTTGTAGTTCTCACTACCTCCTTTGCTGCTGTTAACCCATCACTTCTCTAGAGGCTTTGAGTGATGAGCTTGAATCGGCGAGGTCCTTAACTTGATGTCAATCAGAACGTGGTCTGTATTTATGGTCTTCCATGAGCACACTGTATGTAAATGAATATGTAAAGCAGGCATTTCCAGTTAATTGGCTGGTTTCACAAGGCTAAAACGTAAATAATGTATGTTTCTGCCTAACCTATACAGTATATGTATATGCATGAGTGCACACACACACACACACACACACACACACACACACACACACACACACACATTCTCAATTACTGTAAATTACTCAGTCTGTGATGTATTTTCTCTCCAGGCTTGCAAGTGCAGGAATGTGACATATGCTGACATGCCATCATTGTAGTGGGACCTGTTGTGTAAATCAGATATTTTCTTGTAAATAAAAAGTAATGCATTAGTTACTTGGAAAAAAGTAATCTGACTACATGTGAAATGTGTTACCCCTAACACTGCAAAATCAGTTCAAAATCTACTCAACTCATTTTATTGCATGGTCCTTTAAATGCATATGAGCTCTGCTGGCATCTCCAGTCTCTGATGTGGGATTATGAAATGTAATGTTTACTTTAGCCACATTTAGCCACGTTTAGCGTGAAACTTTCCAACAAGCACATTATAAGAAAGGCCATTCGCAAACATTCATAAAAAAAACCCTTTATACTCACTTCTGCTGTGGGTGAAGCTGCATCACGAATCATTCACACGAACATAGAGGCATATGTCGATCAGGATCGGCGCTTTCCTTTTAAAAACTAAAGTAACGTTTTCCTCTGCGTCTTCAGCGGCTCAGATGTCAGGAATAAATGACTACTATGTTCATTATTACATCCAACAACAGAACACCTCACATTCTTGTCTTCCTCTGCACCTGAGTCACACAATGGCGATCGGAGTGGGACTGTTTCAGCTCGGTGAGGGCGGGGCTAAGGTTAGGCGCTTATGTCAATCAATTATTGTGGGAGGGGTCTCTGTCTGTGTTTCGTCACAACAACAAGAAGCTGAGAATTACCTGATTTTAAAAAGGAGATATTACTTTTAAAGATTAAAAAAATACCACTGGGTGGATTTTTATCATTGTAGGGTGGTTGTGTACACAAACTGGCAACACACATTAATGTTCAAACTACATGTAAAAGTGAGTTTTGCTTTTGATGAGCCCTTTAAGAAAAATTACAGAAGAATAAAATAAAGCATATTTCGTTATCTATTGAAACTAAAAAGGGTTCAATTTTACAAGATGATTTTAGGATCGCCGTCATCCTCAAAATGTACATTCACCATCTGTCTGATATTCGTGATCTCAATCATATTCTCAAAGGTTTCATTTTCAATGACTTCAAAGTCAATGTTTTGATCGCTGGCAGCTTATTTACCACATCCATCCACCATCAAGTAACAGTGACATTCTGTTGTTTTATGTCTGCGATAGTTACAAGTGAAACAACACATCATTATTGTCTATTGTGCCACCTAAAGGAATAAAGATGAATTGCACATATTGAGATATTTACATATTTTTACGCATGTAAAAAATATATTTCTCTGGATTTAAACATTCTTGAAAACATTTGGATCATGGCATGTCAAGCCAGCAAAATATATATCACTTTTCTAGTTGTTTTTAATCAAATTTTTTTTTTTTTTTTTTTTTTTACATATTGTGACTTTAATTTACACAGCTTATAGGAAAGCTGATTTTTGTAGCACATCAATTATAGAAAATTATACCAAAGTTCAAAACAGAGAGCACAAAAAAAACATGACTGACAGATCTTAAAGCAAAACATGCTCACAAACTATCTGACAAATTAGGTTTTGCTTAGGTTCAAATTGAATGAAAAAAGTGCATGTGAACCCCCCTTCCCCATAATTTATGCAATAGATCAAAGACAATTCTGCAGGCTGCAAATGCATGATATAAAGATATAAAATTAATCTTTATACCTGGAGTAAAAATGGAAAATACCAAGTTTTCAGTTGTTTTTAAATGTAGCTATTTTACATGATTACACTAAATGTAAAAATAAATCTTATTCTTTGATCAGGGCTGAAAAAAAAAAAAGAAACTCTAAATATGTGTAATTTCTATGGTGGTGAAATGTTGCAGAGCACGTAAAACTGAAGAACTGGTTCAACTGGGCTGGCCGAGAAACACTGTAACTAAACAGTGACTCTTACAGGAATACACTGATTTACAAGAAAATCCTCAGCCATCAGAGGTGTGTCTGTCTGTCTGGCTTGAAAAGATTGATTTCACACTTCAAACAGGTTCAGTTGTGACTGATGGTTTCTTTCTTTTCTAGTGTGTAACAAACACAATGCTTTATGCCTGTAGTTTTGTGTGTGCGCTAGGTTTAGAGGCAGGGGATAGAAAACACAGTTTGTACAGCAGAAATGGAAACCCAATACTTCTGTACTTATATGTGTGAGTGTGCATGTGTGTGTTGTGTGCTGAGCAAACAGCCAGCACACATAGACACACACACACAAACTATAAACTTTATGTTTGGATGAATACATTAAAACTTATCATTTGCAATGTGGATTTCATATGGATAATGCATTTAAATTTGCAGTACTGTGTGTACTGTTTTCTCTCAGGGGCAGGACGAATAATGATTATTCTTTAATTTGTTCACAGTGTTCCCACAACAATCTGTATTTCATTGCCAGAATATGAATAAACTAAACAGTCCTTCCTGTTCATGTATAATTTTTAACACAGTGTTGAATGCATAATGGTTATTGATTTACCCAACATGTTTTATAATGCTGTAAAATCTATGAAAACCCTTCTGATTTTGAGGTGTGGCTGTTTGTTCAACTGGAGCAGCAGCATATGTGTTGAAATGCCATCGGTAGGCTATTTTTACTCAGTCAAATTTAAGTGAATCATAACATCTATTAAGTCTTATCGACTATGCACTTCTTTTCTGTGTGGAGTTGCTGTGTTTTTAAAATTGTGAGGTTGAATTATCTTCGTCAGAGCAGCTTTTATTGATTTATTCGCAGATAACAGGACAGTGTGCAAAGTAAACACAGATGCAGACCATAAAGTGTGTGATCGTGGGGGACGCGGCTGCTGACAAAACAAGCCTTCTGATCAGCTACACCACTGGTTGTTTTCCGAGTGGATACGTCCCCACTGTGTTTGATAATTATGCGGTCACTGTGAGTGTCGATGGGAATCCAATCAACCTGGGGCTTTTTAATACAGCAGGACAAGAGGAATATGACAGACTTCGACCACTTGCCTACCCTCAGACTGATGTGTTCTTGATCTGTTTCTCTCTTGTGGATCTAGAATCATTAGAGAACGTCCTTGATAAGTGGTATCCAGAGGTAAGGCATTTTTGCCCCAACACTCCGATCGTTCTAGTTGGGACTAAACTTGATCTAAGAGACGACAAGGACACCATTGAAAAGCTGAAAAAGAACAAACAAACTGCCATCAGTTACCAGCAAGGCCTGACTGTGGCTAAAGAAATAGGAGCAGTAGAGTATCTGGAGTGTTCAGCATCAGCACAGAAGGGCGTCAAGACGGTGTTCGATGAAGCTGTTCGGGTGGCCCTGGATCCAACTCTGGATTCATCCCCAGTGAAGAAAAGAGAGGGACAGTGTTTAATCACCTAAACTGACTTCACAAACCTCACCATCTGCAATCTGTGCAGACTTGAGAAGGGAAAAATTGTGTCCAAGTAAATATTGGTTTGGTCAAGTATATGACTTTTGATACATTTGTTTGCTCGAGTATACTGCCGTCCAAAGGCAAAGTGCAGTAACTACGCCAACACTGAAACTGAGAAAAATGCCTTTAAAGATTTTACAACAGCTAGTCAAACATGTTGAAACTCTCATCTCTAATCTGTCATCTCTGAAACGGGACACAATTGAACCAGGAGAGTTTGCCACAAGACAAAACAATTGTCACAAAGTCCATTTTAAGCCGTAACTGAATTTTGACCAAATGTGTAGTTACTGCACTTTGCCTTTGGAGGGCAGTATATGTTAATGTATTAAATTTTAAATTGTTTAAACAAGTAAATATTGATCTGATCAATTATATGTGGACCACAAAAGCATTCAAAATGGTATTTATTTATTGAGATTTATACATCATCTGAAAACTGATGGAAAAATAAGCTTTCCATTGATGTATGGTTTGGATAGGACAATATTTGATACAACTATTAACTATACAACTATTTGAGAATCTGGAATCTGAAATGGGTGAAAAAATTTTTTTTTTGAAAAAATACTGAGAAAATTGTCTTCAAAGTTGTCCCGATTAAGTTCTTAGCAATGCATATTACTATTCAAAAATTGAATTACTTAATTACTTTTGGCATAAAATAAAAATTTATAATTTTGACCCATACAATGTATTTTTTTGCTATTGCTTCAAATAGACCTACTTAAGACTGGTTTTGTGCTCCAGGGTCATATATACTGTATTGGTTTGAAAACAGGTTTGATGAAATTTGATTAAGTATAATTGGTTTGTTCAAATAGTCAGTGAATTGTTCAAGTATGTATTGGTTTGTTTACATTGCTTTAACCAAGAATGCATTGGTTTGGAATTACACAGCATTCACTAACCCTCCCAGTTAAATTAAAGTAACCCGCCCCTCTAATTTATTTATTTGTTTATTTATGAACCTCATAATGTCTCCCTACAGGGTCAACAGCTACAATATCATCTACTATCTGTACCACTGAAAACACTGAAAATAATTCATCAGGCAAATCACAGTTTTAACGGAAATGTAGCAAAATCACAAAATGTGATGCTTAAGCAGTTTGCTTTAGCAAAGTTTTCAAGACACATTCACTAGGGGTGACTGTAACCATATTAGTTTATTTGTTTGTTTGTTTATTTAAAACATACTTTACCTTTTATTTCACCAGTGTATCTCAAACCTATTCCTGGCAACACACCAACATTACAAAGAAAGTTTTCTCAGGAAATGCTCAGCAAGAAAATGTCATCCATCATTTGTTCTTTCACACTTGGATATGAACTACACTCCAGTAAAATCATACTGCATATTTCATAATCCAAAAAAAGCAAAGCCAAATCAACCCTCGCTACTTACTAAACTGGTTGTGAATTGTTTTAATGTCCCCTCGTGTGTGATTAGTGTGATACCACAATAGGGGGTCAGGTAGGTCCGCCAATAGTGCCCTTTCAGCTCAGTTTTATGACTATTATTTTGTAAAACAGAAGAATATGAAGTTATGAATTCTGCTATGCAGGCAGAACAGCCCGATGGCAGCAGGCCCAGACTATTTTCAGGTGGTCCTTAAAGGGTCATAAAGGTGTTTGTGTTGCACATCATAGGTAACTGGTTAATGTTGAGCTTTTTTGCACTATTTTAATCTTTCAAGTTTTAAGCTGTAAACTTTTGAAGTTGTAATTATGGATTTGTCGTGTTCAAAAGTTCTCCCAGATAACATACCAACAGTAAATCAACACTATCTGTAAATAAAATTAAGGAAAGGAAAGCAAAAATGGCGCTGGGGATGCAGTTGGGGTTTTTGTGCCTTGGTCAAGGGTCTCACCTCAGTGGTGCTATTAAGGGTGGTAGATAGCACTGTAAATTCACTCCCCCCTAAAATCCCTGCTGGTACCGAGACTTGACTCCATGAACTTTGGGTTACAAGTCCGACTCTCGACCATTAGGCCACAACTGCCCCCCAACCCTGCCCCCAAAATTATTATTATCAGTGAATATGGTTATTGTGTCACAACATAAATCACTTTATAAATAAACACCCAATTACAGCATTCAGAGAAACACTTACATAAGCCATCAAGAGTCCAACACTGATCACCACTAGGGTGACTCCAAATGAAATAATGGACTGGACTATAGAAGGGATGTGTTTACACTGCTTGAACAGCCATAATGTTTGGCTGAATGTCTTAACAACAATGAAAACGTTGGTCTGTGATTAACTATAAACAGTCAGGACACTGAACAGGTACATAGCTTTAAGTTTTTTGGGAACACTGTCTTTGCATCACATAAATGCAATGATAACCTAACCTAACCTATTATTACAAAAATCTTGTCAAAGGCTTCTGTTTCTTAATAAGTATATAGTCTGTTAGATAAATATATAATGCTATGGAGCACATGCACATCATTTGAGTATATTTAATGGGGTCCTATTATGCTTTTTCACTTTTTGATTTTTAGCCAGTGTGTGGTGTGTATGTTTGGACATAAAAAAGATCTACAAAGTTGCAAATCTCGAAGTCCACTAAAAATGGAGATAAGTAGTTTTCAAAAAAGCCAGTAAAAGCCCACCTTAGCGATCTTTTGTAGGAAAAATATCCATATTTAAAACCCAGGAATTACTTTAGTAGTTTGCGCCATTGTACACGGAACTTGCTGCTTTGGGAAGGGGCGTAACATAACTAAAATGCTGTCTAAGCTGTCCATCAATTACAACGCAGTGGGACTGCTAACCAATCACAACACATTTAGTTTTTCGGGAGGCGGAGCTTTTCAAACCTAGAACTAACCGAGCCACTTGTGCCAGCCTGGGGAGAAAGCTGTTGTAATAATGTAAATTATGTTAAAAATAATGTGTTTTTCAAACCACCAAGCAAGAGACCATGTTCTAGTGCACCCCTAAACCAAAATAAAGAGATTGTAAAAGAGCATAATAGGACCCCTTTAACACAATCTGCAAGGTATCAATGAGTGTTTATTTTTCTGTTTGTTGAGTTGCTCTGTTGTGTCTAAAGTGGCTCTCTGGAGGCTGATAATAAACTTCATTACTGCAAAGAGTAACCTGTGAATGTTATCTTAATGCTGCAGAGCCAAGGAAGTACTAAAACCTAGTACACACATGTTGGAAGTAATAATGCAGTGATATAGGCTTCTTGAACAGGACGTCACTCCCACAGGGGGTTCAAGTCCGCCACTATTGGATAATGCATTCAAAGCTGTCCGAACAACTTTAACTCCAAATTAGCAGGAAGGTCGGAGCTGATAGCCTCTGATATGCATAGTGCTGATCCTGTTCCCTTCTCTTCACCCTGTGCTTTCCTGTCTGATCTTGACATTGTCTTATTTAATAAAGGCACAAAAAAGCCAAACATATAACTAAAAGTAAGACACTTTAGATTTTTAAATATGCCAAATAAACAGATTATTGTGATAACTGTGGGGACAAAAACAAAGATGTCATTATATTGACAATACAAAAAGCAATATACTTGTATTAAAAATAATTATCCATGTGAAATCTTATCAGTTTACAGTTCTCATGTTAATATACAGCATATCTTCTATTGTTAGTGATAGTTTTTTGCTCAGCCCATTATCATCCCATATATAGGACACTGACAGTGAAGTAATACACACACACACACACACACACACACACACACACACACACACACACACACACACACACACACTCCTAAAATGCGGAACATTTCCTGTTTTTAGAAGGAAAGTTTATTTGACAAAGAAATGGTAAAATAAATACATACATAAATTTCTTTTAAGAAGAAAAATTTTCTTCTTAAAAGTGCTCAACAAATAATTTTAAATTGTTAAATATTTTTTATTAGTATAGTATTTTTTAAATAGTATTTTTATTAAATTATTAATTTGTATTAATATATGTATTAATATAAATGACATTAGTAGTCCACAATGACAGCATAACATATGAACTGCTGAATGGTCATTCTTAGCAATAAGACCCCCCCCCCCCCACCACACACACACACACACACACACACACACACACACACACACACACACACACATAAAAAAGGTCCTGGAAAAAGTGAGCATGATTGCTGCTGATGAAGAATTCATCTGATGTAACATTTGACAAAGACGATTTCTGGGATGTTTGAGGAACACTAAAAAAAGTGAGTCCTTCTTTTTTCATTACATTGGCACAAGTATTATTTTTGTTGTGGTAGTTACATTTGCTATACTAAGTTATATGTGATGTAGCTCCTATTGTAATGGTTAGTTTTCTGCTAGCTGATTCTTCTTCTTCCCAAATGTGAGTCTATGACAGTGATATAAACGGTATATTGATTGGTATATTGAAAGTTGGCACACTTGTGCAGTTAATAGTAATCTGACCAAATTTGGTGTCTTTAGCACCAACTCTGTAGTGTCAATAGTGGTTTAAATATTCTCTGTTCTTTTGGTTATAACTCTTGAAACCTTTCTCTTAAAGAAAACAAATCCATTACAGTAGTCATCCAATGTACTGTATTCCATTTTTTTTTTTTTTACTACTCCTTCAAATTGGGTCTACAAAAGTTCAACCGAAAGTTGCTTATAAAGCAACATATTTTTAATATTATTTTTGTTCAAAAGTTCTAATGTGGAGTTAACAATGTTGACCCAAAACTTTTTAGATGCTACACTGTTAAAAATGAAGGTGCTTCACAATGCTATAGAAGAACCGTTTTTTTTTTTTTTTTTTGTCTAAATGGTTCTATAAAGAACATTTAACATCTGAAGAACCTTTTTGTTTCTGAACCTTTGACTGAATGGTTCTTTGTGGAAGCAAACATGGTTCTTCTGTGGCATCACTGCGAAGAACCTTTTAAAGCAGCTTCATTTTTAAGAGTGTATATCTTGGCTAAATGTTGATCTATTGAAATGAAACTTCAGCAACACTGTGATCTGAAGGTACATGCGACATTTGGGAACAGTGTTATGGGTCATGAGCTCCAAATAGTGGTTATTTTTGCTCATATGTTTTGAAATGTTTGTCAAAAAAATCATGATCTTGGTGTCATTGGGTCATGTTGTGTCATGTCAAAATCAATTTTCGGTACAGTTATTTATTTATTTATTTTTTTGTTGTAGGTGTTGCAGTGCTGATGTCAATCAGAATGGCTCCTCCTCTTCCTATTATCTTTCTGCTCATGATTTATGGTGAGTCACTGATGTTACTGCAACTCTCCACGCTATATTTACTTTTCAGAGTACACTTTTAAAAATAAAAGTGCTTCACAATGCCATAGAATAACCTTTTTTGTCTATATGGTTCCAAAAAGAAACTTTAACATCTGAAGAATCTTTCTGTTTCACAAAAGGTTCTTTGTGGTGTAAGAAGGTTCTTCAGATTATACAAATGGTAAGAAAGAGATGGTTCTTAAAGAGCGTTTGATTGAATGGTACTTTGTGGAACCAAAAATGGTTCTTCCATGACATCGCTTCAAAGATCCTTTCAAAGCACTTTTATTTTAAAGAGTGTAGTCATTTAAATGTGATTATTTGCACAATATCTAAATTTTGCTCTTCTTCATCACTCTCCACTGATCTTCTTACTTTGTGTGTAAGCTCGGCTAGTGATGTCTTTATTATGAAATCTGTTTTAAGGCTTTATAGTGCTGAAATGCTCTCAAACTGACCACTAGAGGGGTAATAGTTGAACTGCAGATCAACACTGACCCCTAGTGGAGCATTTCTGTTCTTTTCACCATTTATTTATTAATTTTTATGTCCTCTCTGTACATTCTGTATTGTGGAAGCTTGTGGCATTATACATAGATGTAGACAAGACCAAGAGCAAGACCAATACCACTCAAGAGCCCAACTAAAGCAAACACTCAATAAAATATCAACGTCTAAACAAAGCATTTTCATTATTATTATTTCTGTGTTTCAGATGTTTCTAGTGCTGATTGGGGTGTGAGTTACAGTCATTCAAACATCTGTGCACTAAAGAACTCATCAGTGATAATCAACTGTTCTTATACATACCCTACTGAATATCAGATCATGAAAGTGTTCTGGACCAAAAACCCTGTGAAAGTGGGTGAAGAGCATCCAGATCTGTCTGAGGATCCTGAATACAGTCAGAGGCTTCAGTATCTTGGAGATAAAGAGCAGAACTGCACCATCAGACTGAGTCACTTGACACAGAAGGATTCACGCATGTACTATTTCAGATTCACTACTGATAAACCTGATGGCACATGGCTTGGTAAACCAGGAGTGACTCTTGCTGTCACAGGTGACTTTGATGAAGTTGACCTCTTCTTCTGTGTTGAATAATAATGAGTGTATGACAGCAGCACTAGATATAATGTGTGTGTTGTGTTCAGATCTTCAGGTGGAGTCTCCTGAGAGAGTGACAGAGGGAGATTCAGTCCGTCTGACATGTAAAAGCAGCTGCACTCTGACTGACAGAGCAACATTCATCTGGTACAGAAACTCACAGCCATTAACTGAGAGAAGAGACACAAACAATCAACTCCTGCTGCAGCCAGTCAGAAGAGAGGATGCAGGCAGATATAGCTGTGCTCTACATGGACACACTTACATCTCTCCTGCTGTTCATCTCAATGTCACGTGTATGTCTGAATATTAATATTAATATTAATATTAATCTCTTCATAAATGCCAGAGGATATTGACAGCATACACTCCTCATGATGTAATAAACCAAATAGAATTGATATTCAAATGACACAACAAAAAGTTAAAATTGCCTGGCTTGTTGGCAGTGGTTGTTTACACTAACTCTGCCCACCACTGTCTGATTCAGCCAGACAAAATGGATGGGAATAACATTTTTTACCCCTTTTTTTTAGATCCACCCAACAATGTCTCAGTGTCCATCAGTCCATCTGGTGAAATAGTGGAGGGAGATTCAGTGACTCTGATCTGCAGCAGTGATTCAAACCCACCTGCAGAAATCAGCTGGTTTAATGGAGGAACTTTGATGGGATCTGGAAGAATCTACAGCATGTCAAACATCAGCTCTGATCACAGTGGAGAATACAAGTGCAAGTCCATCTATAAACATGGAGAGAAATACTCTGATGCTGTGACTATAAATGTCATGTGTGAGTAAAATATCATCTCAACATTTGTGTGAGTTTATTAAAAATATTACAGCTTGCCGTTAAATAGTGGTGGTACAAAAATGTTTTATTATCCTTGTCATTAGATCCTCCCAGGAGCGTCTCATTGTCCATAAACAGATCTGTTGAAATAGTGGAAGGAGACTCAGCGACTCTGATTTGTAGCAGTGATTCGAACCCACCAGCAGAAATCAGTTGGTTTAATGGAGGAACTTTGATGGGATCTGGAAGAATCTACAGCATGTCAAATATCAGCTCTAATCATAGTGGAGAATACAAGTGCAAGGCCTTTAATAAACATGGAGAGAAATACTCTGATGCTGTGTCTCTAAATATCATGTGTGAGTTAATGATGATTGTAATAACACATCATCTAAACATCTTTGATCTCAAATTATTCCTGATGATTATTATTATTATTATTATTATTTTTTTGGTTTTAGACCCTCCCAGGAGCATCTTAGTATCCATCAGTCCATGTTGTGAAATACTGGAGGGAGATTCAGTGACTCTGATCTGCAGCAGTGATTCAAACCCACCTTCAAAAATCAACTGGTTTAAAGGAGGAATGTTTGTAGGATCTGGGAGAATCTACAGCATCTCAAAGATCAGCTCTGATCACAGTGGAGAATACATGTGCAAGTCCATTAATGAACATGGAGAGAAATACTCTGATGCTGTGACTTTAAACGTCATGTGTGAGTTAATGATGGTTTAACCCACTAGGTCATTCATCCAGGTTTCTTTATTAATAACTTCAAACAGCCCCGCCCATTAAAAACTCTGTGGATTAATGAACAGAGTATAAAAATGGCCCTGTTTAAAAGTTTACATACACTTGATTCCTAATATTGTGTTGTTACCTGACACAGCTGTTTTTTTTTCTTGTTTTTTTTTAGTGATAGTGTCATGATCTGGGCTGTGGGGCCTCCCTCAGCCACTTGGGGTCGCTGTTTTCCCTTCCCTACACTGCACTTCCTGATTGCATTCACCTGTCTTTGTCATTAGCACTGATTCACTCACAGCTGTTCACTATTATTCTGGTCTTTAAAAACTCTCACCTTTCACTCCTGCTTCATGGCTGCATTGTCTTCTGTCTTCGTATGTATGTTTCTCACGCTCCTGATCTCTGTTTTCCTTGTTCATGTTTTAGTTCTGTTTACTTTGTATTTTCAAGTCGTGTTGTGCCGTGTTGGCCTTTTGTTTGTTCTGTTTTATTGTGTTTTGTTCATTAAAGATCCTTCCCCTGCATTTGGACCCAGACCTCCATCTCTCACTCGTGACAGATAGTTGTTCATGAGTCCCTTGTTTGTCCTGAACAGTTAAAGTGCCTGCTGTTCTTCAGAAAAATCATTCTGGTTTTCCTGCATTTTTATGTATTTGAAACCTTTCCAACAATGACTGTATGATTTTGAGATTTTTCTACACTGATGACAACTGAGGGACTCATATGCAACTATTACAGAAGGTTCAAATGCTCACTGATGCTCACTGAAAACACTTGTGCTCATTTTTTTTAATTATTATAAATGACATCTATTATTTTCCTGTTTAGATCCTCCCAGGAATGTCTCAGTGTCCAAAAATGGGTCTGGAGAAATAGTGGAGGGAGATTCAGTGACTCTGATCTGCAGCAGTGATTCAAACCCACTTGCTCTAAACTTCAGCTGGTTTAAAGGAGAAATGTTTGTTGGATCTGGAAGAATCTTCAGCATCTCAAAGATCAGCTCTGATCACAGTGGAGAATACAAGTGCAAGTCCATCAATAAACATGGAGAGAAATACTCTGATGCTGTGACTTTATGTGTCATGTGTGAGTTTTATTGCATCTGCTTGCTTATATTTCAATATATTTCTCTTATTTGGTCCGGATGAACAGCTGATGTGTTTTTGTCTGTATTTCAGCAGTCAGATGGGTTTTGTGGTTTAAAGCATTTGGTGTCGGTGTGGCTGTTGGTGGTGTTGTTGTTGTACTTCTTGGAGGAGCATCAGTGTACCTTTGGTAAGACGTCCATTTCAAACACAATCACATTCAAAGAGTTCCTATATATATGATTGTGCCGTTTTTTCTTTCTTTCTTCTGACAGTCTTACTAAACAGAACAGAAGATCTGGTATGAAGGAGTTTGCGGTGAGATGATCACAATTATTTACAGTGTTTTCCTGCATGCAGAGATGTTTACAGCCACTATGCGTCTCATGTCCAAACACCTGATTCCTAATTCAACATCCAGGAGTTTGTATAATCTAGTAGAGTTTTCAAATGTATTGGGCCTGAAACAACACGAAAAGGCAGTTCAATATTACAAATCCCTCATCGACAAAATCAACACTGCTCACTATGCATGTTGTTGCAATCTACAGAATGTTAAAGTAAAACTGAAGCAGAGTTGAAGTTAAGTAAATTAGATAATTAAGTGATTAATTAAGTGTTGATTGAGCATTACTGATGAACAACTGCTCCTTCAGTGATTCTACTTGTTGGTGTTGTTCACACACTTCACTAGCAGACTATCAGCTTTTACACATGAACTCACAATATTTGTGTCTCATGAGTGAGTGAATGATAGAAATGTCATTATGATGTGATTGTTACGAGATGTGTTGAACGAGACGATAGACAATATTCAAACAACTATATTTAATATCAATCTTCAAGAGGAACAAGGCAGGAACAGAGATCTTCACACACTTCGCTCAACATTAAGGACTGACAATACACTGAACTCAAAGACAGACTTATAAAGGGTAACTCATAATTAAACACAGGTGACGGTGATTACACAAACGAGGACTAAACCAAACGATCACAAAATGACATGGGGAGACAAAAACAGACGTGAAATGTGACACCGCGGATCCGGAGGGCCAAAGCGGAACCGGAGGCTCTGGCGGCCGAGGCGGAGCGACAGAGGACAAAGGCGACGTTGACAGGAAGGAGGAGCCGGACAGAGCCGGAGGGACAGAGGGACGAGGCGAAGCCAGAGGAGTGGAGTCCCGAGGCGGCGGATGGTCGACGACTGACCAAGGCGGAGCCGGAAGAACGATGGAGCCCGGTGGAGCTGGTGGGCCGACGGGCGACGGTGAAGCTGAGGGCGTAGAGAGCTGTGGTGGAGCCGCAGGGTCGGAGGTCCGAGGTGGAGATCTGGGTTGTGAGGCTGGAGGCGGAGCTGAGGGATCCTCCAGCCCTGCCACCGATGTAGCATGGCTGCCCTGCGGCGAGCCCACTGCATGGATGGTGGGGCTGAGGGTGAGCAAGGGGACTGGCTGATGACATCAGGGACTCTGGACGGCTGGACGGAACCAGCGGGGATTCAGGACGGCTGGACGGAACCAGCGGGGATTCAGGACGGCTGGGCAGAACCAGCGGGGACTCAGGACGGCTGGGCGGAACCAGCGGGGAACAGGCAGATCCAGACAGAAGAGGGAGGGTGGGGGGGGAAGTTCATGCAAGCCAGTGGTTCAGAGAAAAACTCTATTAAATCAGGCGTGTTATACTCCACAACTTCGGAAAAGAAGTCAATTAAGTCCCCAGAGATGTCTTCCAGCTCACCCCCAGCGGTGTTGCAGTGGGCAGGGCTCTCCACTTCCCTCACCTGCTCCACATCGCAATCCGCCGTCGCAGATGTAGAATCCGGCTCACGCACCTGATCAGTCGGAGAGGGCTCTGGCTCTGTCGCTCGCGGCTCTAGTCCCTCATCCGCGGTGTGCTCGGGTTCGTGCTCTTCGTGTCGGGGTGATGGTTTGCTGCTCTCTGGGTCAAGAGTGGGGCTGACGTCCTCCTCGATGAAGCCGACAGTCCAGGAAGATCTACAGGATGCCAGCACCCACTCGATGTATTTGGCGATGCTCTCTCGAGGACCCTCCCCAGACAGCTGCGCTCTGGTGGTGATGTTAAGTCCATTGCGAAAGAACGTGCACAGGCAGCTGTCCGGGTAGTGCGTGAGTGGTATGAGTTGCACAAAGTCTCTGGTGTGGTCCTCGAGAGAACGGCTCCCCTGCTCCAGGAGGATGATGAAAACGTTGGGGTCATCCATGAGGGAAAAATAAATAAATAAAACACTGTTACAAAAAACGGAAAAGAAACGCAGGGGAAGATGCCATGAATGGTTTCGTTCGGTCCTTCTGTTACGAGATGTTTTGAATGAGACGAGACAATAGACAATATTCAAACAAACAACTATATTTAATATCAATCTTCAGGAGGAATAAGACAGGAACAAGGCAGGAACAGGCAGGAACAGGCAGGAACAGGCAGGAACAGAGATCTTCACACACTTCACTCAACATTAAGGACCGACAATACACTGAACTCAAAGACAGACTTATAAAGGGTAACTCATAATTAAACACAGGTGACGGTGATTACACAAACGAGGACTAAACCAAACGATCACAAAATGACAGGGGGAGACAAAAACAGACGTGAAATGTGACAGTGATAATCTAGTATTTATTTTTTTTTTGCCATATATTTGATAAACTTTTGTAAGTATAACAACAACCTGTCCAGGGACTGCGGGTGGAAATTAGCATTTTTGCTATAACCTGGCACATGACATCTTTTCTTATTTTAGACTAATGTTGTTTGTGCACTGTCCCTGATCAAATAAAGAAAGAATAAATAGAATCATTTCTTGCAGAACTTTGATCCCAGTGAAGATGCTAACCTGTGCAGCACATCCGACGTAAGTGAGACGTCAAAGATAATCCTTCACAGATGATTTTCTAATTTTCAGAGCTTTTCTAGAAGGGAGAATCCATGTGATTCTCAGGAGTGTAGTTCAAAGTTTGAATGGATATGGTTCTGAAACGGTGCATGTAAATCGTACTCTGCTCAAATTATAAAAATAAAATAAAATAGAAAAGACAGAGTATGGAACAGTTTTACAAAAAAACTTGCACTCCGAAACAGGCCCCCAATACCCTGTTATTGTGTAATACTGCCAAAATGCATACACACTTTTCAGTTACTTAAAGAATTTCTGCATTAAACTTGTGATCTTTTATTTTATTATTTATTTATTATGGCTTCTGAACTTGTGAACAGTACAATGTTTTTTTCTTCACAGGAGCTGTAACCCATCCTGACTGTTGCATTATCTCCAGAATGCCACTGAATTTATCTACACCTAATGTTCATG
>NC_133366.1:5510451-5526830 GCF_049309525.1 Garra rufa | reverse complement strand
GTAACAGTTGATATTTTTAGAACTGGTTGTCACTTTATTTTTTCTCAGTTTGGTGGCAGGGTGTGGTTTTGTGTGTTTAGGGTGTGGTGAATCCTGACACTTAACTCTAGTCTTGGTTCACTTTCATTATCAGGGTTCTGACATTCATTTCTTTCTTACTGTGTTCTGTTTGAGCACTTGCCATTGGCTCTTCCATGTGTCATGTGCTCTTCTGCCACAAGGCGTTTAGCTGGTTTCTGTGTCGTTGCTCTTCTTTCAGTTCTTGTCTTATCAACACCTGCTTGTTATCTGATTAACTTCTCTTACTCTTTACTCTCAAAATTTCCTTCTCTATTTATTCACGCTGTGTTCTCTGTCCTGTGCCAGTTCGCTCTGAATGTTTTTCTATCCAGGTATTTGTCACATCTTGTCTTGCCTTGTCTCGTCTAAGTCGAGTTTGACGTCTATCAACTCTGCACCTCTTTTCTGTGTAGAATCTTTGTGCTAAATTTTTGCAGCTTTTATTGATTTGTTCACAATTGAAGCTGCAGTGCTAACTGGATAGTATGCTACACAGATGCACATAGTAAAGTGTGTGGTCATTGGGGACATGGCTGCAGAAAAGACAAGACTTCTGATCAGCTACATCACCGGTTGTTTTCCAAGTGAGCTCGTCCCCACTGTGTATGATAATTATTCTGTCTCTGTGACGGTCGATGGGAATCTAGTGAACCTGGGACTTTGGGATACAGCAGGACAGGAGGATTATGACAGACTTCGACCACTTTCTTACCCTCAGACAGATGTGTTCCTGATCTGTTTCTCTCTTGTGGATCCATCCTCGTTAGAGAACGTCCGTGAAAAGTGGAATCCAGAGGTCAAGCATTTTTCCCCCAACACTCCGATCATTCTAGTCGGGACTAAACTTGATCTGAGAGATGATATGGACACCATTGAAAAGCTGAAAAAGAACAAACTAACCCCCATCAGTTACCAGCAAGGCCAGGCTGTGGCTGAAGAAATAGGAGCTGTGAAGTATCTGGAGTGCTCAGCATTAACACAGATGGGCCTTAAGATGGTGTTTGATGAAGCCGTTCGGGCAGCTCTTAACTCACCTCTGATGAAGACAAGAGAGAAAAAGTGTTTAATCGCATGAACTGACTGCAATCTGAGCTGCAAGCTGATGGGATGATGGGGAATTTGTATCGGGGAAGAAGAAATGTTTGTACTGTCTGAATATGTATTGGTCTGTTGGTTTAATTTATGATTTAATGGCACTGGTTTATAAAACATTGCTATAGCAAATACATATTGGTTTTAGTATCTGTATGTATTGGTTTTATCAGGTCTAAATTATAATCAATTATTATCAGTAATAAATAAGGATGTTAATGACAAAGCATAACAAAATGATTTATTATAAACAGTTTTTGCATTTATACACATTTGCAAAAACAACAAAATGTTTGAGAAAAACACCTTAAATGCACTGCTCACACAATGTAATTGTTATTATCAGATAAAAAAAAATCTAACTGTCAATGGCTGCTAGATTATAGCTGATTACTTGTTTATCTAATGCTTTATATCAGGAATCATCAAATCTAGACCTCGAGATCCATTTTCCTGCAGAGTTTAGCTCTTACTTAATCAAACACACCTGAGCATGCTAATCAAGGTCTACAGGATCATTAGAGAATAACAGGTAGGTGAGTGTGATCAGGGTTGGAGCTAAACTCTGCATCGCATTGGACCTCCAGGGTAAGATTTGGGGAACCCTGCTTTATATCATACAATTTTGAATCAACAGTAACATGAATGTTAATAGGTAGTTTTAAATAATTTATTAAGTTCAAATGCAACAAAGTACAGTATAATATTTTTTAAAGTAGCTAATGCTTTAAATATATAAGATCAGATTAAAGACTGTTTAGGGAGGGAAAGTAGTTTCAAGCATTTAAAGAATTTGTTTGTTACCTCCATGAAGAGTAATTCACACATCAACCACTAGAGGTCCCTTCAGCCTTAAAGGGATAGTTCAGCCAAAAAAATAAAAATAATAATAATAATAGAATTTAACCCATGATTTACTCATCCTCAAGCTATCCTAGGTATATATGACTTGTTTTCTTTCAGACAAAATACAGTTTGAGTTATATAAAACATGTCCTTGCCTTTCCAAGCTTTAACATGGAAGTGAATAGGTGTTAATATTCAATAGTCCAATAAAAGTCTAAAAAACACGGCTGTGGAAGGTTAATAAAGGCCTCCTGAAGCAAATTGATATGTTTTTGTAATAAAAATATCCATAGTTAAAACATATGCGATGGTGAGGAAACAATCTACACATAGGACTTAAAGGTTGTATTAGCGATTTCTAGCCTGAAACATAAAGTGTCAAATTCAGCTGAGCTTTCTTCACGATCCGCTCGCTGCCTGCCCCATAAATTGTCTGTGAAAAAAACGCGCCTCTCTGGTCAGCCTAGGGTCCGAGATATGCCAAAAAAACAATCGGCGCTATCAACTATTGCACAGATAAACAAACAGTGTTCCAACCAATCAGCGTCAGGGGTTTGGTGTTGTGGACTTTCCTACTGGTGCAGGGATGTGAGGGAGGCGGAGCAAAAGTCCACAACACCAAACCCCTGACGCTGATTGGTTGGAACACTGTTTGTTTATCTGTGGAATAGTTGGTTGCACCGATTGTTTTTTTGGCATATCTCAGACCCTAGGCTGACCAGAGAGTCGTGTTTTTTTTCACAGACAATTTATGGGGCAGGCAGCGAGCGGATCGTGAAGAAAGCTCAGCTGAATTTGACACTTTATGTTTCAGGCTAGAAATCGCTGATACAACCTTTAAACAAAAAATCCTTGCTTTTTCCTGATCATGCTTTTTTGATCGTGCCTGGTGTACTGTAAATAGCCCCATAACAGAGGTGTAAAGAGTACCTGAAAACCATACTTGAGTAAAAGTACAGATACCTTACTGTAAAAATGACTCCATTACAAGTTACAAGTCACCAATTCAAATAAGACTTGAGTAAAAGTCTTATTAAAGTATCCGATTTTAAAAGAACTTAAGTATTTTACTCATACTGAATGTAGGCTCAAAGGACACCAAGAAATGTGAAAAACAAGAAACCAGATTTATTTCCTAATATAGAAATTAAATTGAACACCTCAATATTTCAAAATGGCAGAACAAAATAGATCAAACAAGTCGGTCTCTGTCAAACTCATATGTTAAAAAAAAAGCTCACATTCTGCCTCTTCTGAGCGATAGAGGTCATGTCCGAGTAGTTTTTCAATTGATTAGGATGTTTTCTCTGTATTAAGATTAAACAAAGACGAGCAGGGTTATTTTTCAGCTTAGTAAGCTATATAATTTGAATGAAAAATACATCACACAAACTTACAGCTAAATACACCTGATGCAAAATTTATAATTTCAGTGATACTCTTATTTACATTGCACTCAAAATTTTAAACTAAAATATAGTCATGTCGCTGTGGTTTTTGCCATATCAGTAACTGTATTAACTTTTGGTAACGTTATGCTTACAATACCCTTGTAAAGACATGATCTGTATAGTTTAATTTAATTAAATTCACATTAAATTACCATTAAATAGAGCATAAATCACCTCAATGTGTTTCCTCAAATTTGATGAATTCTTAAAAGCACTTATTTTTGTGGTAAACCTCTGGTAAACATCCTGCAAGAGTCATTCTGTATACCGGCAAATGAAAACATTTCTTTAAAAAAAAAAAGGCAATGAATGGTCATAAGTGCTGGCACTGCTTGATGTGCTGGCTTCGGCTTCATCAGACATTTCGCTAATTAAAGCGAAAGACCTGGTATTCTGCTAATTCACGTTCACATGGAGTAGCCTCATTTAGCACATATAAGTAAATATCATCCAGTATTTTAAGCACCCTGCATCTTCCACCCAAGAAATTATCCATGGCAGATAAAGATGCCGACTTGTTTCGCACAATCACATTGTAATGAGTAACGGTAAGTGTCCGTTCAAATTTAGTGGAGTAAAGAGTACATATATTCAATCAAAAATGTAGTCGAGTAAAGAGTAAATGTTGCTTATACTTTTGATACTCAGTACAAGTACAAAGTAGCCAAACAATACTTAAGTACAGTAACGAAGTCCATTTACTCAAATACTTTACACCACTGCCCCATAGTGATATATGGTTTTGATTCAAAAGTGTCATCACGCTGAATATTTGCGTTCAGTAGAAAGTCCTTTAAACTACATGGATGTTAAAGGGTTAGTTCACCCGGAAATGAAAATTCTGTCATTAATTACTTACCTTCATGTTGTTCCAAACCCGTAACTCTTCGTAACACAAATTAAGATATTTCTGATGAAATAGCAAGGGCACTACCATGCTCAAGGCCCAGAAAAAGTACCAAAATGATCGGCAAAGTTGTCCATGTGACAAGAATACTTTTTTTGCGCAAAGAAAACACAAATAACAACTTTATACCAGGTTTGTCTCTACTGCGTCATTTGTGACACACGTTCACAAGAGTTAATGAGAGTTGTTTTATTGGTTGCCAAAATATATATTTTCAACATACATTGCCTGTGCCAAAAAATGTTGGAATATATGTTTTCAGTGGACTTAAAATTTGCTTAGCTTGAGAAAAATTGGAAATATAATGAGATACTCATGTTCCGTCCTTGTGTGAGCTTGTATGGCTTTGATGTTGGTCTTTAGACTTTGTGTCTTTTGTCCCCAAGTGACCGCTTGCTTCGGGCCCCCAAAAGTTTAATCACACCCGTGGTTTTAGTGTTGCATTCATGACGTTCACTTCTTGAATTCACTTCAATTGTTGGGCTCCTGACATAATTCCTGTGTTCTGTTTGTTGATATTTGCACAAGGCTCTTTTGTGTGTGTGTGTGTGTGTGTGTGTGTGTGTGTGCTATGTGCCCTGTTGTCAGTCTCTTGTCTTTGCTTCACCTGCTTTGCGATCTGAGGATTGGTTTATTTAGTTTCTCTGCACCTCATCCGGCACGTCCTCACTCCCTCGTTCCAAAACCTGACGGACAGGAGCAGCAGCATAAACGCAATGCACTGAATGCAGTCGACCAGCTAACTTTAGTCTGTCAGGTTTGACAATTTCTATCAACTTTGCATCTTTTTTTCTTTGTGGAATCACTGTGTTGTTGAAGTGTGAAAGTGGATTATCCCGGGCAGAGGAGCTTTTATTAATTCATTCCCAGTCAAAGCTGAGTGCTAAAGGACAGTGTGCTACACAAATGCAGTCCATAAAGTGTGTGATCGTTGGGGATGAGGCTGCACATAAAAAAAGCCTTCTGATCAGCTACACCACTGGTCGTTTTCCAGAGGAGTTCTTCCCCACTGTGTTTGATAAGTTCAATGCCTGTGTGACGGTCGATGGGAAGCAGGTGACCCTAGGACTCTTTGATACACCAGGACTGGAGGATTACGACAGATTGCGACCACATTCCTACCCTGAAACTGATGTGTTCTTGATGTGTTTCTCTCTTGTGGATCCAGCCTCATTTGAGAACATCTCTAAAAAGTGGTATCCAGAGGTCAGGCATCATTTCCCTAACACTTCGATCCTTCTAGTCGGGACACAGCTTGATCTCAGAGATGACAAGGACACTATTGAACGGCTGAAAAAGAACAAACAAACCCCCATCAGCTACCATCAAGGCCAGGCTGTGACTGAAGAAATAGGAGCTGTGAAGTATCTGGAGTGCTCAGCATTAACACAGATGGGCCTTGAGACAGTGTTTGATTAAGCTGCCTGTGCAGCCCTGAACCAGAGGACAGTTGAATCCACTGAAATGACTACAAACACAGCGTCAGCTACAATCTAAACTCACATGAGAAGAGAAAACAAAGTAGCTGAGGATGATGGGAAATTTGTGTTGAGGAAAAAGAAACTACGAGACATTGAATATGGATTGCTTTATTGGTTTTTAATTTTAATGACAAACACACTGGTTATAATACATTGGTAAATATATTTTTTATTACAGGTACTTTGATTGGTTTATTTATTGGTCAATAACAAATAAGGATGTTCATGGTGAAATATTTACAAAAATGCTTTTATAAAATATAACTTTTGTATTTATTAATATTTGCAACAACAAATGTATGGTGTGGTGTAATCAAGGAAAATCGCACAGTGAATACTCTGATTACACAATTTAATTGTTATATTGAGAGGGGAAAAAGTATCTCAAGATGAAATATTTTATAAATATTGTGAATTTCAAAAGTCATGTTTTTTTTTTTTTTTTCTTGACATCAACAAATCCTTTCCTAACAAGGCAAAAATATGGGACATTTTCAAAATATATGTAATTAGCATCATGACATATAATGAATTAATATATTTAGGGGGAAAGTGCACCAAACATACACTTTTTGACACGCACACACACACACACACACACACACACACACACACACACACACACACAAAAAAAAAAAAAGTTTGGAAAGTTTTTGGAAGGGAAAGTAGATGCATTTAAAAAAATCAGTTGCATTTATGAAGAATTATTCACACATCAGCCACTTGAGGTCCCTTCAGTTCTGTTTTACCAGTAAGTACAATACAGCCTTAGTTACAATCTAAGTTAATAAATCATGTTTCTTGAAGCATAAGCTGTATGTGTAATAGCACAAGATGAAGGGGAAACTTCAAATATTTACAAAATATGCATTAATACACAACATAATATACGCTGTCTGTCATTTGACGCTGTAGATCACTGATGCGTCTTCCACAGTTTTTGAACATTTGATTGCCTGTAAGACAAACAAATAAGACAACAGCTCAGATTAGATGATCTGTGCTGGTTAAATTAGTGCTGGTTACGTTGGTTTTTCTCACCTCACGACAGCATCAGACTGATGAACTCTTATATCGTCATACTGACATTCATTGTCTTCTGGTCTCTTCGTCTCTTTCTTTCGCTGATGTTGGACAGTTGCGTACTGGATCTCCTCAGTATCTGTGGATCTGCTGGGTTTCACATTGGCATATGGAGCATCATTGACTGTATCAGCTTCAGAAAGAGGCTCATCATGATCTGAAACTCTCTGTGACACGACAGAATAGAGATCATTCTGAAAGACAAGACAATACAGGATTAAGACAAATGAATTAGTTTGAGCTTCTCAGTTTACAGCAGCTGGTCTCAAACTCTTTGGATTAAGTAACTACATCAGAATAAATCAGACCAATGCATTGATGTAAAATACAGAGATTTTTTTTCTGCTTTACCTGTTTGACTGTGAGATCTTCTGTTTTAACATCCCTTTGTTTTCTCCTGTGATAATATCATAAACAGCATATGATCAATTATTGTAAAATATGAATGTTGTTTTTTTTAAGATTACTAATATAATCAATTATAAATTAATCATTGCCAGTACTGAACTCACATTACAAACCATATGATTATGACGATAATGAATAATCCTCCAGATGCCGCTGTGATCACAATAACATTTCTACCAGCACCATGAACTGAAAGAGGAAGATCATCATAATTAACAAACTGATGAATGATGTGAAGATACAGGAGTGTGTTAATAAAAGCTTCACCTGTGACAGTAACAGCGTCTGATCTCTGAGATCCATGTTGATTGTGAGCCTCACAGTAGAAGCGTCCACTCTGTAGTGCACTGAAACTCTGTCCAGATCCAACAGATGAGCTCTGATTCTCCTTAAACCAGCTGAAGTTCAGAGCAGGTGGGTTTGAATCACTGCTGCAGATCAGAGTCACTGAATCACCTTTCATTATTTCAGCAGATCCAGTTATGGACACTGAGACGTTCCTCGGAGGATCTAATTACGTCACCAAAATAAGACCTCAGACATATTTGAAAAGTTGCTAATGTGACTTGAAATTACAAAAAAGAGAGTATGTTTTATACTCACACATAACATTTAAAATCACAGCATCAGAGTATTTCTCTCCATGTTTATTGGTGGACTTGCACTTGTATTCTCCACTGTGATCAGAGCTGATCTTTGAGATGCTGTAGATTTGTCCAAATTTCAAATAGGTTCCTCCTTTAAACCAGCTGATTTCTGCAAGTGGGTTTGAATCACTGCTGCAGATCAGAGTCACTGAATCTCCCTCCACTATTTCACCAGATGGACTGGTGGACACTGAGACACTCTTTGGTGGGTCTGACACAAATACAAAAACATTAACAAAGTTAGGTTCAGACATATAATTTTGAATAAATGACAATTACCAAGAGCTCCTACAACATTTACTGAAAATGTATCAGAGATACTGAGTCTTAAACAGATTAAAAAAAAAAAAAAAAAAAAGATGCATACTCACACATGACATTGAGATGAACAGCAGGAGAGATGTAAGTGTGTCCATGTAGAGCACAGCTATATCTGCCTGCATCCTCTCTTCTGACTGACTGCAGCAGGAGTTGATTGTTTGTGTCTCTTCTCTCAGTTAATGGCTGTGAGTTTCTGTACCAGATGAATGTTGCTTTGTCAGTCAGAGTGCAGCTGCTTTTACATGTCAGACGGACTGAATCTCCCTCTGTCACTCTCTCAGGAGACTCCACCTGAAGATCTGAACACAACACACACATTATATCTAGTGCTGCTGTCATACACTCATTATTATTCAACATAATGCACAGAAGAAGAGTGAACCCTCATGAAAGTCACCTGTGACAGCAAGAGTCACTCCTGGAGCACCAATCCATTTCATTTTAGATTTACTAGTTGCAAAACTAAAATAGTACATGCATGAATCTTTCTGTGTCACATGAATCAGTCTCATGGTGCAGTTCTGCTGTTTATCTCCCAGATACTGAAGCCTCTGACTGTATTCAGGGTCCTCAGACAGAACTTCATGCTTTACAGCATTTTTAATCCAGAACACGTCTATGATTTTATATCCAGCAGGCTGTGTATAAGTGCAGCTCATTATCACTGATGAGTTCTTTAGTGCACAGATGTGTGAATGTCTGTATCTCACACTCCAGTCAACGCTAGAGGCTCCTGAAACAAAATGGAGCATGAAAACTCAGCAAAACGTGAAAACGTTTCTTTTATTACATGAAATGTATGGCTCATAATATAAATATACAGACTGATCTTCTTAAAATCTAATAAATTATCTCAGTGTAAATGAGACTTCATCAGCTTTGAAGGAGGGCGTTGCAAAAAAAGCAGGAATGATCTCAGCAACAGAAATCAGCCATGAACAACATGCTACACTATAAAATAAATAAATAAAGAACATTTTTTACTTTTATTATTATTATTATTATTATTTTTTTTACATCAAAGACCCAGTGACATTAAAATATTAGTTTTGTGGCTATAAGTTGACAGGTACTCTCTGAGTTTGTAATCTAAAGATAATCTTCTGTGATTGGACCAAACATATTCATATTCTGTCTGCACAGCCTAACTTCCTGTTTCAAAAGGAAGTATATCAACATAAAGAAGAGAGAAGTACTCATTACTTGCTCATTATATGGTGTTTGAAATTTAATTAAACCTCAGTGTTTCTAATGTGAAAGTAACAGAGACTCACTGTGAATCATGAGCAGAAAGATCAGAGGAAGACGAGGAGCCATTCTGACCGACATCAGCATCAAATATATCTATAATACAGGTGTTAGTGTTAGTAAGATCATTGCACATGTAAATGAACAAAAGATATTTCTCATGTGTTTTATGTGCTTCATCTATAGAATTACTCATCAGTTTTCATTGAAGTACGAGTGTTTGTCTTACCGTGTTGAAGCTCATCAGATCAACAGCAACTAAATGATTGACTGTTTTAACACATGCACTTCTAGCTCTAGACTGGCAGACTGTTTGTGGTTAACACTGTTTTAATGTCCATCAGCGGAAACAGTTGAAGGTCCTCCTTTAACAAGAAAATAACATCACTGAATGGAAACTTACTATAAATAACAATAAAATAACAATATACTGTTAAAGTTATAAAGTTAATTTGAACACATTAAAAAGATGTTTAGAGAGCAGGACTGAAATATTTTAAGCTAGTTGTCCATTAAATTTATATTGTCTAAAAACTAAATGTCACTTAAACAACTTCTTCATTCTCAGCTTCTTGTTGGTGAGGCAATATACAGACAGAGGCCACTCCCACGATAGTTGATTGACATTAGCGCCTTACCTTAGACCCGCCCTCACCGAGCTGAAACAGTCCGACTCCTATTGCCATTGTGTGACTCAGGTGCAGAGGAAGACTCTAATTGAGCGATTGAGGTGTTCTGTTGTTGGATGTAATAATGAACAGTCGTCATTTACTCCTGACATCTGAGCCGCTTAAGAGGCAGAGGACAACGTTACTTTGGTTTTAAAAGGAAAGCACCGATCCCGATCTACATATGCATCTATGTTCGTGTGAATCGTTGGTGATGCAGTTTCACCCACAGCAGAAGTGAGTATAAGGGTTTTTTTTATGCATCTTTGCAAATGGCCTTTCTTAATAATATGCTTGTTGGAAAGTTTCACCGATAAACGCGGCTAAATGCAGCTAAAAGCAGCTAAATGCGGCTAAAGTAAACATTACAGCTCGTAATCCCTCAGCAGAGAGGGGCGGGGCGAGCAGAGCTCGGTTGCATTTAAAGGCCCATGCGATAAAATGAGCTGATATTTTGCAGAGCTGATTTTGACAAGGTAAAAGTGTATTTTTTTTTACATTACTATTGATATTTTTTAACCAAAGTATATTAGAGACTTTTCATTAAGACCCTAAAGAATCATATTGTAGCACGGCCACATAAGAGGGATATTTATAAGCAGTTAATGAATTGCTAAATTGCTTATTTATTTGTATCTGCTGGTGCAATTTTATCCCCTTGTCTGTATTGCCCCGCAAAATGTGGTTTCCCCTGTTCTTGTCTCGCGAGAGTTCTGCCGCGCTACGTTAGGGAATTCCCTGACGTCATCTAAAACACCTGATTATACACTTCCGATAAAAGAAGCCGGCATTTCAGCGTTCCAGAGGGCTCTCTGGATATACGATCGTTAAAGCTGTCTTTACCTGTGATTATCAGCCTTCGCGGAAATACTGCACTTGTGGATTAATCTCGTTAAGGATTACGACCTGGTTGGACTGTGTTTCGGGCGATTCTGTTACAGGACAGCGCTGTTCCTCGTCTTCGTGCTCACGGACTCAAATGCTTTACCGGTGAGGCCGAAGCAATCGTACACACGCACACACATACACAAACATTGGACTGTTTTTTGGAGTTTACACACGCTCATACTATATGTTGTATATGTTCATATGTTGTCGTTTTGGTATTGGTCTTTTGCACTGTAAATACACTTGTGGATGGTATCCAATCTTCACGTTGTTTGTCTATTCTGTATAACTCCCTTTGAATAAGGGTTAAGAGAGGGATTACCGAACTAACTTTTATTTGTGTAGCCTGCCTGCTTTGGCTGAGCGTTACATATTGGTGGCCCGTACGGGGATCTCTCTTGTTTTTTTTTTTTGTTTTGTTGTTTTTTTTCTTCACCATGGATGTACCAAATGTTGATCCAGCTGCAGTTGATGCTATTGTAAATACAGATAACCCTACTACTCCTGTAAATGATCAGGGAAATGTTGAACAGCTCGATGTGGATTTCACTGCAGGCCCATTTGTGACAAGGCGTAATCCTACGGCTGAAATATCTTCTATGCTTAGCTCATTGTATATTGCTGATTCTGACTCTGAACAAGGTGATGATGGTGAAGAGGGTTGCAACTTTAATGTTGAAATAGTACAAACAATACAAGCAGACGTAGCACAAGTAAAAGGTGATTTATTGGCTCTCAATCAAAAAATACAATCTCTAGAGCAATCGTGAAGCCAGTTTCAGGCAAGCCGTGGATGCTAGCTTGGCGGGGTTGGAGGATTATTTCCAAAGGTCGTTGGAAAAATTAGAAAGGGCTGTAATTGATTGTTTTCTGCGGAGAGATGAAAAATTGGAAAGTCAAATGAAAAAACTAAGACTTACCAGTACTCCAACCCTCTCTAGATTACAGGCCTACTCACCAGCCTCGGCTCACATCTCTCCTGTCCAATGTCCCCAGACCCCCAGGCCAGTGGCTAAACACAAAGATGCTATTTATAAAGTTCCAAATACTACCTATGCTGTTGATTCTGCTGTGCATACTCACCCACCTAGTGTGCTTCCCTCCTCAGTTCTGGCTGGTTCATCCTCATTCTGTGCTCGGCCTCCCATCCGCCTAGAGTTCCCCTCTTTCGGCGACTCCTGCGAGACAGCGGAGGTGCTTAACTTCATCGAACAGTGTGAGAATTTCTTGGAGATAAGGCCACTCCCCAGTCTCAAGCTCATTGGAACATTGAGCACTGTCCTGAAGGGACCAGCTCAGAGCTGGTGGAAGGCAGAGAAGGCTAAGGTAACAGATTGGCAATCCTTCAAAAAGGCATTCATGGCGGCATTTCTTTCAGATGATTACCTCTCAGAAGTAGAGGAGAAGCTGAGGACGTTGGTCCAGCAGCCACAACAACGCCTGAGGGATTTTGCTTATGACTACCGGGCCCTCTGCTTAAAATGGAAGCCTGAGATCTCCGAGGAGGAGTTGGTGAACCGCATCCTAAACAACATCAACCCCAGGGTTGCAGGATGTCTAAGGGGAACGGTGAACACTGTGGAGCAGCTGGTGAAAGTGGGGTCCTTGGTGGAGAAGGACTGCATGGGAGCGAAAGATTACTGGCAAAAAGTCAGTACACAGGGTGGCAAAGAAAAGACCAAAAAGTCAGTGGAGCGTACCAACACCAAAAATCTGGCAGGAGTGACCCTGGCTCAACCCCATACGGTCACATCTCTCCTCATCGTTCCGGTAAGGGTAAATGGACAGGAGCTAAAAGCAGTAATAGACATAGGAAGCTCTTACACTTTGATGCAGGAGAGTTTGTGGAAGCAGCTGAAGACGAAGACTCCATCAGTCATCTCCTCTATCCCTCAAAGATTTATAATGGCCGATGGAACCATTCACCAATCTCGAGACCTGCAACAGTTAAACTACCAATGGCATGATTAAGAATGCACGTTGGATACCTATATCCTGAAGAACACGCACCTTGCCTTTCCCTTAATTGCAGGGCTGGACTTCCTTACTGCTATGGGAGCCATCTTGGAAGTGGGACAAGGCAGGTATGGCTTGAGATCTGGAAAAGGATATAAATATTATCCTTTCTTGCCATCACAGATGCCAGTAGGTCCGACTATCCAGTCTGGCCAAGCTCATTTCCTTACGGCTGCTAAACTGAATTTATACTACGCCTTACCACCGACTGGGAGAGTTCCCGAGCTAATGTCCTACACCCCAGAGATCTCACTATGGGACTCTGAAAATCAGGAAGAACTGTTGAAGTTGGTCACCACCTGGCCGCGTACCACGTCGAACATCCTGGGTAAAACATCAGTTGTACAGCACAAGATCACTTTGACAGATGACATACCTTTCAAATCCCGGGCCTACAGAGTTTCTCCCATCAAGAAACAGATAATTGAGGAACAAGTTGATGCTCCAAGATAACATCATTGAGCCATCCTTCTTGCCTTGGTCGTCACCTGTGGTCCTGGTCCCCAAACCTGATGGCTCATACAGGTTTTGTGTGGATTACAGGAAGTTGAACAGCAACACAGTACCCGATGCTTACCCAATGCCTTTTATTCATGACATCCTGGAATCCATGGAAGGCGCCTCCTGGTTCAGTGCATTGGATCTGCAGTCGGGCTACTGGCAGGTGGAGATGGAGGAAACAAGTAAAGAGAAGACTGCTTTTATTACCACCAAAGGGCTATTTCAATTCAAGTCTATGCCTTATGGATTCAGGAACTCTGCAGCTACCTTTCAACGGCTGATGGAGAGAGTTTTGGCTGATTTAAGAGGGAAGATTTGTTTCGTCTATATTGACGATATCATTATCTATTCAAAAACCGCAGAGCAGCACATTCAACATCTCAATACTGTCTTTCAGAAGCTTACCCAAGCCAACCTAACGCTTAACATGAAGAAATGTCACTTCTTCAAACGCCAGCTCAAATTCCTAGGCCATATTGTCTCCATTAAGGGCGTGGAAATTGACCCGGAGAAGACTAGGGCTGTTGCGGAGTTCCCTCCTCCACAAGATCTTAAAACTCTGCAAAGATTTTTGGGCTTGGCAGGATGGTATCATAAGTTCATATCCCACTTTGCTGACATCACTGCTCCACTGAACCATCTTAAAAAGAAAGGAGTTAAGTGGGACTGGACGCCAGAATGTCAAGATAGTGTGCACTCACTTAAACAAGCATTACAAAACTCACCTGTACTCATACAGCCGGACCTCAACAAGCCGTTCCAAATCCACACAGATGCAAGCGATGTAGGACTTGGGGCTATCCTCACCCAACAGTCTGAGGAAGGAGAAAACGTGGTGGCATATGCGTCAAGGACCTTAACAGGGGCTGAAAAAAATTATAGCACATCTGAAAAAGAATGTCTAGCTGTGGTCTGGGCTGTGGAAAAATGGAGGCATTACCTGGAGGGGAGGCCTTTTGACGTCTTCACAGATCATGCTGCACTCGCCTGGGCCTTCAATTGCCCCAAAACCTCCTCTCGTCTCACTCGCTGGACTCTCCGACTTCAACAATTCAACTTTCAAGTACATCACAGGAAAGGCTGCCTCAATACCGGGCCGGATGCCTTATCCAGGATTTATGAGCCACATTCTAATAATGCTGCTCCTTGCCTTTCAATGTCATCTCATCATGCGAAGACCTTACCGCATTCCTTGGAAGAAATAGCTAAAGCTCAACGGTCAGAGAATATAAGCACTCACCTTCAGCCAGGCATTCAACCACGTGCAGTCAAAGAACAATCCATCACCTTTGCAGAACATCAAGGGGTGTATTACCGCAAAGTACCTTTAAAAACAAAGGGAGAAAAATATCAGCTGGTAGTACCTCAAGCTCTAAAAACAGATTTCCTGTACTACTACCACGATAATCCGTTAGGAGGCCATCTTGGTCAGTTAAAAACCCTGCTGAAAATCTTGGAAGTAGCATGGTGGCCGTCCGTCAGGAAAGATGTCTGGGAATATGTAAAGAGCTGTGAGGTATGTCAGAAATACAAACCCAGTAATACTAAACCATCGGGACTTCTCCAAAGTTCACAAGTAACAGAGCCTGGACACACCCTAGGCGTGGATCTAATGGGTCCATTCCCCACGAGTAAAAAACGTAACACTTACCTGCTTGTTGTTGTGGATTATTTCACAAAGTGGGTGGAGATGTTTCCACTTCAGGATGCTAAGACCCAGAAGATTTTTACTTGTTGGGGGCTCCCAAAGCACCTAGTGTCGGACAGAGGGCCCCAGTTCACTTCCAGCATTCTGGGTGATCTCTGTAAGACATGGGGTTGTGTCCAAAAACTTACCACCAGCTACCACCCACAAGCAAACCTAACAGAAAGAGTAAACAGGACTGTAAAAACCATGATTGCTGCCTATGTTGGAAAATTACACCAAACCTGGGACCAATGGCTTCCAGAATTCCGCTATGCCATCAACACAGCCCAGCAGGAAAGCACCGGAAAGACACCTTCAGAGCTCATGTTGGGCAGGCAAATGCTGGGACCGCTGGAACGCCTAATCCACCGTTCACCTTCACCTGATCAAGCTGCATACACCCTGATAGAACGACAGAACCTCATGGCGGAGGAGGCGAAAAACAGGATGAGGATGAGCCAAGCCAAACAAGCTAGGTATTATAATTACCGTAGAAAAAATGTGCAGTTTCAATCGGGTGACCTAGTCTGGTTAAAAACCCATCATCTTTCTAGTGCCTCTAATAAATTCTCCGCCAAGCTAGCGCCTAAGTGGGAGGGTCCAGCTGAAATTAAAAGTAAAACAGGGCCAATAAATTACACGGTCTGCTGGGGCAACCCACAGAAAACGGATGTAATAAATGTGGTGAATTTGAAGCGTTATTATGGACGCTCACCTCAGACGCCCGTTGGCTGGGGGGAGGGAATCTATGTAGCACGACCACATAAGAGGGATATTTATAAGCAGTTAATGAATTGCTAAATTGCTTATTTATTTGTATCTGCTGGTGCAATTTTATCCCCTTGTCTGTATTGCCCCACAAAATGTGGTTTCCCCTGTTCTTGTCTCGCGAGAGTTCTGCCGCGCTACGTTAGGGAATTCCCTGACGTCATCTAAAACAGTGGTTCCCAATTCCAGTCCTGGGGACCCCCTGCTCTGCACATTTTACATGTCTCCCTTTTTTAACACACCTGACAGAGATCATCAGCTTGTTAAGGGTGAGAGCCATGAACTGAACTAATGATCTGATGATCTC
>NC_133366.1:5490740-5509951 GCF_049309525.1 Garra rufa | reverse complement strand
GTTGTAGTTTCCTTGGTGCTCGACACTCGACTTATCGTGACTAAGTTCAAGATGGCGGCGACCGGATTTTCTCTTCCAGGTACTGTCTGTATAAATCTTCTTGTAAATAAACTACCGGTGCTTTTCTGAGTTCTCAATGTCTCGTTCTAAATGTCGGGGCCCTTGGAAGTCTACCAATGAAGTGTGGCGCTACTTTGTGCCTCGTAAATGGCGTAAAACAGTGATTTATTTACATGGCTACTTCGATGCTTGTAACTTGTGAACTTTGTATGTTCTTATAATTATGGCAAATGCTTCAATAAACTTTGTTAGTTAATAACTTCTATGCAGTGTAAGGCTGTGTTGTCTTTAGTGGTTAAACAGATTGAAGGACCTCTAGTGGTTGATGTGTAAATTACTGCTCATGGGTGGACACACAACAGATTCGTGTGACTACCATTTCTATTTCTTTACTTTTACTTTTCTACTCTTTACTCTGATGAGAAATTATTTTATTGTCATGATCAGCTCGTCCTACAGGTATTACATTGAGTATTTGTATTTGAAATGTTACCTGAAAAGTGTGAATGAATTAATAAATAAATAAATCTTATATATTACAATAATTACATTGTGTCAGCAGTGTATTCAAATTGCAATTGTACATACACTGGACATTTTTTAGAGTAATTAAATACATTTGTGGTTGCAACTATTATGAATACGATTATGTTCATAAAAACTCCACTTAAAATTTTAAGGCAGCTGCTGAACTTAAGTTTTTAAATTTAATTTAGTGCAAACTTTTTACAGTGTACCAAAAAATTTGACATTTTTAGTTGCACCCAGCATCACTTCCCTGCAAGTCTTGAGCCTGGGGATGCCCCTGTTGCTTAAAAGAAAGCAATAGAGTTCAAACTTTCACCTAACAAGAAGATTGATTATGCTATATAGGTGTAAAATGAATGAAATGAAAATGTGAGGAGAGGTGATCTTTAGGCTGAGTGAAACATAAAAGAAAATGTGAGATAAGGTGATCTAAACATGGTTAGACTAGTGTGTCTTTGTACAGTCCTTAAAGGACCTGTGTGGCTGGGGTTAAATGTAGTTAGTACAGGTGGTAAGTGTTCGCAAACATTAGTAAAATGAATTTTTAAAACACTGCTGTCACTGAATAAATATATTGATGTGTTACCTCTTTAAAATTAATATATTTTAGTTTTTAAATATTTTGTGAATAAATCATGAGGTAATGGCTTATTTGGAACACATGCAGGCTTAAACAGTGCCAATGTGCCATTTTAGACCATGCCGGACTTTTGACTTTATTCATACAATGTCTTAATTTTATGTTCAGTGTGCAGAAGTGTACATCAACTAATTGATACATTTTCAAACGAGAGAGCAATCTTGCAATAGATTTAACAATAGATTTTCACATACATCTTGGATGGTCATGGTGAAAAATCTGAAAATGTTCATTTAGAGGTGAACTACTCCTTTAAATATGAGCTGTCTTGCTATGTACTGTAAAGACTGTATATTAATTGTGCATCCAAGACTGTGGAATAATCATTGGAGAGGGTTAATTGCTAGTTCTGCTTATGTTAACAGCCAGGGGCATATCTCTCCCATCTGCTCCAGAGTCTGTATCCCTGGCTGATGTTTTCTTCTGCTTCAGTACATTTTTAATCTTATCTACAATCAATTTTCCACTTGTTCCTGCTGAGACAGCTGCTCCTCCTGCGAGTAATAATACAGGTACAGCCACTGCTCCAGTTGCAATTAGTGCTACCCCTCCAGCTGCTGCTGCCACTCCACCTACCGCAGCTCCTCCCACTAATGCTACATCTTTAACCTTCTTTTTCAGCCTGTTTCTTTCTGCCTGCCGTATCATTTCTGCATCAGCTTCCCGCCTTCTCTCTTCTTCCTCTCTCTTGCTTCTTCTCTTCTTCCCTGATTTTTCTCTGAGCATCCTTGTACATCTCATTTGTGTAATGCTGTCCTCCGTTCTCCATCACCATTCTGTTTATCTTCTTTAGCAGTTCAGTGACCTGTGATCGATTTTTATCTGTGTTATTGAAAACGTGATACCCGCCTTTACACTGAATAATTAGATCATTAATTTGCTTGTTTCTGGTCAAAAACTCATCTATAGGTATTTTTAACTGATCTCCTCTAGTGAACAGAATGATTGTGTAAAGTGCAGCATTTTCTCCAAAGTTCTCCTGAATCCATTTCACAGTGTATTTCTCCTCATCTGTGAATCTCACATCCAGTCTGATGACCAGCAGAAACGCATGAGGACCAGGAACAGACATTTCTACACACTTCACTATTTCTGTCTTCAGTTGTTCTTCACTGATTGATGTATCAAACAGTCCTGGAGTGTCGATCACTGAGATCATTTTACCATCTACCATCTGCTGATATTTCTGGGAGACCTTAGTCACAGATTGAAACATGAATCCGTCTTCAAATACCTTTTGTCCCATTATAGTGTTTCCTGATGAGCTTTTTCCTACTCCAGTTTTACCCACCATCACAATCCTGAGATCTGACATTTTATAGAAGATAAACATGGGAAATAAAAGTCATATTGTTAAGTTAGAACCTAAATTACCCAACAAATCTAAAGTTGTCCATATTTATGTTCACTGCATATTTAAAGTGTTTGTTTTTTGTTTGTTTGTTTGTTTGTTTGTTTCTTTCTTTCTTTCTTTCTTCTTTCTTTCTTTCTTTGTTTTCTTTCTTTCTTTCTTTCTTTCTTTCTCTTTTTCTTTCTTTCTGTTATATCTCGTAGTGTCTGTACTTTGTGGATATGGGTAGACAAATAAGGACAACATGTGCATGGTATTTTTGATTAAAAGTAATTTGGACAATTATTAAATAATAATAATAATAATAATAATAATAATAATAATAATATAATAATAATAATAATAATAATATTTTGCACTTTTTACTATTATTATTATTTTTTTAAGTTTTGTGCTACTATGTTTAATAAATAATTTAGAAAAAGTGCACTAAAATAATTTATTTAAAAAGTTCTCACCTGCTTCAATCAAGTGTTCTATCGGTGTATGTTGGTTCTCCTGGCCGTTCAATGCAAAATCTGTCCCACACTATTTGAATTTGCTCTTGTATCTCTTCCTTTTGCTCATTTTTTATGTTCCTCTTTTTTTCCTCTTGATTTTCCTTTTCTATTCTGATCTTGGTTGAAGGCTTTGGCTTTAGGTAAACATCATTACTGTAATGCTGGTGATTATTCTGTTTGATGATTTCATCAATCTTCTCTAGAAGCTCTGTGATTTTGGTTAATTTAATCTCCTTTGTATTGCTGATCCTATGATAATTATCTCTGCAGTGACTGACCAAAACTTGAAATTTAGTAGTAAGTATAAAATGCATCCATTCTTTCCTTGACATTTGCTCTTTTCCAATAAACAGTACCACGGTGAACTTCAAAGCTTGAGCCCCAAAGTTCTCCTGAATTTGCTCCACAACAGTTCTCTCATCCTTTTCAAAGGTCTCCAAGTTGATGACGAGCAGGAAACACATGAGGACCAGGATGAGAGAGATACAGACTCTTTATCATCTCCGTCTTCGTCTCTTCATCAGTCAGTTGAGTGTTGAAGAATCCTGGAGTGTCGATGATGGAGATGTTCCTGTTTTCTACTCTTCCTGTCTGTATCTCACTTTTTTTGGTTCTGCTCCCTTTAAATACCTCTCCACCCAGTATTGCATTTCCAAGTGAACTTTTTCCAGCTCCAGAGACTCCCAGCAGCACAATCCTCAGATATTCACCTGCATTACCAGTCAAACAGTTAATGATATTAGCTGGAGATCTTGTTGATCTATAAACGCTGATCTATAAATGCTGATCATCTTAATCGTGTGTTAAGATGTTACTTTTGTCTTTGTACCCAACACAGATTATCAGCATATTGTGCTCTGTATCTTTAAAGAGTTTGAGCATTGAAAGGATGCCTCATCCATCCATGTAGTTCTGCAACATGTGTGAATACACGAAATGATAACTTTTACTAATTTTAACCAACTTCGTATTGTTACAAAAGTCTGCTGAATAACATTGTACCAATGCAAAGCTGACCAATCAATTCAATATTTAAGGTAATTGTTCAGATCTGTTCATATAATGTTAGTCTTTCCGGTGGCCTTTATACCCTGTCTACATACTCAGCTTCAAATCACCATAGAGCTTCATCACTGTAGAGTTTGTATTGTTACAGTGCTAAAACCATCCTTGTAACACTACACACATTGGTTTTCACTCTGATGAATCAAGCACAACACATTCATGCTGTTTAATTTCAGCTGGTTTTGTTGTTGGTTTGCAGAATTGTATGTATTTTTCTTGTACTTCTTGTACTTTAAATATACATTATAAATAATGAGAAACAGTTGACAGATCCTGTATGTTTTTTTTAAACATCTCACATTGTCAACTGGCCATGCTTGGATTAACATTCTGAGCTGATAACAGACTCTGTCGCATTCCTTTTGTATTTGTATAGTTAACAAGATAAACCTGTTTATGTTGTTAACATCATTCTATAGTTCTGAAGGAAAAAATATAGTATTGTATTTCATACTAGTATTGTAATTACGTGTATGGTGAAATATATGTAAAGAATGTAGAACAAAAAGGATGTAATGTGACAGTACATGCATGAAAAGTACCTTAAATGTACTAAATGTCTTTAAGTTCTCTCAAAATTTTATTTTCAGTATTACATTAATCAGCCTGTAGTCTGAGAGTAGTCATATTTGGTTATTTAACTTAGACTGACCTTCATATGCCGATGCCATTATGTCTCTTGCAGTTTGTTTTTGTTGTTCAGAGTCCCTGATTGTGTGAACAGAATAAGCGAAACTAAACTGCCTTAGACTCTTAATAGTATGCATCATCACCCATTGGCTGTTCATCAGACACCATCCCCCATAACAAAAACACTGGGCATTCCCTTTCAGATGATGCTAATTACATATATTTTGTATCTATCCCATATTTTGACCTTGTTAGGAAAGGATTTTTTGATGTAAAAAAAAAAAACAAAACGATTTTTAAAATTAACAATATTTATAAAATATTTCACCTTGAGATACTTTTTCCCCTCTCAATATAACAATAAAATTGTGTATTCAAATTAAAAAACAATAAAGCAATCCATATTCCATGTCTCATAGTTTATTTTTCCTCAACACAAATTTCCCATCATCCTCAGCTACTTTGTTTTCTCTTCTCATGTGAGTTTAGCTTGTAGCTGACGCTGTGTTTGTAGTCATTTCAGTGGATTCAACTTTCCTCTGGTACTTATAAACATACATTTTACTGTTGATACAAAATTGTATGACATAAAGCACTATATAATCAAGTAATCAGCTATAGCATAAAGCCACTGACAGTTTGATATTTTTATCTGATAATAATGATGACATTATGTGCGCAGTGCATTTAAGGTGCAATTTTACTTTACTAAACCTTTTTTGTTGTTTTTGCAAATATTTATGAATACAAAGACAAAGACAAGATGCTTTGTCATGACCATCTCTTATTTATTACTGAGCTATAAATAAAATATACTTGAATACATCTATTTATACCTGATCAAACCAATACATACAGATACTAAAACCAATATGCATTTGATATAGCAATGTTTTATAAACCAGTGTGTTTATCATTAAATCATAATTTAAACAAACAATCAAACCAATACCTATTTACACAGTACCAACATTTACACAGCTTTGCTGTTTTCTCCTCTCAGACTGCAGTCAGTTCATGCGATTAAACACTTTTTCTCTCTTGTCTTCATCAGAGGTGAGTTAAGAGCTGCCCGAACGGCTTCATCAAACACCGTCTTAAGGCCCATCTGTGTTAATGCTGAGCACTCCAGATACTTCACAGCTCCTATTTCTTCAGCCACAGCCTGGCCTTGCTGGTAACTGATGGGGGTTAGTTTGTTCTTTTTCAGCTTTTCAATGGTGTCCATATCATCTCTCAGATCAAGTTTAGTCCCGACTAGAATGATCGGAGTGTTGGGGGAAAAATGCTTGACCTCTGGATTCCACTTTTCACGGACGTTCTCTAACGAGGATGGATCCACAAGAGAGAAACAGATCAAGAACACATCAGTTTCAGGGTAGGAATGTGGTCGCAATCTGTCGTAATCCTCCAGTCCTGGTGTATCAAAGAGTCCTAGGGTCACCTGCTTCCCATCGACCGTCACACAGGCATTGAACTTATTAAACACAGTGGGGAAGAACTCCTCTGGAAAACGACCAGTGGTGTAGCTGATCAGAAGGCTTTTTTTATGTGCAGCCTCATCCCCCACGATCACACACTTTATGGTCTGCATTTGTGTAGCACACTGTCCTTTAGCACTCAGCTTTGACTGTGAATGAATTAATAAAAGCTCCTCTGTCCAGGATAATCTCTCACACTTCAACAACACAGTGATTCCACAAAGAAAAAAAGATGCCAAGTTGTCAAACCTGACAGACTAAAGTTAGCTGGTCGACTGCATTCAGTGCATTGTGCTTTATGCTGCTGCTCCGGTCCGTCAAGTTTTGGAACGAGGGAGTGAGGACGTGCTGGTTGAGGTGCAGAGAAACCAAATAAACCAATCATCAGATCTAAAGCAGGTGGAGCAAAGACAAGAGACTCACAAAAGAACACATAGCGCACACACACACACACACACACACACACACACACACACACACACACACACATGTTGGGTTTACATGTTTTATGGGGACATTCCATAGGCGTAATGGTTTTTATACTGTACAAACCGTACTTTCTATCGCCCTACACCTACCCTACACCTAAACCTAGCCCTCACAGGAGATTGTGCATACTTTTACTTCATCAAAAAAACTCATTGTGAATGATTTATAAGCCTGTTTCCTCATGGGGACCTGAGAAATGTCCCCACAAGGTCAAAATCTACTGGTATTCCTATCCTTGTGGGGACATTTGGTCCCCACAACGTGATGAATACCAGGCACACACATACACACACACACACACACACACACAAAAAGCCTTGTGCAAATATCAACACACAAAAGTGCTCAAACAGAACACAGGAATAATGTCAGGAGCCCAACAATTGAAGTGAATTCAAGAAGTAAACATCATGAATCCAACACTAAAACCAGGGGTGTGAGTAACCTTTTGGGGCCGCGAGCAAGCGGTCACTTGGGGACAAAAGACACAAAGTCTAAATAACAACATCAAACCCTGCTGAAAAAAACAGCATATGCTGGTTAGGTAGGTTTTGGTGCTGGGATGCTGGTCCTTTGCTGGTTTATGCCTTGACCAGCAACATGACCAGCATAAACCAGCAAAGCACCAGCATGGAAAGCCATACGCTCACACAAGGATGAAACAAACAACACATGAGTGTCTCAGTATATTTCCAATATTTCTCAAGCTAAGCAAATTTTAGGTCCATTGAAAACTTCTTACATTCTTGTTCTTACATGAAATGCTTGAAAGTACCCAACATTATCAAGCTGCAGACTCGGAGCCTGCTGCATCGACAGTCCCGCACCCAGAGTCCCGCATTCTCAGACCCCTCGTTTTTTGAGACAGTACCTCCTGCTGTTCGGAAGATCGTATAACACCCTTTTCCAAATGCGATTGAAAACATTAGAATCCAATATTACGGTGTCTTTTTATTTAAAGTTATCCAAATAAATATTTGCGTTCCCTGCTTAATGCATGTGCCAAAAAAAAATCATTGTGTTCTCAAACTAACTAATTACCCAGTATTTATTTTTTGAGCGTGGGTGTAATTGAAAGGAAATTACTGATGCAACCGAAACAAATACAAATTGAACTATCATCTGAAAAAATATTATGTGACATTATATTGCTACAATGTTTTAGTTTGTTTTTGTACAATGTTTCAAATTCCATTTTTTTCTTTCAGCTCAACATATAATGGTCTAATTAACATTATACCATGCTAACATTACAAAACCTGTTTTTTGATATTTTGAATGTGAAGCAAAACTCAAATAATAGACATAACACCAATAATGAACAATTCTGTACTTTATTTAATGATCACCTTAATCACTGTCATCTTGCTGTAAACAGGACAAAGCAAAGAAAAAAGGAAGAAAGAATTGTGTTAGTGACTTTATTTTCGTCTTCAATTGCATTAAAAAAACTCCTCATTTATAAGTTGCTTTGGATAAAAGTGTCTGCTAAATGAATTCCCCGTTTGATTTGTTATATCCATCTTCAAAAAAAAAAAGAGAGAGTCAAACTCAAATTCAAAATTTAAGACCACCCCACAGAGCCCATACAGTCAAATTTCAGTCAAAACAAATTAAAACAAGGAACCCCCAAAAAAGGCCAATTGACACATTCTAACTCACATGTTAATACCATAGACTGGTTAATGCATAGTGAAGGCATAGCAAATTTGATTATTAGGCAACTGTAGCCTATGAGTTGTAAATGGCTGGCAACAACTTCATATCACAGTAAAATTAATATTGATCCATTTTAATACTTACGTTTTAAGAACTAATTTAAGTAGTCTATATAAATTATATAAAGTAAAATAATTACTCTGGCATTAATTAATTCAATTTATAGTTTTATGAGAAAAGTCCCGATAATTAAAAAAAGGTAAATCTGATTAAATAATTAATGATGACATTCTTTGATATTAACACACTTAATGTATTTAATTGGTCTACTTTAATGTCAACTATATTTAATCAAATTTTTTACAATGACTTGTCTACAAAAAGTCCAAGGTTAAAGGCTAACGTTAGCTATCAAAATATTTTCGGGAAAAAAGGCAAAAAAACATACATTAACGGCTCAAATTTTGTTACAAACTATCATTACAAATATTAAATAGACTGTTCATATGTTGGTGTATCGATGAGCTATAAAGTAGTTTGATTAAAAAAGAAATCATTGAATAAAATTGACGATACTCACCGTGTTTCGGTTCTTCACGTGTTTATCCATGTGTTTATCTGATCCAATTTGAAAGGTGGCGCTGTCTCGAAAAAAAGGAGGGGTCTGAGAATGCGGGACTCTGGGTGCGGGACTGTAGATGCAGCAGGCTCCGAGTCTGCAGCTTCATACTACTCAAAGTACTTTCCCTGCCCAAAACCTTCCAGTCTTTACTCTGATCTTGTAAAAGGTAAAGGCTTACGTGTAAAAGGTAAGGGGGGAGGTGTTTGCACAATTTATAACAATATGTGCAGTGTTTCCCAGAGAACGGGCTTTAAGTATAACTCGTTTGAAGTAATGGTGCTCCATATAACATTATCCAAAGAAACAAGTATTACTCACTAGCAAGGAAATTGCAAGATAATAATTCAAATAATTTTTGGAAAGAAATTAAAAGAATGAACAAGTGTACAACATCCTTGCCAACAAATATCAATGGTGTAAGTGGTTCAGAGGAAATTACTAACTTGTGGCAAAAACATTACTATGAACTGTTTAATTGTGTTAAGAGTAAATCCTTTGTGGTGGGCAATATTGATAATAATGAAGATGTGACTGTTTCTCCTCAAGAAGTTTTGGATGCAGTTATGATGTTGAAAGATAATAAGGCATGTGGTATGGATAAGATATTTGCTGAACATTTAAAATTTGCAAGTAGGAAACTTTGTATTCTGCTTGCTATCTGTTTTACTGGATTTTTAGTGCATGGTATTTTACCTGATTCTATTTTGTCTGTTATGTTAGTGCCTATTATTAAAGATAAAGCTGGCAAAATAAATAGCATGGACAATTACCGACCCATAGCTTTGGCCAGCATTTTATCTAAAGTCCTTGAGAGGACTTTGCTAAATAAGTTAGAACTGTTTGTTTTGTCCTCTGATAACCAGTTTGGTTTTAAATCTAAACATGGCACAGATATGTGTATTTTTGCTTTAAAGGAGATTTTAGATTTGTATAACAGGCATAACTCTACAATGTTTGTATGTTTTATTGATGCTTCTGAAGCCTTTGATCGTGTAAATCATGAAAAATTATTTTGTAAATTATGTCAAAGAGGGGTTCCTAAGTTTTTAGTAAGAATTTTGGCTTTTTGGTATGCTCATCAGTTTATGCATGTGAAATGGGGTAGTTGTATGTCTGCTCCATTTTCTGTGGGTAATGGAGTTAGACAGGGAAGCATTTTGTCTCCCTTTCTTTTTAATGTTTATATGGATGACTTATCAAAGATGTTAAATAACTGTGGAACAGGTTGTATGGTTGGTAATACTGTTATCAACCATTTAATGTACGCAGATGATTTGGTGATCTTTTGTCCATATAGTGCAGGCCTTCAACAGTTATTGGGGGTTTGCTCTCAATATGGCTCAGATTTTGATATTAAATATAATACAAAGAAGAGTAATGTCATGATAATTAGGAGTAGGGAGGATGGGAAACTTTCTTTTCCTGAATTTTATTTGTCTGGTACTGTCCTTGAAATATGCAAGGAGATTAGATATTTAGGACATTACATAACGGATGACCTGTCTGATGATAGGGATATTTATAGACAATGTTGTATGTTGTATGCTCAAGTAAATATGCTGATGCGTAAATTTAGTATGTGCTCAGGATCTGTTAAGACTACACTTTTCCGAGCATTTTGTACCCCTATGTATACTGCCCATTTGTGGCGGCGTTATAGAAAGAGTAGCATGCATAAACTTAAAGTAGCGTACAATGATGGGTTGAGGCTGTTGCTTAAGGTTCCACGATGGAGCAGTGCAAGCCAAATGTTTGTTAGTGTTGGTGTGCCAACATACTCTGCCATGTTGCGTAATTTGATGTACAAGTGTATGTGTAGGTTATCAGACTCTGTAAATGGTATTATTTTGACACTGACGAACCTGGCACTTAGTTCAGTTAGATTTTTCTCCAATATGTGGAAACATTGGCGAACTAGTTTGTATGTAAATTTGTGATGTTGAGGATTTTGTCTGTTTTTTTTTAATTATTAATTGTCTTGTTGTATTGTTTGTGTATTTGTTTGGACCATGATGTGTCTGTAATAAAGTTCTACTACTACTACTATTAATGCTAAATCTCCTGTGAAGCTTGTACTAGCTACTGTATATAGGCCACCAGGGCACCATACAGACTTTGTTAAAGAATTTGCTGATTTTCAATCCGAATTAGTGTTGGCCGCAGATAAAGTCTTAATAGTGGGTGATTTTAACATCCATGTTGATAATGAAAAAGATGCATTGGGATCAGCATTTATAGACATTCTGAACTCAATTGGGATTAGACAACACGTGTCAGGACCTACTCATTGCCGAAATCATACTTTAGATTTAATATTGTCACACGGAATTGATGTAAATGGCGTTGAAATTCTGCATCAAAGTGATGATATCTCAGATCATTATCTAGTCTCATGTATACTCCAGATAACTAAATCTGTAAAATTAACTCCTCGGTATAAATACGGTAGAACCATTACTTCTACCACAAGAGACTGCTTTGTAAGTAATCTTCCTGATTTATCTGAATTCCTCAGCATATCCAATAGCTCAGAAAAACTTGATGATGCAACAGAAACTATTGACTCTCTTTTTTCTAGCACTTTAGATATAGTTGCTCCTCTGCGTTTAAGAAAGATTAAGGAAAACAGTCCGACGCCGTGGTATACTGAACACACTCGCGCACTGAAGAGAGCACGACGAAAAATGGAACGCAGCTGGAAGAAAACAAAACTAGAGGTTTTCCGTACAGCCTGGCGTGAATGTAACATATCCTATAGAAAAGCACTAAAATCTGCTAGATCAGACTATTTTTCATCTTTCTAAGAAGAAAACAAACATAACCCTAGGTATTTATTCAATACAGTGGCTAAATTAACGAAGAATAAAGCACCAACAGGCGTTGAATTTTCTCAACAGCACAGCAGTAACGACTTTATGAACTACTTTACTACCAAGATAGATAGTATTAGAGATAAAATTGTAACTATGCAGCCATCCGCTACAGTATCACATCAGATATGCTATAGATCTCCTGAGGAAAAATTCCATGCATTTTCAACTATAGGAGAGGAAGAGCTGTGTAAACTTATTAAATCATCTAAACCGACAACATGTATGTTAGACCCTATTCCATCTAAGTTACTAAAAGAGGTGCTTCCAGAAGTCATGGATCCTCTTCTGAATATTATTAATTCGTCATTATCATTAGGATATGTCCCCAAAACCTTCAAACTGGCTGTTATTAAGCCTTTAATTAAAAAACCTCAACTTGATCCCAATGAATTAAACAATTACAGACCAATTTCCAATCTCCCTTTTCTGTCAAAGATACTAGAAAAGGTAGTGTCCTCACAATTGTGTTCTTTCTTAGAGAAAAATGGTATCTGTGAGGATTTCCAGTCAGGTTTTAGACCGTATCATAGCACTGAGACTGCTCCTATTAGAGTTACTAATGACCTTCTCCTGTCTTCTGATCGTGGATGCATCTCTCTATTAGTGCTACTAGATCTAAGTGCTGCATTTGATACTATTGACCACAATATTCTTTTAAATAGACTTGAAAATTATGTTGGCGTTAGTGGTAGTGCACTGGCTTGGTTCAAATCGTACTTATCTGGCCGGCATCAATTCGTAGCAGTAAATGACGAGGTATCATATCAATCACAAGTGCAGTATGGAGTACCTCAAGGCTCAGTATTAGGGCCATTACTTTTTACACTTTATATGTTACCTTTGGGAGATATCATCAGGAAACATGGTGTTAGCTTTCATTGTTACGCTGATGATACACAGCTCTATATTTCTTTGCGGCCCGGCGAAACATACCAATTTGAAAAACTAACAGAATGCATAGTTGAAATAAAAAATTGGATGGCGAGAAATTTCTTACTGCTAAATTCTGAAAAAACAGAGGTGTTAATTATTGGACCTAAAACCTCTACAAGTAATAACCTAAAACACAGTCTAATACTAGATGACTGCTCTGTAAATTCTTCATCATCAGTCAGGAACTTAGGTGTCCTATTCGATAGCAATCTTTCCTTCGAAAGCCACATTTCTAGCATTTGCAAAACCGCATTTTTTCATCTAAAAAATATATCTAAATTACGACCTATGCTCTCGATGTCAAATGCAGAAACGTTAATTCATGCGTTCATGACCTCAAGATTAGATTATTGTAATGCTTTATTGGGTGGTTGTTCTGCACGCTTAATTAACAAACTCCAGCTGGTCCAAAATGCAGCAGCTAGAGTTCTTACTAGAACCAGAAAGTATGACCATATTAGCCCAGTTCTGTCAACACTGCACTGGCTCCCTATTAAACATCGTATAGATTTTAAAACCTTGCTAATTACTTATAAAGCCCTGAATGGTTTAGCTCCTAAGTACTTGAGCGAGCTCTTATCATATTATAGTCCCTCACGTCCGCTGCGTTCTCAAAACTCCGGCAATTTGATAGTACCTAGAATATCAAAATCAACTGCGGGCGGCAGGTCCTTTTCACATTTAGCGCCCAAACTCTGGAACAATTTACCTAACACTGTTCGGGAGGCAGACACACTCTGTCAGTTTAAATCTAGATTAAAGACCCATCTCTTTAACCTGGCCTACACTTAATACATTTCACAATCCAAATCCGTTAAAGGATTGTTAGGCTGCATTATTTAGGTCAACCGGAACCAGGGACACTTCCTATAACACCTGATGTACTCGTTGCATCAGAAGAAGAATGCCATCTACGCTAATACTAGTATCTTTCCTTCTTATTCCGAGGTCACCGTAGCCACCGATCATGTATCCAGATCAGACGTTCACTGCAGTCCCCCGGATCCAGTCTGTACCCATCAGCACCCAGAGATATCCTTTACAGCCCTGAATGTCAGCAGAGACCACATCAACTAGATGAGCCCCAGAGACAGATCATCAGTGAAGACCCCATCACCTAGACGGCCACCGACGCAAGACTGCGAAAACCAGATGAGTCCTCTCCAATCTGATTTTGTGGCAACTTGGAACTCTTGCATCTACATTAATATTAGTCTGTTTGTTTCTTATTCCCAGGTCACCATAGCCACCAGATCCAGTCCGTATCCAGATCAGATGGTCACTGCAGTCCCCCGGATCCAGTCCGTACCAAGAGGTGGATAAACACCTACAGCCGAATGTCAGCGGATACCGTGTCAACTAGAGGAGCCCCAGAGACAGATCATCAGAAAGAACTCCTACCCTAAACGGCCACCGGCACAAGGCCATGGGAACCAGATGAGTCCTCTCCAATTTGACTTTGCTGCAATATGGAACTTTTGCACTTTTATTGACATTTTATTTTATTATTTTAATACTGTAAGGTTGCTTTGACACAACTTGTATTGTAAAAAGCGCTGTATAAATAATCTTGACTTGACTTGACTTGACTTGATCTTCTTTTCATATTTAAAGCATTATCTACTTTAATCGATATTATACTGTGCTTTGTTGCATTTGAACATATATTACTTGAAACTACTTTTAAACATTAGCCTGGCTAACGCCAGACCACGATATGACTTCGTCATTATTCGTGGTCTGGGAACCACATGTAAATTTTTCGTATTTGAGGCGTGGTTTACGAATGCCCAGAGCTGTTTATTGGGCGCTACGAATGTTTATCAAATGCGCCTGTGCGTAGCTCATAGCCAATCATTTCAAGCATACCGGATGACGTATACAGAGCGATGGTTTAACGGCAAAAGTTGCTCTTTTTTCAAAATAAACTTGCGTTCTAAACTACTTAGAACACTATCTAAGGGGCCGTTCACATGTCGCGTCTTTTGCAAGTCAAGATGTGACAAAGACCTGGATAGAAAATCATTCAGAGCGAACTGGCACAGGACAGAGAACACAGCGTGAATAAATAGAGAAGGAAATTTTGAGAGTAAAGAGTAAGAGAAGTTAATCAGATAACAAGCAGGTGTTGATAAGACAAGAACTGAAAGAAGAGCAACGACACAGAAACCAGCTAAACGCATTGTAACAGAAGAGCACATGACACATGGAAGAGCCAATGGCAAGTGCTCAAACAGAACACAGTAAGAAATAAATTAATGTCAGAACCCTGATAATGAAAGTAAACCAGGACTAGACCGAAGTGTCAGGATTCACAACACCCTAAACACACAAAACCACACCCTGCCACCAAACTGAGAACAAATAAACATAGGTCAAAGTGAAAGCCAGTCCCAAAAATATCAAATGTTAACTCAATAAGTCACACATTTCTTCAGCCTCTAAATGACCAGCATGATCAAAACAAAAGTTTTGCACAGCGTCCTCTCATGATACCCTGGAAATCCAGAGGTCTGGCGAGAGCACAATTTGAATTGTCTCTGCAAGACACTCTGGCATCGAGGGAACCAATCAAATCGGTGTATCTGATGTAGGTGGGCCAGAGGCGAGCTAAGCTGATGACGACAGCGCTCCGACGTCCAGAATCATTTAGTAAACAGATGAACACCAGTTGTTTGAAACGGCTTTGGCCGCTACAATGAACGAGTTAGACTTGGCTTTTCATATAAAAGAGGAACAGAAAACTGCGCTCGAATCGTTCCTCTGCAAGAAGGACATTTTTGCTGTTTTGCCGACTGGATACGGCAAGAGTTTAATTTATCAGTTAGCTCTAAGCGTCTGGGGTGTATTGTTGTGATTGGTCGTGGTGTTATCCAATTGCGTGCAGTGAGAGTTTCAAATGCATGCTTGGTGCCGCCCTTCGAGTTAGGCCCTTTTCATTGCTCGATGCCAGCAGAGGTGTAAAATACTTGAGTAATACTTGATTACTGTACTTAAGTATTATTTCGAGAGATTTGTACTTTACTCAAATACAAATTAAACTGACTACTTGTACTTTTACTTGATTAGATTTCTGAAGGAAAAACAAAACCTTACAATTTTACTTCATCTTGAAAAGTACATTACATTTGTTTGTATCTTTCTTTTGTATATTTTTGTCAGATAAAAAAAAATGTTACAAATCTCCCAAAAAAAAAAAAAGTATTTAAATAAACATTGTATGTTAAATTAATTGTAATTCATGGTCATGTTCTTACCAGATAGTGGATGGGTTGCACTTATGTTGATAGTTGTATTTTGTTTTCTAAAACACTTAGTTTGTGTTCATCTGATAAGTGAGAGTCATAATGGGATGGCATGAGGGTGGAAAGGATGGAGTTTCCTTTTAGTTCCTTTTCTTGTATTTATTTATTTTTTTGTTCCGATGTGCTTCATTTTAATTGTTGTTGTTGCACTAGATACACATGTTTAACCTGTGCCATTGCATTTTGTTTCATTCTCTCCCTTTACTCATACTTCTGTGTGTCTGTCAGAAAAAAATTGTCATCTGAGTATGTTGTGGAGAAGAGATGATGTGCATCAGTGTTACATGCTTGTGCTGTATTATGTGTTTCTCCGCTGTCTTTTCTCTTGTTACTTTCACTTTCCCATTTACCCAGTCATTGGTCCTGTCTTTTTTTTTTTTTTCAGACAGTTCGAGAAAAACATAGCCAAGAGATCACATACAAATCCATAAAATAATGACCAATAATTATAAATTAAATTATACATTAATGACAAACACAAATGAATAAAGATTAATAATAAATGAAACATTGTTACAAAAAAAAAACAGTCATTGGTACTGTAACCTGTCAATCTTCATTACCGCTGACGCCATCATCTTGCCATTCTCTCTCGTTTTTTTTGGGTCGACAGCTTATAAAAACGTAGTTCTGTGTTTTTTAGCTTGTTTACTGTACACCTTGTCTCATAGCAGCTTTCAGACATTGATCTTTTTTTTTGTTATAAGTCAGAAATAACAAGGAGTCCGCTTCCCACAATACAAAGTCAATGGAGACCGTTGGATTGTTTTGAATTGCTATAAGTTCATTTGATTTTACAATACTTTCTGTTTCAACTTATTAAATTAAGTTGAAATAAGTTTTAACATGCAATCAACCATTGAATCAATGTCAAAAATTGTTGATTTGTCAATGTTAATGACATTGAATTAATTTCACCCGCTATTAATGCTGAACAAATGTTTCAACAAGCCACCAATATTGTGATCAGTGATTGCTTTAGTTGGGTTTTTGACTCCTTTGTTAAGTTAACTTTCTTTTGGAGCTACAATAGTGTTTCAGTGTAAACTCTGATGCCAAAAAAGTAATGTTTTGAAATTAAGTTGAAGTAGATTACTATTTGTGATGGTGTCAATAAAGTTATAGAAAATAAAGCTGAATAATAATACTGAATAAAATTGATGATCTTTCATTACTTATGTAAATGTCCTATATCACACATGCAAAAATTATGTGGCAATGTGCAGAAATTAATTCATAAAAGTGTAATATCTGTACCGCTGCTTAAATATCTCATTGTAGTATCTCACATTATAAACAAACACATAAAACCAAACACACTTGTGAACAAATATTTAAACAAGCTCACAATGTTCACAGTCAACATCATCATCTGATCTCAGCTTTTATTGCCTTAAACAATGTATTTTAACACATTGTTACAAAAGATAATGAAAATCTAACATTAGAGTACAAAGAGTCAAGAGTTCAACTAAAGCAAATACTGATCACAACAATGGTGGTATGATGTTTTTCAACATTAATAGCGGATGCAAAAGATTCACAAATCAACTTTTTTTTTTACATTGATTCAATGGTTGCTTGCAAGCCGAAACAGAAAATATTGTAAAATCAAATGAACTTAAAGCAGTTCAACACTAGACAAGATTTAAAGTTGTGAGTTGAAATGACTTGTGCTTTTAAGCTGAAATAACTTAAAATCTTAAGGCAGACACAAAACTTATGTTCCTAAGTTGAAACGGGGTAACATTTTTTACAGTGTATGCAAACACCTAAAACAAATCCCTGAGTACATATGCAAATAAAAGTGCTCTGTGTTTCTCTGTTTACTTTAAATTTGTAAATTGTGTGTCATGACTTTAATAACTGCACACTCTTTGTACACATGGCAACTTCTCTAATGCATTTAATATGTTTGTCCATTGTAATTTTTTTAAATAGTTATATATAGCCAAGTACATAACAAAAACATCTTACACTGATCATGTTCCTCTGAAAATGCTATGTTTTTAATGTAATCTTATAATAGAGAGCTCAGCATTTCACATATAAACTAGCAAAACTAGACTAGCAACTGTATTAAAGCTTACCAGTGTTTAAAACACACAGTGGTGATCAAAATTAGAGATTACATTTCAAGCCCACTGCTTAGCCCTTTTTGAACTTATCAAGAGTAGAAGACAAATCCTATTTTGTCCTATCCTACCTAAATGACTTTTACAGATTGCAGGCAAGCAGTGACTGAGACCTTGTGACAGGAGGTTGTCCACACAGGGATGACCCTTTCAGTCATTGCAATAGAAATTGGTCATTCCAAATCTGTGATTTCTCTGTGATTGCAGCTTTACATTGACACTAATTCATTCAGGTCACTCAAAAAGGCTGAAGAAAAAAGAATAATGCAAAAACTCTCAATTGGGAACCAGTTCAACACTGCAGCTGTATCTGCTCGCCAGTTCAGCGATGGGTCAGGATCTGTTTTGGAGAAGTCGGGCTGAAAGTGTACTCTGCAGTGACCAAACCTCTCATCAGCAGAAAGAACCAAAATGCTAAGCTCACCTTTGCTGAGGAGCATGCTGTGTGGAGAGAGGAGAACTGGTTCAAAATCTAATTCAGTAATGAGAGTAAGTTTAATTTATTTGGGTCTGAAAAAAAAAAAAAAAAACTGAGAAAAGACAGAAGCCTGAGTGCGTAAAGAAGTCAGGGAAAGGTGTTTGGGGGATATTTTTTTTTACAGCAGGAGGCCTCTATCCAATCAGCCTGCAATTTCCCCAGTCAGACAATGCACCTGTCACACTGCAAAACAGGTAAAGCAGTTCTTTGAAGCTAAACAAAGTGTTCAATGTTTACAGCTTCTGTTGCTCTGTCTTTTGTATTGCTGTAGCTTTCCCTTTAATTTATCTTTTTTTTTTTTTTTTTTTTTTTGTGGTCGTCATATGTTTGTACAAACCCTCAATCTACCACCAGAGGTCGTCATCTCCTGCTACTGACATCAGCATTGATGTGCATCAGCTGTAAATCACCATATTCGTTTTCATTTTTATGTTGTTTTATCATGCAAAACCCTGTTGTTTT
>NC_133366.1:5425034-5490240 GCF_049309525.1 Garra rufa | reverse complement strand
GAGACGTTCCTGGGAGGATCTAATAACATCACCAAAATAAGACCTCAGACATATTTGAAAAGTTGCTAATGTGACTTGAAATTACAAAAAAAAGAAAAAAAAAAGAGTATGTTTTATACTCACACATAACATTTAAAATCACAGCATCAGAGCATTTCTCTCCATGTTTATTGATGGACTTGCACTTGTATTCTCCACTGTGATCAGAGCTGATATTTGAGATGTTGTAGATTTGTCCAAATTTCAAAAATGTTCCTCCTTTAAACCAGCTGATTTCTGCAGGTGGGTTTGAATCCCTGCTGCAGATCAGAGTCACTGAATCTCCCTCCACTATTTCACCTGATGGACTGATGGACACTGAGACGCTCTTTGGTGGGTCTGACACAAATACAAAAACATTAACAAAGATAGGTTCAGACATACAATTTTTAATAAATGACAATTACCAAGAGCTCCTACAACATTTACTGACAATGTATCAGAGATACTGAGTCTTAAACAGATTTCTCAAAAAAAAAAAAAAAAAAAAGATGAATACTCACACATGACATTGAGATGAACATCAGGAGAGATGTAAGTGTGTCCATGTAGAGCACAGCTATATCTGCCTGCATCCTCTCTTCTGACTGACTGCAGCAGGAGTTGATTGTTTGTGTCTCTTCTCTCAGTTAATGGCTGTGAGTTTCTGTACCAGATGAATGTTGCTCTGTCAGTCAGAGTGCAGCTGCTTTTACATGTCAGACGGACTGAATCTCCCTCTGTCACTCTCTCAGGAGACTCCACCTGAAGATCTGAACACAACACACACATTATATCTAGTGCTGCTGTCATACACTCATTATTATTCAACATAATGCACAGAAGAAGAGTCAAACCTCATGAAAGTCACCTGTGACAGTAAGACTCACTCCTGGAAGAGCAAGCCATTTCTCTTCAGATTTAGTTGTAAAACTGAAACAGTACATGTGTGAATCTTTCTGTGTCACATGACTCAGTCTGATGGTGCAGTTCTGCTGTTTATCTCCCAGATACTGAAGCCTCTGATTGTATTTAGGATCCTCAGACAGAACATTATGCTTTCCAGTGTTTTTGGTCCAGAACACTTTCTTGATTTGATGTCCAGTAGGGTATGTATAAGTGCAGCTCATTATCACTGATGAGTTCTTTAGTGCACAGATGTGTCAATGACTGTAACTCACACCCCAGTCAGCACTAGAAACCCCTAAAAAAAATGGAGCATGAAAACCCAGCAAAACATGTGAAAACTTGTTTTACATGAAATGTATGGCTCATAATAGAAATATAAAGGCTGATCTTTCTTAAAATCTAACAAATTATCTCTAATAATTAGACTTCATTAGCTTTGAAGGAGGGTGTTGCAGAAAAGCAGAAATGATCACCTCAGCAGAAATCAGCCATGAACAACATGCTACACTATAAAATAATTAAATGAAGAAACAAATTAATAAATTCTTCTTATTATTATTATTATTATTTATTTTTAATGGAAGATTCAGTGACATTAAATTATGAGTTTTGTGGCTTTTAGTGGACAGGTTTGTAATCTAAAGATAATCTTCTGTGAAAATGACCAAAAATATGCATATTCTGTCTGCACAGCCTAACTTCCTGTTTCAAAAGGAAGTACATCAACATAAAGTAGAGCAAACTACTCATTACTTGCTCATTATAGGGTGTTTGAAATGGAATAAAAACACCAGTGTGTTTCTAATGTGAATGTAAGAGAGACTCACAGTGAATCATGAGCAGAAAGATCAGAGGAAGACGAGGAGCCATTCTGACCGACATCAGCATCAAATATATCTATAATACAGGTGTCAGTGTAAGTAAGATCTTTGCACATGTAAATTAACTAATCATTGAGACGAACAAAAGATATTTATCATGTGTTTTATGTGTTTCATCTATAGAAATACTCATCAGTTTTCATTGAAGTATATGAGTGTATTTGTCTTACCGTGTTGAAGCTCATCAGATCAACAGCAACTAAATGATTGACTGTTTTAACACATGCACTTATAGCTCTAGACTGGCAGACTGCTTGTGGTTAACACTGTTTTAATGTCCATCAGCGGAAACAGTCCTCCTTTAACAAGAAAATAACATCACTGAATGGAAACTTACTATAAAGAACAATAAAATAACAATATACTGTTAAAGTAATAAAGTTAATTTGAACAATAAATTATTTTTTTATTAAATTTATATTGTCTAAAAACTAAATGTCACTTAAACAATTCAAGGCCATTCTGACTGAAAATAAGCCATATATATATATATATATATATATATATATATATATATATATATATATATATAAATGTATTTTTACTTTACTTTTATTTTATTTGCTGAAGCCCAGCTAAGTTTTATTTACTACAGGAATACCTGTGGAGGCTGACAGCATAAATTCTCTCATTACAAAACTGACCAATCAGAATTGATATTCAAATGATGCAACGTCCTTCTCTCAGAAATGAAGTCTGAAGCATAAAAAAGCCTGAAGCAGGAAATACAGTACAAGCAAACACATTGAGATAATGAGGTAAATAGGCTCTATTAAAGCAAACAGAGAATGAAGAAACAAGAAGAATAGATGTGTTTTGTATTATGATACAAACTTATGATAAAACAACAGGGTTTTGCAGGATAAAACAACATAAAAATGAAAACGAATATGGTGATTTACAGCTGATGCACATCAATGCTGATGTCAGTACTCAGTAGCAGGAGATGGCGACCTCTGGTGGTAGATTGAGGGTTTGTACAAACACACGACGACCACAAAAAAAAAAAAAAAAAAAAAAACTGATACATTAAAGGGAAAGCTACAGCAATACAAAAGACAGAGCAACAGAAGCTGTAAACATTGAGCACTTTGTTTAGCTTCAAAGAACTGCTTTACCTGTTTTGCAGTGTGACAGGTGCATTGTCTGATTGGGGAAACTGCTGATATGTTCTTCTTGTACTGTCTGTTCAAGCATTAATAAAAAAAAAAAAAAAAAAAAGACAGGACCAATGACTGGGTAAATGGGAAAGTGAAAGTAACAAGAGAAAAGACTGTGGCGAAGCACATAACGCAGCACGAGCACACTGATGCACATCCTCTCTTCTCCACTAAGCTACATAACATACTCAGACGACAATTTATACAATCATCCAACCATACCAAGTAAGCTATTTCTGTTATTGTTTTTAATTATTTTATTCTAACAGAAAATAATGTGTACAAGTGGGCTTGTATTAAATTCCATGCATGACAAGTTCCTGCTCACAAGTTAATTGTAAATTTGAAAGTTTTTCAGATTAATGCATTTCAAATTATTGTATTATTTCAAAAAATTATTTAGTCTAATTATGTAATAAAGTTGGAGACAAACGCCTTAATAATGTGTATGTTTTTGAAAAATAGACCAATAATTTGTAATACTGTATGTCTTGATACATAAGAAACATCTAAAACAATGGCAAATATGAGCAAAATCAACCAAAAACTGCATTCATCATAGAGTTTGATTGTGTCCTGTATTGTGTGCTGTCCAACATATCTTTATACTCATATGATGATGGTTACTATTATTTATTTTTATTTTGAACTGTCCTATACAGTACTAATGATTTGGTATATTCAGGGTGACAGTGACAAATATAGTCAGGCTAGTTTCTCAGTACAGCATTCCTCTTGAGTCATTCTAAAATCCTGAGAGTTGAGCATTGCTCCTTTGACAAATGACAATGGCATACTGAAAATGGAAATGTAGACCTCATTTGCAAGTAAAACGTTGTCAAAATCCATATATACACAGATAAGTAGGAAAATGAGTAAAAGTGCTGTATCATGCTTGTCACTTTGTAAAGAGTCACTACTTTTCTAAAGAAACACTACAACTGTTGCTACCTATGGACTGAAAACATAATATGTCATCATTTTCACACATTTGCGTGTTCATAGTTTGCACAGAGATGATATCGGTAGCCTATCGTTCTAAAAAAATTGTACTCTGAAAGTTGGCATTTCTAGGACCCCAAAATGCAGCTGTCATGTAAACGAATGGCCAAAATGAGTCAAAAGTTTTTAGTGTAGTGTTGTCACTATCCCAAAAGCCTAAGATTTAAGTTCCAGTCTTAGGTAAACACACCTGAATCATCAAATCCCCGTTTTAAAGGTATGTCTACATTAATCCGGATACATTTGAAAATCTCTTCATCCACATTATCATTATCATTTTCAAGCATTTTCCAAAAGTTTCTCATCCAGACTGAAACGTCAGAAAACGTTAAATTTGCCTTAAATTTGCATTTGTGTAAAACCTCATTAAAGTCACCTTTATATATATATAGCATTTTTCAACTAAATAAGAAAGAATGTATTTCCTGGTCAGAGATCAGATCTAGTCCTTGATATCATAATAATAATAATAATAATAATAATAATAATAATAATAATAATAATAAAATAGTTTTAGTGTTGCTAATAGTTTTCAAATTTTTTTTTTTTATAGATGTTTAAATTCCTTTCCCATTAAGTTCACACATGTGACTTTTACTACCACAGATGTAGTTCGTCTTTGATTAGAATGCTTGAGTCATCTCATACCTGTTTGTTGAGATAATGCGGTTTCTGCTAGTCTGGCCAGTTTGAAAAGCCCAGCCAACATATCTATTTTTGGCTTCTTGTATCAATGTATCAACAGAGACAAACAAGAACTTAAAAAAAAAAAAAATGTTGACTCTGAGTGTTAGCTAAAGCAGTGTTGAAGCTAATGAGATAATTAGGTGATTAGTTGAGTGATGATTGACCATAATTGATTGATAATTATAATTGATAATTGATCTGATTAACAAGCACAATCACCAAAGGGGGACAAAATACTCTCTCTCTCACACACACACACACACACACTATAATGGACATTAGGGCCCCGTTTACACGAAGGGAAAACGCAGATATTTCCCTGCGGTTTGGCCTCTCATTTACACGAAAACCCCGTTTTTATCACAGAAAACGATTATTTCTAAAAACTCCGGCCAAAGTGGATAAATTAGAAAACGCCGTTTTCACGTTGTAGTGTGGACAGTAAAAACGGAGGCTTTGGAAAACGATGACGCATATTTATAGTCATGTGACGAATATTGTACCAATAGATATCTATGTTTACAGCAGTAATTGTGCCTGTGCTATTTACACACTGCTGCTAAAGAGATTTACCTTGTACACTCCTCAAATTACAGTCCTAAAATGATGACGGAAAATTTACTCACAGTTGCTGTCCTGCAAAACATGACGACAACTGCTTTTCAGATCAAATATGAATGAGCGCGATATAGACGCGTCAGTGGATGATGAGATATTTCCATAAATTATCCCGCCAGAAGAATTGCGTGGAAACTTATTACATCTGTATAATTTTGGAGGCTTTACGCATGCGCAGTAAGGCGAATTTGATGTTTTTCTACGTTTCAGTGTGGATGAGAAACTTTAGGAAAACGCTTGGAAACGCTAGTGTGGACGGAGAGCGTTTTAAAATGAAAACTCCGTTTTCAAATGTATCCGGATTAATGTAAACGTAGCCTAGATTTTCTCCTTTGGTGATTCTGTTTGTTAACATCAGGTTTCTTCAATAATTAACACTGGGAATGTTGCTGTGTATATTTCTTTGTACATGTGAAAACAGAACACTTTATATCAAATTTAATTCACAGGCAAGATGCAGGGCAGCAGCATAGAACAACGTCAAAGTGAGTAATTAATATTTCATGCTATTATCCATCCATCCATTTATCCATGTGTCTTACTGTATGTACCCCATCAGAGGTCAATATGATACTGTTGGGCAGTACTGGAGCAGGGAAGAGTGCATCAGGAAACACCATCATAGGTGGTGAAGGAAGATCATTTGAAGAAGATTTTTCTGCTGCATCTGTGACCAAATCCTTTGAATCGGCACAAACAGAAGTGGATGGACTAACTATCACTGTGTTCGACACTGTAGGACTCTGTGATACATCGAAGACGATTACAGATGTTCAAACTGACATAGAGAAGATATTACGGAGTACTGATGGTATTGATGTGTTTCTGCTAGTGATCAAACTAGGTCAGACATTCACAGAGAATGATTGTAATGTTGTGCAGTGGTTCAAGAATAATTTTGGAGTGAAGGCCTTACTACACACAACAGTGCTTTTTACTCATAGAGATCAGTTACATGTGTCAATAGACCGATATCTGAATAAATGTGAATCACTGAAGTTAGCAGTCCGTCAGTGTTCAGGAGGCTTTCATGTTTTTAATAACAAAGATAAAGATAGAGCTCAAGTCACTGAACTTCTAAAAGAGATAAACAAACTGAGGTTAACCGATGGATATAAAACATACACTGAGCAGGACTATAAGGAGACTCAGAATAAAATTAAACGTAAGAAATATGGTATTAGAGCAGCAGCTGGAGGAGGAGTAGGTGCAACAGCAGGAGCAGCAGTTGGAGCATTAGCTGCTAAAGCAGGAGCAGTTGCGTTGACTGCAGGAACAGCAGCAGCAATAGGAGCAACGGGAGGAGCAGCTCTGATAGCAGCAGCAGCTGCTGCTGGGCTGTATTTATTTACAAGAACATGTACCCAAAAATAATAAAGTGACTAAAAGACCCTAAGCATAACTAAAAATGGTTAGTAATAAGTGAAGTTAGTGATGTGGTTTGTGGGGTTGTTTAATTCTCCTCTGGTTAGATCTTGAGAGATTTAATGCCTTTGACTTGGTTTTATCAAGTGCTCAATCAGTTATTTGATAATTTAATTATCCCATTATATATATATATTTTACATTCTGAATTCATGTTTTGTTTGCAGCCTTGTCCTAAAATAATTACACATTTTATTATAATTTAGTGTTGATCAGAGGAGTTGCTAGACCTAAAGCTCTACTGGGGCACAGGCCCCCTTTACTCGTTAATTCAATCGTTGCATGTAGTTTAATGTCATTATTTTGGGATTATCAACGTAAATTGTAACTTAAATTTGAGATTTTACTGGGGCACAGCATATTTTTACTGGGGCATGTGCCCCAGTAAAAAGGATCTAGCTACGCCCCTGGTGTTGATGTTGATGTTAGTTATGATGTCTTACAAAGTATTTCATTTTTATAAAAGTATAGGCAACAACAGAAGTGCGATTTCCTTTCCTTGTGTTTAATTTAGTCACATGTATTTTTGTTCTTGTGTTTGACACTTCGGTCTAGTCTTGGTTTAGTTTCAATTAGTCTTGTCCTTACTAGTCTCTTGTTCTCTTTGAAAACTTGGCAGTGGTTGGTTCATGTGTCGTGTGCTCTTCTTTCTTTTTTGTGTGTTTGTATTTACACAAAGCATTTTGTTGGTTTATGTGTGTCATTACTCTTTTGTCACTCTCTCATTTTGTCCCCACCTACTTGTAATTTGATTACTGGTTAATCTGCCCTACCTCCTCTCCCTTGTTACCCTCATCATTTCCTTCCGCATTTATTTTCTTTGCATTCTCTGTCCTTTTCACCGTGAATGGTTTTATATCAGCGTATTTGTTGTGTCTTGCCTGCCTTGCCCAAATTACGTCACTCTTAAACCTTGTACTGTGATTTCGCCAAAGGAGCAGTTTTGTTTGACTTTAAATAAAGTTCTTTGGTTTCTCTGCACCTGAGTCCTCCCTCTCTCCTTCCAAACCGGAAAGACTGGAGCAGCAGCAGACGTGTCTGAATTCAGTCGACCAGCTAACTTCACTCTGTCAAGTTTGAAAATTTCCTTTAAATTTTGTCAAATCTTCTCTCTCTCTCTCTCTCTCTGTTTGGAATCTCTGTGTAAAATGAATGAGGCTGGATTGTCAGTCGGAGCAGTTTTTATTGATTCATTCATGGCTGAGGGCTAACAGTATGCACACTATAAGATGTGTGATCATTGGGGACAGAGCTGTGGGTAAAACAAGCCTTCCAATCAGCTTCACTACTGGTTGTTATCAGAGTGAACGCTTCCCCGCTGACCTTGCTTATTACCCTGTCTGTGTGACAGTTGATGGGAATCCAGTGATCCTGGGACTTCATGATACAGGAATACAGGTGGAATATAGGCTTCTACCAGTTCTTTATTTCCAGATAAATGTGTTCTTGATCTGTTTCTCTCTTGTGGATCCTGACTCATTAGAGAACGTCCGTGAAAAGTGGTATCCAGAGGTCAGGCATGTTTGCCCCGGCACTCCGTTCATTCTAGTCGGGACTAAACTTGATCTAAGAGACAACAAGATCATCATTGAACAGCTGAAAAATAACAAACAAACCCCCATCAGCTATCGTCAAGGTCGGGCTGTGGCTGAAGAAATAGGAGCTGTGAAGTATCTGGAGTGCTCGGCATTAACACAGAAGGGCCTTAAGATGGTGTTTAAAAAAGCTGCCTGGGCGGCCCTGAACCCATCCCCAGCAAAGAAATGTTTAATCCTTTGAAGTGACTGTACAAACGGCATCAACAGCAATATGAACTCACCTCAGAGGAGGAAACAATGGAGCCGAGGTTAATAGGAAGAATGAGAGGCAATTAAAAAATTCATTTGTATGTACGGTGTGAGTATGGATTGGTTTAATTTAATTTAATGACACACTGTATATCAAATACATATTGCTTTTATTATCCGTATACCTTGGTTTGATCAGTTATGGATGTATTCAAATATATTGTAGCCTATTTGTGGGTCAGTAATAAATAATGATGAAAGATTAAAAAAAAAGTTCTTGCACTTTGAATACACTGCTGACACAATGTAATTATTGTAATATATATATAAGATTTATTAATTTATTAATTCATTCACACTTTTCAGGTATCATTTCAAATACAAATACTCAATATAATACCTAGAGGATGAGCTGATATAAGAAATAAAATAATATCTCATCAGAGTAAAGAAATAGAGGCCTTAACTATTATGTACTTACATTAAAAAATAAGTACAATGTACTTAATGTGGTCATATTGCATTGCAAAAGACTTTTGCTTCTATTAAGGTGGGATATGGGTAAGGTTAGGGGCAGGTTTGGTGGTATGGGTAGGTGTAAGGGTGGGTTAGGGTGTAAGGGATGGGTCAACAGTGCTAATTACAGAAATTAATTACAAATGTAATTACATATATTTTTTTTTTAAATATATAAGTACAATGTAGCATGTACACAATAAGTACATTGTACCAAATTAATAATTTAAATGTAAGTACATAGTAGTGAAGGCCACCTAATGTAAAATGGGACCGAAATAGACATGGTAGTCACAAGAATCAGTTTTATGTCCACACATGAACAGAAATTTACACATCAACCACTAGAGGTCCTTCAATCTGTTTAACCACTAAAGACAACACAGCCTCACACTGCATAGAGGTTATGAACTAAGTTTATTGAAGCATTAGCCCTAATTATGAGAACATACAAAGTTAAACAAGTAAAAATGCTTTATAAAAAAATACTACACAATACAACATAATCACTCTGTCACTCATCTGACACTGCTGTAGATTGATGAATGTTCTTCCAAAGTTTTTCCATGTGATCGCCTAATAAAACAAACAGAACAAAAATGATATTACAGCTCAGATTACATGATGTGTGCTGGTGCAGTTAGAGCTGGTTAAGTGTTTTTTTAATTATTTTTTATTTATTTTTTCTCACCTTAAAGCAGCATCAGGCTGATGAACTCTTATATTGTCATACTGACATTCATTGTCTTCTGCATTGTTAATTTCTTTCTTTCGGTGATATTGGACAGTTGCGTACTGGATCTCCTCAGCATCTGTGGGTTCAGGAGTTTTTCCTCTGGATCTGCTGGGTTTCACATGGCATACAGAGCATCATTGACTGTATCAGCTTCAGAAAGAGGCTCCTCGTCATTAACTGAAATTCTTTGTGACACGGCAGAATAGAGATCATTCTGAAAGAAAAGACAATAAATCATTATTAATTAAGAAATATTATTCAGTTTTAAGTGAAGTGTAGATTCTCAGCCTAGAGCCGTTTGTCTTAAACTATTCATATCAAGTGCCACATCAGATGAAAACAGACTAATTTGTTGATGTAAAATACAGATTTTCCTGCTTTACCTGTTTGACTGTGAGATCTTCAGTTTTATCTCTTTGTTTCCTCCTGTGATAATATTAACAGAATATAACAAATCTACACAGTTACTACAGAATATTTTAAGATAACTTTTTTAAGATTATAATCAAATATGATCATATATAAAAATTTGTCATTGCCTGCTACATTAAAACAAAAACAAAAAGTTGTTTTCCCTAATAAACTCACTTTATAAAACACATGATGATGATGAAAATGATGATGAATAATCCTCCTCCAGATGCCGCTGTGATCACAATCACATTCTTACCAGCACCAGGATGAACTGAAAGAGGAAGATCATCATAATTAACAAACTGATGAATGATGTGAAGATACAGGAGTGTGTTAATAAAAGCTTCACCTGTGACAGTAACAGCGTCTGATCTCTGAGATCCATGTTGATTGTGAGCCTCACAGTAGAAGCGTCCACTCTGTAGTGCACTGAAACTCTGTCCAGATCCAACAGCTGAGCTTTGATTCTCCTTAAACCAGCTGAAGTTCAGAGCAGGTGGGTTTGAATCACTGCTGCAGATCAGAGTCACTGAACCACCTTCCACTATTTCAGCAGATCCAGTTATGGACACTGAGACGTTCCTGGGAGGATCTAAAAAAGAAAAGAAAATTATTTGTATATATATAAATATTAGAAAATTAATTTGGATTTGTGAACAATGTTCAAATGTCTTTAACTCACACATGATATTTAAAGTCACAGCATCAGAGTATTTCTCTCCATGTTTGTTTCTGGACTTGCACTTGTATTCTTCACTGTGATCAGAGCTGATGTTTGAGATGCTGTAGATTCTTCCAGATCCTACAAACGTTCCTCCTTTAAACCAGCTGATTTCTGCAGGTGGGTTTGAATCACTGCTGCAGTTCAGAGTCATTGAATATCCCTCCACTATTTCAGATGGACTGATGGACACTGAGACGCTCTTTGGTGCATCTAACACAAACACAAAAACACATTAACAATCAAAGTAAATTTGATATTACAACCTGAAATCATTTTTTTTTTTCACCAGATGGACTGAGAGGCCACCAAGTACAGTATTTACATTACTTTCAATATAAGTATTTTTTAAATATTTTTTCTTACACACGGCTCTGAGTTTTATTTGAACCAGTGTCAACCATGCGTGCATGCTAACAAGGATGTGAAAGACTGCAGCATCAGGTTACATTGTGATTTAGAGAAACATACTCTTAATATTTTCTTTCAGACTTTAAATCAGAGATGTCAAGTCTTTAACAGTTTCTTTTCAAAATAAACTCTTCTCAAATTCATACTCACACGTAACATTGAGATAAACAGCAGGAGAGATGTAAGTGTGTTCATGTAGAGCACAGCTATATCTGCCTGCATCCTCTCTTCTGACTGACTGCAGCAGGAGTTGATTGTTTGTGTCTCTTCTCTCAGTTAATGGCTGTGAGTTTCTGTACCAGATGAATGTTGCTCTGTCAGTCAGAGTGCAGCTGCTTTTACATGTCAGACTGACATTATGACCCTCTGTCACTCTCTCAGGAGACTCCACCTGAAGATCTGAACACAACACACACATTATATCTAGTGCTGCTGTCATACACTCATTATTATTCAACATAATGCACAGAAGAAGAGTGAAACCTCATGAAAGTCACCTGCGACAGTAAGAGTCACTCCTGGATGACCAAGCCATGTGCCACCAGGTTTATCACTTGTGAATCTGAAACAGTACTTGTGTTCATCTTTCTGTGTCACGTGACTCAGTCTGATGGTGCAGTTCTGCTGTTTATCTCCCAGATACTGAAGCCTCTGACTGTATTCAGGGTCCTCAGACAGATCTGGAGGCTCTACACCCTTTACAGGGTTTTTGGTCCAGAACACTTTCTTGATCTGATGTCCAGTAGGGTATGTATAATTGCAGCTCATTATCACTGATGAGTTCTTTAGTGCACAGATGTGTGAATGACTGTAACTCACACCCCAACCAGCACTAGAAACCCCTGGAACACACAATTCAGTAAAACATTGTTTTCTCAGGTAAATGGAGCATGACTCAAGGAAAACATGTGGAAAGTTTTATTACATGAAATTGATCTCCCATAACAGAAACAAATGCATGCTAATGTTCCTAAAATATAATAATTCATGTCAGTGGGAACAACTTCTTCAGCTTTAAAGAAGGGTGTTGCAGAAAAGCAGAAATGAGCAGAGTAACAGAAAACTTCAATGTACACACTCTGAGCTTGTGATCTAAATATTACCTTCTGAGAAAATCTGAGCCAAAAATATTAATGTTCTATCTGCACAGTCTAACTTCCTGTTTCAAAAGGAAGTATAACAACATACAGTACAGAAAATTGCTCATTACTTTCTCATTATGGTGTGTTTGAAAATAAAATTAAATAAAAACACATATTCTAATGTAAATGTAAAAAAGACTCACCATGAATCATGAGCAGAAGGATCAGAGGAAGACGAGGAGCCATTCTGACCGACATCAGCATCAAATACATCTATAGCACAATATATAATATAATATCATACAATATAATACAGCATTAATCGGCACATATTCACTCATAAACAGTATATGTAGGCCTACATCACCACAAACTACTCTTAGTGTTAGTAAGATCTTTGCACATCTGAAGATTATTAATGCACAACATCAGTGTGTTAATGAACTGATCATTGAGATGAACAGAAGATATTTCTAATGTCAGAGTTTTATCCATAGAAATACTCATCAGTTTTCATTGAAGTGCGAGTGTGTTTGTCTTACCGTGTTGAAGCTCATCAGATCAACAGCAGCCAAATGACTGACTGTTTTAACACATGCACTTTTAGCTCTGGACTGACTGACTTTGTGTGGTTAACAGTGTTTTTTTAAACACATCATGGCTGAAATGTCTCTGTCTCTCCTTCCCCCTTCAAAAGAACATCACTGAAAGATCTCTCTGAAGAAATAATTATCATTTGAAGCTGCAAGTGCATTAATGTGTACCGTAAGTACTGTAAAATTTCCCTGTAGTAGAACAGAGCGGTTTCTGCTTCATTATTTCACCCTCATCATAAAGCTATTGTTTTTTTGTTTGTTTTTTCATCACAGCCTGTCGCCTCCTGCTGGACAGTTTTCTTTTTATGTCACGTGGCTCACTCATAAATGATGCAAGAGGACAATGTTTACTTTATAATAGCAGAACTCATTGTGTAAAACTTTTTTTTTTTTGGTTTCTTTACTTTTATTTGAAAAATCCAATAATCCCGAACCAAACACTCTCATCACAAAACTGATCAGAATTGGAGCGCTCTTTAGAACTTCCAGATAATGATAAGCCAGCTTGTGAACTTCCTCTGAAGCTAATTTTATATGCACTATATATAGGTAAACACTCTTGAGACTCCTCTACAGCCTCGATCTCATCAGAAACTGAAAAAAAAGGATAACTGCAACATTTTAAATAATGATGCAGGCACGAACATTTAGTTTCATATTATTAACACATGCACTTATAGCTCTAGACTGACTGACTTTGTGTGGTTAACAGTGTTTTTTTTTTTTTTTTTGGCTGAAATGTCTCTGTCTTGTCAGATGTTTCGTCCAGTTATTGCTGTCAATCATAGCAATGACGCATAATGACGCACAGTACAATTGACCTGAAATGACTTAGCTGTCTTGTCTAAACATGGAAGAAAGAGATTCTTCACTTCCGTCAGTTCACACCAGTTTAATGCCCTCAAGCAGCGAACAGTTTCGAAACAGTACGTGATGTAACAAAGTGAAACGGGTGTTTAAGTGTCAGAGATGCTAAAGGAGGTAAACTTTTACTCTGTTAGAAGGAAGTGAAAGGGGCAGATTTTTATCTGTGTGTGTTTGTTTTTATTATAATGGCAGACATTGAAATCTGTGTGCAATACAGATACTTAGGAACTTAACTCCAAACCTGAGTTTCCTCTTCAGTCTTTTAATTTTACAGCTGTATCTCTCTGGATTTAAAGGAAATTACTGCAAAAATCACTATCGTTCTCCTCAGACAGAGAGCTGAGTGTTTGCTCTGTTTAGATTCAGTTAGTCCCGCATAGCCAGACCTTCAGACTGACGGCTGATGGTCTGGAATTTATTGCAGCTTTCATTGGCCAAGGCCCGCCCATAAGGCCGTTTTATGGTCATGTCAAAAAACCAATCACAATTTGTTTCGTTCGGCGTCACGTTTCGGGCCGTGGAAATGCCCCCACAACAACAGACTGGCGTGCAACAAGTCAGTCATGCGTATAACAACACTGGCGTCTGCATAAGCACAGTTTAGCAAAACACAAGTAAATCAGTCTGTGTTTTGTTTCCCGGCGGACCGAAAATAAACGCGACACTACTGTAGCTTCTCCCGTAAATCCGTTTAGCCAACGTTCAGTGGGCGTGACGTCTGAGGCTGAGACTAATATTCAGACAGGCAGGCACTAATATTCAGACTAATATTCACAGGCAGGCACCTGAGCACAAGAGGAGAAATGTGTGAAGGAGTAGCTATTATAAAACAATTTAAAACAAGAATGTAAACCAGGCTGTAAACATACTTTTTTCTGCTGTAAAGTTGGGCATTTTAACATGGGGAGTCAATGGGACTGACTCCCTTCTGAAGCCAGTCTCTATCGGCCAGTCGATGAATTGCAGTTTAAGTCACTTCCGTGTTGGTTTCAATAGAGAGAGCGGGAGGTTGCCCCTTGGTAGAATCATAGGCTATCAGTGATTGACACTCCTGGACTGTTTCACACATCCAAGAGTAAAGAGGATCTGAAGGCTGAGATTGAGAAGAGTGTACAGATGTCTGCTCCTGGTCGTCTATTAATATGCTTCACAGCTCCTGAGCTGTGTTTGGATTGAAGTGGCGATGTGCGGACCAATTGGTGTTTGACGTCAAAGTACCGCGACAGCGATTCGAGGGCAGATGCCGGTTCTGCGCAGCGCCGTTTCAACCCGAACACACCTTATTTCAGTTGTTTACCCACCTGAACCCTGCACATCGTGATTGGACAAATCTAAGCAGTCTATGAGATATTAACACAGCCACCTTCTACAAGTAAGTTTTCTCATGATGTTTTCAAAGGTTTGTTTATGATTCAAGAAACAAATAGTGGATTATGCTTGTCAACTTTTATATACTGTTTTACAGTAATAACATGCGCACAGCACCCAAACTGTTATTTACAAAAACAGTCTGTTATGCTGCTTAATACTGCAAAGCGATTGCCATATGTTGTTGTCACTTGTTGTATGTAATGGATGGACTGGACATGTTTCTTTGTTTTGGTTTCACTTTCATTTTTCATCAAACTACTCCTTATCCACTTTTTGGTACGGCTGTTGACATTTGTGCAATAAATAAATGATTGTGACTGCACTTTTCTGTCCGTCATGTTTTTCTTTTTCTTTTTTTTTCTTTTTTTTTTTAGTGTACAGAGAGAGTTATGGCTAACTTTAGATTTAGAGGTAGGAGTGGGATTAGGGACTATAAAAAAAAAAAAATGTTTATGCTGTATTACTAAAATGGTAATTGCCTTGCATATTTGGGTCAGTTACGTTTTTATATTGGTTATATGTGACCCTGGACCACAAAACCAGTCATAAGGTTAAATTTGACAAAACTGAGATATATACATCATATGAAAGCTCAATAAATAAGCTTTCTATTGATGTATGGTTTGTTACTGAGAAAATACTGAGAAAATCACCTTTCAAGTTGTCCAAATTAAGCTCTTAACAATGCATATTACTAATCAAAAATTACATTTTAATACATTTATAGTAGGAATTTTTCAAAAAATCTTCATGGAACATGATCTTTACTTAATAAGCTACTGATTTTTGGCATAAAAGAAAAATCAGTAATTTTGACCAATACAATGTATTTTTGGCTATTTCTACAAATATACTCCAGCGACTTAAGACTGGTTTTGTGGTCCAGGGTCACATATTTGATAAATACCTATGTATAAACAATGAGACCAGGCTGCATAGGCGCACTAGTCTGTACCACAAATAGTTTAACCAATTACTGCAATTTGTTGATCTTCAATTATTTACATATAATGGCTAATGAATCTGAATTATATTGATCATGTTGTGAATTCAATTGTGAACTTATTTTTTCAGTGTCTGATCTGAGGGTTGTTCTGCTGGGTAAAACTAGATCAGGAAAGAGTTCAACGGGAAACACTATACTGGGCAGAACTGTGTTCAGAGTGAGTAACAATGCTGGGCCTACAACTAGACAGTGTTTACAAGAAAGAACAACGAATGGTGCAAACGTCATCTCGGTGATCGACACACCTGGGCTGTTTAACACGTCCCTGACTGAAAAACATCTAAAGGCTGAGATTCAGAGGAGTGTGGGGATGTCAGCTCCTGGTCCTCATGTGTTTCTGCTGGTCATCAGACTGAACAGCTTCACAGAGGAAGACAAAAAGACAGTCAAATGGATTCAGGAGAACTTCGGAGAAGATGTTAAGAGATTCACCATGCTGTTGTTCACTGGAGCCGATCAACTAAACAGACAATTAGAAGAATTTCTGCAGGGAGACCAAGAGCTGCGGAATATAGTGGATGAATATGAGGGAAGATATCATGCATTCAATAATATGGAGAACAACGATCAAGCTCAAGTCTCCGAACTACTAGAGAAGATCAACAACACAATTGAGAGAAATAATGGATACTACTGCACTGGGATGTTCAACAGGATTCAGAGAAAGACATTCATGATAAAAATATTCAAGATAATTGCTGTTTTAACATTAACAGGTGCATTATATCGAATAGGAAAATTCTGGCAGCCAGTGACATACATATGTAAGTGATACTGTCAACAGAGTCTGCACTCTGAGAATGTGTCCCAAATCAAACCCTACTCCAGGGGTCACAAAACTCAGGAGGAGCTGGTGACCCACAGAGTTTAGCTTCAGCTTTTCTCAACACACCTGCCTGGAAGTTTCAAGTATATAGTAAGACCAGCACTTGCTTGGGTTATGTGTAAGCAATCTTTTCTGTATTTTAGACAATGGTTTATAGAGTTACAGTTTGCACATTGAATCTTCAACAACTTTTTCATAACAATATTACATGAATGATTTGCACAACAACAATGTTTGTTTGAGTTGATCATGATGTTTATAGAAGGTTGACCTTTGAATAAATCATTAAATATCTCTCCCAAACAATTTGTTATAATTGAAGTCAACATAGTCTATATAAACATGTATGCAAAATATGGTTATTCACATGCAAAATATTTTTTGCTATAGTCTGCATTGTAATAATGGATGCATTGATGATAATAATAGTTACAAAGTAATAAAAAGTCTGTTCTAAATGCATGTGTCTAACTTATTAGTGCTAATTGTGTAAATATATATATATATATATATATATATATATACAATTTGTTAGACTGCGCAAATTAATATATGTGAGAAAGAAAATATATTTTCCATATTACGATCATTTACTTGTTTTATCCATCCTTTCTTGGTGTGTTTTGACTGGATCGAATCAAAAACACGTTTTCAAAGCCAACAAATAATCAAAAATAATATAATCACTACAACCACTAGAGGACAGTGTTGATCTGCAAACGTTCTAGAACAACTAATAGTGATCAGGAGCATTTCACTATTATCAACACAAATTAAATATCCCCTTCTAAAACAGTGACAATTTCTGCATGAACAGCAACTTTTACTTTCCATTGCAGTTTTATTAATTTCTATTGCAGATCTCTTTCTGTTCTAGGCTGCATTTCCCAAAAGCATTCTAAGTCTAAGTAGATTGTGCTTATAATGCAATTTTCAGTGTTTCACTGCTGAGCTTTAGACATATGAGATCAAACTGTATTTCAACTGTTGCCCTGCTGTCAAATGTCATTAAAACACTTGCTGAGCTTTTTTCGAGGCTATGGTCCCTTTTGGCAGCCTTTTCAGTGGCATTTTCCCCCATTTGCCCAGTTGACACTTATATCCGCTGATACCTTTGTTACGTGAAAGGGTCTTCAAATTCTCCTGAATCGCCTGAAATATTCTGTTAGCAGACACAATATCGACATTTTCCATATTAGGTGTTCAAGGATCAGGGTGGACTGTGTGAGTAGGTCATAAAGGGAGTTTACATTTCTATAAAATCATAAAAACTGCCTGACCTAAATCTTGAAACTATAAATGAATTAATCATTATAAATCTTAGCTGGACTTTGACATTCTGGTCTACTTTTATGTAACTCACACAATTCATTATCACCGAAGTCCATCAAACAGCACCACAGGTTGATTTAAATTCATATAAATCATTAAAAACTAATGATCTGATACTCCAAGAACAGATATACATATAATCTTTCACTCGCTTGTCTAGATTCTGTTTGTGGGCCAGTGGTTTTTACATTCACAGGAATGGTTTCAGTACTAAACACAGAGGTTAAACATTAACTTAGACAGATGAACTGAAACCTATGAGGGAAACTTCCGTCGTCTATAGCTGCACTGTAGATAGACATTTACTAGGCGGTGGAGAGCCTTGAATTCAAGATTGCACAAATCACTTGAAGTCTGGAGAGCAAGATCTGGCAAAATGGCTCTAAATCAGCAATCACCATTCATCAACCCAGTAAGTGACTTTAAATGCTGTTGTGTTGTCCAAAATAGTATATTAATGAAATCAGGAATTAATGCTTTATGTATAAGTACATTTGAGGTGGGCATTTTATAAATATATTTTCGCCGCAGACTAAAAAATGTAGAATGAAACAATTGTTTGCTACTTGACCATGAGAATTTGCTACATTAGATTATTTCAGATGAGTTGAACCATGCTGTAAATTAAACCTCATTGAAACTCTACCAGTAATGCAGAGCTTATCCCCGAAATTATAACCCTGAACAAGTTTTATTTGAACTCATGTGGTTAGAGAAATCCCATGACGTTCATTATCTTATCTTCATGTTTTCATTGGTTAGAGATGAGCTTGAAGGTGTTTAGCTAGTGTGGAAAAAGAAAGTCGGACTCCATTACAGAATAACATGACTTTCCAAAATACACAAGACACAAAACATGATGTAAAACAAGGTTTAGCATAATCTGTGTTTTTACAAGAGGAAGGAATTTGATGGAATGTTTGGGTTTTAATTGATACAATAAACTTTTGGAGTTTCTTTTCCACAGTTAAGCTACACTTGATGTTAAAATATTATTTTTTTAATGTTGGACAATTTCAAAACAAGTCCTAATGTGTTTAACGTTGTATTGAAAGTGGCCTACTTCCTGTTGAGACATGCCTTTACTTTTATTGTGTTTGTACGGTTTGAGTTGGGGAGGTGTGACGTGTGAAAGGGGCATTTGCAATGGTTGTTTAAAAACATGCTTTATATTTGTAGTTACGCTAGATGGCACTAGTAGCACAGAAACTGTCCACCCTAGCTGTAGGCGTAAAAGCATGTTGAATATATCTGGCATTTGACTTGTCCTTTTTAATATAAAAACATATTTCTGTCCAGAATATGTTGAGCCATTGATCACACTTCAAATTTTGCTGTGCAAGTTATATTTTCTCCTGATCACAATATGAATAGACCCATTAGCACATTTCTAATTACTTCAAGAGTAAGCAGAGAGCAACCTGCTGACATGTTTCTTTAAGTCCTGATGATGCACTCTGAACTAAAATGTTGCCATTTTAATGACAATGTCAGAATTATTGCAAATACGTATGAGGATGAGCAAGAACTCATTTTGTGGGATGTCTGGTATGAAAATCTTTCACACAGGTTGTCCCGTTCAGTTGTATGATCAAAGGAGGACTACAAAATGGGATGAGTATTACTGTGTGTGGACGGGTTTTGCCGAATGCGGACAGGTGAGTAATAATCTAATTTGTTACGCTTTCTCTTCTCAGCCTATTTAATAATGACCGATTATTAATTTTTGAGTGAACTTTACCAAACTTTACTTTCTGTCAGATGTGGTTGCCAGAACTTCATTGTGGAAAAAAAAATGCAACATTTTAGTGTTAACAGATTGAACTTGAATTTACAGTTAAATCCTGCATTTCATGAACTGATTTAATGTTGATGTTCCATACTGAAGTACTAAAATAAAAAATACAAAAATGTTGTACCTTTGTCATACAATGACAACCACCAAAAACACAGATGGACATAAGAAACCCACATGATGAATCAATCATCACAAGTAAAGCTTTTCGCAAGCTGAGGTGCAGTATGTCACAAAAGTGAGTACACCCCTCGCATTTAAGTAACCATTTTAGTATATCTTCTCCAGCGGCAATACTATCGAAATTAAACTTGGACATATTTTAGAGTAGTCAATGTGTAGCTTGTATAGCAGTATAGATGTACTGTCCTCTGAAAATAACTCAACATACAGTTAAAAATTAGTGTGTTAAAATAGCTGGCAACAAAAGTGAGTATACCCTACCGCACACTGCAACAATTTGGTTTGCCAAGGCGTCATCCCAAAAGGAATTTTCATCTGAAGCTGGCAAAGAAAGCCCGCAAACAGTTTGCTGAAGACAACCTGTACATGAGCGTGAACTACTGAAACCATGTCTTGTGTTCTGATAAGAGAAGTTTCGTTTCTATAGTATTGTCCCTATACTATTGTCTCTATATAAGATATACGAAAATGGTTGCTGAATTGTGAGGGGTGTACTCACTTTTGTGACACACTGTACATGCTAATATACAGAAACTGCACTGTGTTATACATGCAAAACACCATTATAACACACAACACTAAATCAGCATTCATAAGCATTTTATTTAATAACAAAACCCAAATGAACATAACCAATAACACAATACTATGAATAAACAGTTATTTTAATGAAACCCTATCCAATGTAAAATGCCATACGGCTAAGGAATTTTTGTTTCACTGTAAATTATAAGATGAATTGCTCTTTTTCGCTTCCAAGAACTGTATTTTTATCAGTATCTTACCGAAATATCTTGTTACATCTATTACAGTTTTCCACCATTTAGAACAAGGTTCACCAGACTCAGTCCTGGAGGACAGGTGTCTTGCAGAGTTTAGCTCCAACTTGCTTCAACACACGTTGATTAGCTCAGGTGTGTGTGATTTGGGTTGGAGCCTCTACAGGACACCAGCCTTCCAGGACCGAGTCTGGTGACCCCTGATTTAGAATAAGGGAATATACCGCTAATCAATCAACAGATTATTTTATTTTATTACGTAGTCTGTTAAAATTAAGGTAATGTTTAGTGCAAATTACAGCTGTTATTCTCCTCTCTGTTCTGTCTTCTCCAGATTCAATGTGAACCTCCAACAAGGGTCTGAGACTGTTGTTCTGCAATTTAATCCTCGTTATGCATCCTGGATTGGCTCTGGGTACGTAGTGCACAACACCTGTCAATATGGAAAGTGGGGCTGGGAGGAACGCAAGATTGAAACTCCCTTCCCGAAAGGCCAGACTTTTTCTTTGCAGATCCTCGTCACCCCAGAGTCTTACAAGGTGACTTCAACTCTTCTTTTCTGTCTGTAAACCGATATATATTTTTTTAGGTATGGGAAAATATATTTCCATCAACTGCCAATAAAAGGCTTTTTTATTGTAGCAGAATGATAATGTTTTGCCTTTTCCTAGATAAGTGCCAATGGGAAACCCTTCTCGGAGTACAAGCACCGAATAGCCTTCTCAGATGTGGATCGTATGTGTGTGGTTGGGAAGGTGGAACTGAGTTTAGTCAGCTTCCACTATGTTGCGGTGAGAAATTCAAATACTGCTACAAATATCTTGTATACTTTCTAATCAAATGTGTCAGATTAAAATACAAAAATATGCTGTGATCTGAAAATGAAAGAGCATAATTTATTGCACAGACATTCTAATACTCTAAAATTTTTAAAGGCACTTAGATTTAATGAAGTAGCTATAGACCCAAGGAGTTACTGTACGATTGTCACCTATTATAGTGAGATCTGCCACTCACTTCTGCGAATATATAGTCTATGATATATGTAATGGCACACACAATTTTTTTTTTCTTCTTTTTTGTCTTTTCAAATTAACTTTTATCAGTTGAGTTCTACTAATTGTGTTCTTGTCCTAAATGCATCTCATTTCCAGCCCAGTCATGCTGCACTTCCAGGAACGTTGGTAAGATATTTTATTTTATTTGTATTTTATGTCTGGAAGACAAACAATCTCTAAATTATGTTTTTTTTTTTGTTTTTTTTTTTTTACATGGGTCACACTTTTTGGCAATTGTGGAGAAATATATATATATTTTTTGCCACTTTATATGGAGCTCTACATGGTGTTAAATAGTATCATAATACAAGTGTCACTTAAAAACACATTTATAAATGTCACTGTATAAATAATGATTGAATAAAATATCTTATGGCTTTTTTTTTTTTTTCAAAGCACTTTGGAATGCATTTTTTTAAAGCTTGACAAATAACTCAATTGTTATTTTTTACTCCGACTCACAATCAGACAGTCCCGTACAAAACCATCATCCATGGTGGACTACAGCCTGGAAAAGCCATCATCATTCAAGGAGTCATCAGCCCACAAGCAAACAGGTTTGACAAAGTCCTGATCAATAATTAATTTATTTATTTATTTTTATTAAATATATAATTTCCTCTCATTTTCTTTCTCCAACAGAGTGGTGTTTAGTCTACGGTACAGGGCTGGAACCGCGCTTTACTACAGTCCTCGTTTGGATAAGAAAGTGGTTGTGTGTAACAGCTGTAAAAATGGGAAATGGGAAATCGAGGAGCACTCTGGACTCATGCCATTTGAGAGAGGCCAGCCTTTTCAGGTATTCATAAATAAGTTTTTATGATTCCCTTACATACCCTTTCTGTTCAAATGGACAATGTGTATGACTGTACAGTAGAGGTTGAGGGTTATTCTGTATTTTAGGTTTACACTGTTTTACTTCACAATATTGTATTTATATTCTTGCACTAAACATCTATTTTGTTATTTAATTTATAATGAATCAAGTCACCTAAGAGCAAACCAATTGTCAAATGGTTATAATTTTAGCATCATTGAAGTATGTTTATTTAATGCATTTATTTGAAATGATCAATGCTTTGATATCTCTTACAAGTAAAGAGTAAAGCATTCGAAAACACCCGCCATGGTTTGAAAATGGCTCACTGATTGGGGATAATCCAGACATTGTTCTACACGGATAAATACTTGCAAGATCGGCTGTCAAATACAAATTATTTTAGTTCACTGTCGTGGTCTCCACCTATGTATGCTGATCCAACATACTTTACATTACAACATACGAACATAAAAATCTCGTTCTCAATCAAGATTATATTAAGAATAAAAACTCAACCATGCATCACCCGTCCTTTATTTAGGTATAAATAAACAATGCACGCGCACTTATATATTTGCATTGACTTAAGTTCTTTCCAATAAACAAGAGTAAAAATCTAGGGTTCTGTAGGTTTAGTTTGTTTCTTCCATTATTTATTTTTAACAAACACATGGTGATAAATGACTTGACATTTGACTTGTATGTGCATTTCAGGTCACCATTTGTTGCAGTCCTAATTATTATGAGGTGTTTGTCAATGGTGAACAAACCCACACTTACAGACATCGCTACACTAATCTGGCGGATATTGATGTTTTGGAAGTTAGTGGAGATCTGCAGCTGAGCTTTGTGCAGCCCTGACAAGGATTCATAAGGAATATGTTCAAACCCTACATACATTAAAGGGAAAAAGTACAATAATCTGTGCATTCATATGCAAATGTATTGGCTTTCATGCATATTCATCTGATACCCATGTGACTCATTGTCCACACCTTCATCACTGTAAACAACAAAAAAGTGTCCATGCAGTCTTAAACTTGTGTCTATTGTAATGTGCATTTGTATTAAGTGAAATCTATATTTAAGTTATCTAATACTAATTTTATGTGTTATGTAACAATCAATTTTACAGTGAATTATTTTAAATTAATAAACAAACTGTTCTTTGTGGATAAGTCCAGCCATTTTAAATATGCCTACAGACACAGATTGTTAGATTACACAGAAAAATAATGGCTGTGTGAAACAACAGAGATGTTAAACACAACTAACATGTATTTATACATTTTAACCCTCCTTTCTTATTTCTCAATGCCTCTGATCCACCCACATTTATAAAGCAAACAAACATTCAAAAGTCATAATAGTATCATACAAAATACACTTACGTGTAGGTTTAAAACTCTACATGAAGCACATTTCTTGTCCAACAACAAATACGCATGCAACAACGCAAGTCCGAGACTCTAACCTTTAAGCCACCGATGCCCAGATATGTATATTAAATGTAAAAATGGCTTGCCACATGCACTTTTTTTTTCAGTTGGAATGAATCCTGTCTCATTTCAAATTCTGAAAGTTGTTTTTATATGAAACCTAAATGGATGAATGGAAAAAAAAGTTTTATTGCTATTTTTGCCTTGATTTGACATTCCTAAAAAAATGAAATGATATTGATTAAAACCTGATGTTTATGTCAGAGGAGCTTTTTTAATTATTATTTGGAAATAATAGTAAATATATTGCTTGTTCTATGTTATGGTGCATATGTGCGGGTTGTTTAGCAATATTATGGTCATGGAGAATCAACAGCCATGCAGATCAGAAATTGTCTTTCTGACTTTCCTGTGACCCTTATGATAGTTGCTCACAAATCAGAGTTGAGTGTGTCCTAAACATTGTTTTTAAATAACCACTTTCGGGTAAATAACAGAACAGCATGTTCCGACACGATCTGTACTGTCATCAGAACCTGTAGAAATGATGTCAACGGATCATTCACATGCTGGATTGAAGTTGAACTTTGACTGCTGATCATCATTCAGCTTATGGTTATCTTCATGGAGTAAAACAGTGTTCCCCAACAACAGTTTTGCAGAAAGTTCTCTCTGACACAAGCCTTGAAACTGGGGTTAATCATTAAATTTGCTTTTCCCAGAATTCTGTTCTACTTTATCTAATAGCCTCCAGACTAATAGGATTTTTTTTTTCATGTCATTACATAGTTTAGAGAGAAAAAACAGCAAAAAAAAAAAAAAAAAAACTTTTAACTTTTTATACCCAGCGTTAAAAGATGATTCTCCGCTGTTTTATGAAAGATGCATGTTTGGGGCAACATGTAATAAAAAAAAAAAAGAATGCTAAAATGGGTGTAATAATTGGCCATATTTTCATAATAATAACTAATATTTTATAAGAAAATTGATATATAATGTCTTCCCTATTCACTTCTTGTCTCCCATACTGTGTAATAAACGTGTCCTCTACAGTGGACATGTATGCAATCGATATCCTATTTTGTATAACAGGAAGTCGAGTCAGATTTAAATTATCATTACAAAGCATTATCATACACTCTTAAAAATAAAGGTGCTTTAAAAGGTTCTTCACAGCGATGCCATAGAAGAACCATTTTTGGTTCCACAAAGAACCATTCAGTCAAAGGTTCTTTAAAGAAACATCTATTTCTTACCTTTTTATAATCTCAAGAACCTTCTTTCGCCACAAAAAACCTTTTGTGAAACAGATGTGCAAGGTTCTTTATAGAACCATTTAGACACAAAAAAGGTTCTTCTATGGCACCATGAAGCACCTTTATTTTTAAGAGGTTATTTCCATAAGGGTGTTAAATTTGATCACTAAATTAATGCAATAGCCATTGTTAAAGACCAAGGAGAGGAAGTGGTCATGGTGAAACATCCAAATATTTGGTATTTCTAAAAAAAAAAAAAAGTCCTGAATGTCCTTTGTACAGGACATCCAGACCTAAATATTTGACATCTCAGAGAGATCACTAAAATAATGACACAATTCCACAGCTGGTAGTCAGGAGTATATGATTAGCTTACATTTTTCTATTTTTCTCTCCAGACTGTGGTGCACTTCATTTTTCTTTTGTGATTTCCTGATTCTCTGCAGTTAAAACATAAATGTCATTTAGTTGTATCTCTTTTGAGGGACAGAACAGGTGAAACATTTAATTTAACCTGCTTAAAGCTGGATTTTAACATAATTTTCTCAGAACATCAGAATCTTGAATTGGACATCTGAAAAGTGTGTTTGAGTTGTGATCCTGAAGCAGGAGATCTAAATTATGGATGAATATTTCTCTCACTTGACTATTCTGTCCGTGTGCCAGGGGTCCTAATGTTTGTTTGTGAATAAACAGAAATGGTGAACACTTGTAAGTGTGATGCACAAACAGACATTAAACATTAACTTTGATCAAAGTTTTAATAAAGAGACTGCAACGCGTATGTGGAGCTCAAATCATATTAGCTGCTAGACATGCTGTAAGTGCTGGTCAGTCTTGAATTGAATATTGAAGATAAACTTCAAAACTGGAGGGCAAGATCTAGCACAATGGCACTGCATCAGCAACTACCATTTTTCAACCCGGTAAGTAGCCAATTATTTAAAAACTGATTTATAATTTATTTTTAAAGATGTTGAAATGATGGTCTATTGTGGGGAGAGTTTTCATTAATTCTCTTAAATTATGATAAAATAAAATGACTGTGATCGAATTGATGTATGAAGATGAGCAAGCACTCTTTTGATGAGATATCTATATATTTTTTTACACAGAGTGTGCCATTCACTAGACTGATCCTGGGAGGACTGCAAGAGGGAACGATTATTACTGTATGTGGACGAGTTTTGCCAGATGCAGACAGGTAAGTAACAGTATGCAGGTATTTCTGTGTTATTTAATGGTTTGCACTTTATATGTAAAATGTTACACTTTTATTAAAATACGTGCAATTGTTTGGTAAAATGCATCATTATGATTGGACTGAGTTATTATTGCTTTTGCAATGTTTTCACCAAAGGACATGCAGTTTTCCGATTGCCCAGTGACACTGACTCATTTTACAAAGCAATTCATTCAATAATCCAAAGTTTAACTTCTTCCTTCACCAATTAGCCCTTTTTACACTTCCGTGTTTCTGGCTTCCGGATTGGCGCTTGCAGGGTAAAAGTTTTTTTCCGGTGACAGCAGCGGCCGTACTTAACAAGCGTAAGTTCGGGAATCAAAGTCTATTTTTACAAAATAGATACTATGATATATATACCGGTGTTTTGCTCTAAAAATAGCAAACATTTCTTCAAAAACTTTGTGTCAGCTTCTGGTCATCACAAATACTACAGTATGTTTATTTAATTATGAATGTTAGCACTTATAATACAGCACAGTTTTGAGTTCTCTTTCAAACAATCGCTCGGTATCTCACTATGGGAAACGCCCCCAGGCGTGATAGACTATGGAAGCACCAATTACACCACGTCTGTCCGGAGGATAGACCAATCACAGCTCATACAAGGAGCCCACCCCTCTCCCTATATATACAGCTGTGATCCCCAAAAACGGCATTCTTGTTCTCTTCCCCGTGAGGACTTTCCATCAGCACCTAGGCTGCGCTGCTTCAGTTCCTAAACGTGCCGTCAAGGTCGACGTTGCCGAACGCAGTGTAGTCAAATAAATCTGTTACGGATTCTCTGCTCGTTACTGAGTTTTTATTTGCCTGGTTAGAAAATCTGTTGCGGATTTTCGGCTCGTCACTGAGCTCTTTGCATTACTGTTATTAGTGGTGTTTCCTATCCTAGCTAACGCGTTAAGGCGAGCTGAGTTTAGGAGATTTTGACTCACCATGTCGGTGTCCAAAGTCGCTGCGGAGAAGGGAAAGGAGGCCCCTTCGCGCTCATGTCCGGCAGCATGTGGATTTATGATCTCGGGCAGGGATCCGCATCCGATGTGTATCGCATGCATGGGCGTAAAGCATGCTCAGGCTGCGCTGGCGGATGCGGAAAGTTGCCCGCACTGTCGGGTAATGCCGGCCAGGATTCTAGAGAGAAGGCTTCGAGTGGCGGCATCTTCCAAAGACGATCCGGTTCTCTCCGCTGTCCCTCATTCCGTTAAGGGGACCCAACCTTCTCCCCCGCGTGATCTTTCTTCGTGGGGAGATATAATGGATTCGGAGTCTCCGGAGTTTGCACCGCTTTTCGACCAGCAGCTGCTGGCGGGCGGCGATGAGGTTGAGGGAGATGAAGAGGAGGATGAGGAGATGCTAGCTCGCCTCCTCCGAGACGAGCCGGATGATGAGGAAGATGATGCTATCCTGTCGGCAGCCCAAACATCCAGGCCAGTGAGTGTGCAAAGTGGCGATATGGCATCGACGGTGGGGGATTGCGACTTAGTTGAGGTCTGTAAGCGTGCAGCAGCTAAGCTTGACATCCCTTGGCCCGTAACTCCTGGGGATCCGGGAGTTAAACGTGATATCTATGACGGGAAAAGGCTCCCGTCCCGCCTTCCCACGGCAAAACAACTGCTCCCCGCTTTGCCGGCGTGCATAGCAGAGATGAAGCGCTCATGGGATAAACCTTTTTCTCATCGCGTGCCCGTCAAGGGCTATTCGTCTCTTGATGTGAGTGAAATGGAGGGGCTTGGGCTCTCTAACCCTCCCACGGTCGAGCAGTCAGTGGCCCACCACCTGCATCCGAACAGGCGGACCACTCTCTCATCGGCCAGCCCCTCCCTCCCTGGGAAAATGGAACGCTTTACCGCTTCCATGTACCAGAAGATTTATAAGTCATCTGCGTTAGCGGTGAGGGCATTGAATGTCACGTCCTTGTTGATGGCTTACCAAGCTGAATTATTGGAGGAGCTGGGCACGCAGCTCGATGCCGGCAATCCAAACCCGGCGGTCTGGGAGGAGATCTGCAACATTACAGATCTCAATCTGCGCACCTCACGTGGTGCGGTGCAAAGCAGCGGCCGTTCCATGGCTCTCGCTGTCGCGGGCGAGAGGTCGCTGTGGTTAAATCTGTCGAGTATTGGTGACAGGGAGAAACTGGATTTTCTTGACGCTCCTGTAGACTCGACTGGGCTGTTCGGCCCGGCCGTCGCGGCGATGAGACAGAGGTGCGACCTCCAGAAGAAGGAGGGTGAGGCGTTCGACATCTGTCTGCCTCGTAAAAGAGCTTTCCGTCCTCCTGTTCCCCCTCGGCCTGTTCCTCCGACACAGAACAGGAGGTTTTTGAATGCGTCCAGAACTGCAAAACCCCAGAGCACAGAGCAGCCAGCCCGCCCCCCTGCTGTTCCGAATGCTAAACCGTGGGGAAAGCAGTCATTCGCGGCAGCGGCCGCAAAGTCCAGGTCCGTTAACCCTTCCAGCAAAAAGAAGAGGGACACCTAGGACACAGGCTCCGCAGGGGAGGGACGGGCAGCACCTAGGGTTTTCTGCGATGTCCTCTCCCGAGTCCACCACGTCTGTTCTCCCACCCGCGAAGAAGCGGAGGATGTGGATTTTGGACGGAGAAACGGTTCTAAGTTGTGTTCAGGCCAGTTCAGTTTCCCCTCAACACACAAAGTTCCGTGGATTGCTGACAGCAATTCCACATGTTCAAGGGCTGAGAACGCAACCATCAAACAAATGTGGTGTGCGGAGTTCAAGCACAAGTTCACAAGTGTATTGTCACAAAGCACTTCAGCCCCTGGGTTCACAGTCAATAAAAACACCCCTGTCGCATCCAGGCTCAATGCCGAGGGCGCAGGGAGACAAAAACATGATAATATCAAAGAACCAAGAGATAATTCGGTCTCTGAGCCACACAGATCCTGGCCGTTTTTCTCTCTGTCCACTAGATGGCGCCAGCGCTCCATCTATGGAATCGGTTCATCCGAACCCTCTGGCTCTTCATCAGGAGGCATGGAGAGAGTGTTCTCCGCACCCGTGGGTCCTTACGACTGTAACCAGGGGTTACAGGCTTCAGTTCGCTGTAAAACCCCCTCCTTTCAACGGGGTTATAGCGTCTGCAGCAAACGGGGATTCAGCTCGGGTGTTAGAAGCGGAAATATCCTCCCTTCTAGAGAAAAGAGCTATAAGACGAGTTCCAGTGGGGGAAACTCAGAGGGGTTATTACTCCCGTTATTTTCTAATTCCAAAGAAAGACGGGGGACTGCGCCCGATACTGGATCTACGTGCTCTAAACAAGCACTTAAGGGAGTACAAATTCAGGATGCTCACAGTCGTGGCTCTCACTCGTTCAATCCGCCGGGGAGATTGGTTTGCCACGGTCGATCTCAAGGATGCGTACTTTCATATAAGCATCTATCCGGCGCACAGGAAATATCTCAGGTTTTCCTTTCAGAACGAAGTGTACGAATTTGTTACTCTCCCGTTCGGGCTCAGCCTCGCTCCACGGGTGTTCAGCAGATGCATAGAAGCAGCATTATCTCCTCTGAGACACAGGGGTCTCAGAATATCTGCTTATTTGGACGATTATCTGATCTGCGCTCATTCGAGGGAGCGCGCGGAGCGAGACATAGAGATGCTCACGTCTCATCTCACGAATCTGGGGTTCAGGATCAACTTTGCCAAAAGCCAGCTGATCCCGTCCCAGGAGATAGAGTATCTAGGCTTGCGAATAGACTCGGTGGAATATCGCGCTATGCTCTCGAAAAGGAGGATAATGGCGTTTTATCAGTGCCTAGCCCAGTTTCGCGTGGGAAACCTGGTCTCGTACAGGACCTGTCTCCGCCTTATGGGCATGATGGCTTCGTCTCTGTCTGTGGTTCCGCTGGGCTTGCTGAAAATGAGGAGCTTCCAGCATTGGGTTGCAGCGAAGCGTCTGTGCCCACGCCGGCACCTCGCAAGCAGAGTGAAAATTACCACGGAGTGCGTGAAGGCACTTCATCAGTGGAGAAACCCCTGTGTATTCTGGACAGGAATCTTGATGGGGAGCGTGTCTCTGAGAAAAGTAGTGACTACGGACGCATCCCTAATGGGATGGGGAGCTGTTTTTCAGGGCAGATCGGTAAACGGTCGTTGGACGCCTCAATTTCGCAGACTTCACATAAACATGCTGGAGTTAATGGCAGTCTTTCTAGCACTAAAACATTTTCGTCCATTCTTGGAGGGTTTTCATGTTCTAGTCAGGACAGACAACACAACAGTGGTGGCATATATCAATCGCCAAGGGGGAACGCGTTCGTTGCAACTGCACAATCTAGCGCGCAAGCTGATTGTCTGGAGCGCAGCGCATTTCAGTTCGCTGCGCGCAACGCACGTCCCGGGAGTCCTGAATGTGGGAGCGGACCTCCTGTCGAGGGGCAACCTGTTATATGGAGAATGGGTACTCCACTCGCAGGTGGTGAATCAGATCTGGGAAATATACGGCAGGGCTGCCGTAGATCTATTCGCCTCGCGAGCAAACGCAAAATGTCCGCTGTATTTCTCTCTCAGAGACGAAAGTGCACCCTTGGGTGTGGATGCGCTGGCACACCCGTGGCCGAACGTGTTGCTATACGCGTTCCCACCACTGAGTCTAATTTCTCCCACCCTAGACAGAATAAGAGAAAACGGATTATCTCTCCTTCTGATAGCCCCTCATTGGCCAGGGAGGCTGTGGCTGGCAGAGATTGTCCAACTCCTTTGGGGAGAGCCCTGGCAACTCCCGTTGCGTCGGGACCTGCTGTCCCAAGCGGAGGGGCAAATTTTTCACCCCCATCCGGAACGGATGAATCTTTGGGTCTGGCCCGTGAAGGGTTGAATCTAAACGCACTCGGACTTCCCCAGGAGGTCATAAATACTATACAGAGTGCTAGAGCTCCATCAACGCGCTCGCTGTATGATTTGAAATGGCGGGTCTTTGATGACTGGTGCACTCGTAAAGGAGTTATTCCTTTTCAGTGTGCGGTGAGTGAGGTTCTCTGTTTTTTGCAAAGCTTACTGAACAATGGGAGAGCGTTCTCTACCATTAAGGTTTACCTGGCTGCAATTTCAGCCTGTCATGTGGGCTTCGAAGGAGTTTCAGTGGGCCGGCACCCTCTTATAGGCCGTTTTATGAAGGGGGTGAGGCGTTTGAGACCAGTGTCGAAGCGACTGGTCCCATCATGGGATTTGTCTATGGTCTTGAATGCTTTGACTCAGACCCCGTTTGAGCCTCTGGAGAGTGTTCATATTAAGTTCCTATCATTGAAAACGGTCTTACTACTTGCTTTAGCCTCAGCTAAGCGAGTGGGGGAGTTACATGCCTTGTCGGTTCATCAAACATGTCTAAAATTTAGTCCGGATGACAGCAAAGTTACACTGCTGCCAAACCCAGCTTTTGTTCCCAAAGTCAGTGATTCAGCTTATAACTGCTCTGCTTTGGAGTTACGTGCTTTCTACCCTCCTCCATTTTCTTCAGAGGAGGAGAGGAAATTGCACACTTTGTGTCCTGTACGAGCGTTACGCTTTTATGTAAACAGGACACAGTCGTTCAGGAAAAATGATCAATTATTGGTTTCATGGGCCACTCATTGTAAGGGTAAGCCGATCTCCTCGCAGCGCCTCTCCCATTGGATGGTCGAGGCGATCGAACTAGCCTATACATCTATGGGTCTTCAGGCCCCAGAGGGCCTTCATGCACATTCCACACGAGGTATTTCTACCTCATGGGCCCTGTTCAAGGGGATTTCAGTGGGAGATATTTGTGCGGCGGCTAGTTGGGCTTCACCCCATACATTTATCAGATTTTACCGTCTTGATGTCACTGCGCCTTCATTGGCTCATGCAGTTCTTAGAGTTGGCTCTTTGGAGGACTAAAGTCTTGTCTTCCCTTTTCGAGTCTGTTCAGGCGGCTTCGGAAAGCATGCGTTACGGGAGTTGGCTATATCATTCCCATAGTGAGATACCGAGCGATTGTTTGAAAGAGAACATTAGGTTACTTGCGTAACCCCGGTTCTCTGAGAACAGAGCGAGGTATCTCACCAGGCTTCCCTTCTCGCATAACACGGGGGAAGAGCGTGCTTAGAATGCCGTTTTTGGGGATCACAGCTGTATATATAGGGAGAGGGGTGGGCTCCTTGTATGAGCTGTGATTGGTCTATCCTCCGGACAGACGTGGTGTAATTGGTGCTTCCATAGTCTATCACGCCTGGGGGCGTTTCCCATAGTGAGATACCTCGCTCTGTTCTCAGAGAACCGGGGTTACGCAAGTAACCTAATGTTTTGTCGTTCTGTCTATTTGGTGCTGGCTGTGCATTATGACTCTTCACGCCATTTTTTTTGCGATTATTAATATTGTTATTATTATTATTAAAGTAGGCTAATATTGTCATTTCTACTTGCTCTCCTTTGCATTATTCATTTTACGGTGTAAATGTACGTTGCACAATGTGCCCAGGGATACTCATAATAAAATATAATAATATAATACTAAACAAGAGATGACTCCGATTAATGGCTTTATTCCTTTTGGATCGGGATTACGCTGTTGTATTTGTATTTTTGTTGTAGTTTATGCATCATCCGGACTCAGAATCGTTTAATTTATTCTTGGGAAAATGTGCATTTGGATATAAATGCTGTCAAATGCTGTCATAAATTACCATGATGTAGTGATTCGAGGGAAATGACCGAGTAAATTGAGAAAATACCCTTAAATATACCAGAGATTGAGAACAGAAACTATAGCTGGCGCTATGTTGCGCATTATATTTTGATGAGTCAGCGGTCCGAGTGCCCATATAAATTATAAACAGGTAAAAGGTTGTTTCTTTGTTGATCATATAACAACAACTTGGAAAGCAGACAAAAAAGAAAAGGTAAAAGGCATTATTTGAGACAAGAGCATATTAATATAATAGGTGCAGACCTGTAGCGGAACTGACTTTACCCTGCGATGACGTAATTTCCGATTTTTGTGAAAAAGCCTAATTACCGTCATGAGATATTTAATTAAAAAAAATCAAATAAATAAATAAAAAACACTGAACCATTTTTCCAAGCATTTGATTAACTTGACACAAAACTTCGAAAGGCTTCATAACCATAAGCTTGTCCTTCCAATGCAATAGTAACCACAACAAAAATTAAAACACATTAAATGTCAAATATAATAACAGGTATTTCCCTTCACTAAAACATAAAATAACACTTGATTTCAACATTTATTCCCATCATCCAGTCCTATGCAAAGTATGCTAATTTATGGAAACAAATTAAGCACAATTTTTTTTTTAATTATTAATGAATTAATCATTAAAAATACAGGCATTTGATTTTAAATTACACACAATATTAAATTGCTGTAATTATGAACATTATTGTGTCAAAATAGTGTTAGAAACTTAAAAGGTTTAATCCAACAATTTAATCATCATTTTTTACTTGCGACCATATGTTTGTTCAAGTTGTCTTAAAAGATCCCTTGTATTTCTTTTTAGAGTGACAGTGAAAGTAGCAAATGCAAAGTATTTAACTCAGATTGACAATTTAATATAATTTGAAAGTACGTAACTCTGTGTTTTTTCTTGAAACTTCAAATGATAGTCATCACTATATTTTGTTATTTTGGTGGCCAAAATTATAGTAGTATTTTCACCAGTTAAAAATGGTTTTATGCCAGTTATTTCTATCTTTTGCTGTAGAGTGTCAGTAGGAAATACCAGTTTATGTTTCCAAAAATTCAGAACAAACTGAGACAGACTAAATCCAGAAGAACTGTGGCAATGTCTCCAAAATGCTTTAAGAAACCTACCTGCAAAGCTATAGTGCTGTTAAAAGTTTTAGGCACTTGTGTAAAAATACTGTTAAATGAGGATGCTGTCAAACATAAAACAGATTTTCTTTATCAACTAACTTCTATTAACTGATTAGCATTTGGTGTGACTATCTTTTGCGTGTAAACAGCTTTTACCATAGGTGCACGTTTATCAGGTAGCTTTGCACAAAAAATACCCTGCAAACACTCCTAATTCTTTTTTTTCTTTTTTTTTCTTTTACGATTTATGTTGCTGCCTTCTGTTAAACTGTTTAACACTGAAATACGTACAGTACATTGCGTAAGTATTAATACCCTTAGCTCTGTACTTCAGTTGAAGCACCTTTACAGCCTCAGGTCTTTTTGGGTATGATGCGACAAGCTTTGCACATCTGCTTTTGGCAATTATCTGCCATTCTTCACCTCACCTCTTCACCTCTCAAACTCTGTTAGCTTGAATGGGGCAAACACACATTTTCCGGTTTCTCCAGAAATGTTCGACTGGGTTCAAGGACATTCACAGAGTTGCCCAAGCCACTCCTTCTGTGTGCTTAGGGTCATTGTCCTGTTGGAAGGTAAACCTTCTGCCCAGTCTGGGTTTTCATTAAGACTATCTCAATATTTTGGTGCATTGAGCTTTTCTCAGTCCCTGCTGCTGAACAACAGCCCCACAGCATACGGCTGCTACCAATTTTAGCCACCACTGTATATAGAATAGCTCTCTCTATTGCAGATTCCAGATGGACCTCAAGTATGGGTCTGATATTGCTCTGCACTTTAATCCACGCTATAATGGAGGATCTGGGTATGTTATGCACAACTCTTGCCAGAGAGGTAGCTGGGGCTCAGAGGAACGCAAGGGCGAAACTCCCTTCCCGAGAGGCCAGGCATTTGCTTTACAGATCCTTGTCACCCTGAGCTCATACCAGGTTCTTTACAGACTCTAAACAGTTTTAGTCGTAAAAGCCCTTTCATTCACTGCTACAGGCTACATCTAATGAGAATGTTTTGGCTTTTTCTAGATAAGTACCAATGGGAAACCCTTCTCAGAGTACAAGCACCGCATGCCATTTTCATGGGTGGATCGAATCCATGTGGGTGGAAAGGTGGAACTGAATTTAGTTGCCTTCCAGTATCTTGCGGTGAGATATTTGTAAACACAAACATTTATTTTGGACATGGTTAATCATGATATATCGATTTGACTGCTATATTTATTTATTTTTTATTATTTAATTTTATTTTTTCATTGGAAAGACCAAGATTCAGTGTGAATAACCCCAGTAATAAATCTGTTCCTGTGCTAAATATCTACATTTCTTTTCAATTACAGCCTCGTCAACCACTAGGATCCTTTGTAAGTAGATCTGCACATAGTTGATGTAAATCTCTAATATTTTAAAAGCATGTCAAAATTGCCTAATTTTCATCGGCGCCACGTCGACATACAAGCGTCGTTGCACTCCGGGCGTCCCGTGTTCGAATCCCGACTGGAGGACCTTTCCCGATCCCGCCCCCTCTCTCTCTCCCACTTCCCTTCCTGTCATGTCTGATCTGTCCTATCATAATAAAGGCAAAAATGCCAAAAAAATAAATCTAAAAAAAAAAAAAAAAAAAAAAATTGCCTAATTTTCTTTCCTGGAACTCTCTTACACGCTCTGGTGAATGAAGATCAGACATCTTTTCAGAAATTGATCATTTAGGCCAGTTTTATACAGGGCTTAAAATAGCAAAATATCTATATAAAACAAAAACTTTTTATTTATTTATTTATTTATTTATTTTTTTATACAGTGAATTGTTAGGGATTATTTAAAGTAGATTTGACAGAGTTCAACAAGAGACCAAATAGTTGTTGTGCTACAAAATAACATTGCTGTATTATTATTATTATTATTATTATTAATCATTTTTATTATTATTATTTTTTTTTTACCCACTGTCAGAAAGTCCCATATAAAAACATGATTTAAGATGGACTACAGCTTGGCAAAGTCATCATCATCCAAGGATTTATCAATCCCCAAGCAAATAGGTTTGACAACATTTCTCTCTGATGCAAATTATACATCTTATGTTTTAAAATGTCTTTAAATATTCTCTGATGTCATAATGGCATACGATCAATTAAATTTTGAGATGTCTTTTAAGATGTGATTTCCATACCCTTTCTTTTTCAACAGAGTAGTGATTAGTCTACGGCACAAAACTGGAATTGCTTTCCACTACAGTGGTTATTTTGATGAGAATGTGGTTTTGTGGAACACTTATGCGGATGGAAAATGGGGTGAAGAGGAAAAATCTGAACTCATGCTTATTAAAAAAGGCCAACCACTGCAGGTAGGTGTATATTCAGTACAGACACTTTGTTCAAATGGACATTGAGGATATAACTGTAAATACACAGGACTAATGACAGGAAAAACTAATCTTTGAATCAATCAAACTAACAGCTTTGCAAAATGACTCTGAACACTACACGCTGATGATGCCTCAGCCCAAAATCTCAGCCCAAAATATGCATGTAAACAGCTTTTACAAACCAACTGCAAATGGTTTCTTGAAAGTGTAACCTCTAATGATTAATTAACAAATCATTTAATACCATAAATATTAAGAGTCTGCATGTGATATTTTATCAGTTTGCAGGGCTTGTTTTTTTTTTTTTTTTTATGGAGGGCTTGGGTAACCAGGCAAGACACTGATAACTACATCTCTTAATTTTTATTATACAAATGTGCCTTTAAGTGGTAGTTGTGTGTGCTTGTCCTGTTTTTTTTTTTTCTTTTCTTTTCTTTTTTTTTCCCCAGTAGGTTAACTAAGGTTGTACTAAGGATGGAGTACATGAATATAACTACTAAAGAATCCAGTACTGACTAACTGATCAAATTCATTTTAATAGATTAAATCAACCTACACCCAACATCCACGTAAAACAACAACATATTACATGCCACCAAATAAAAGAGTGTCAGAAAGCCTTTTAATCATGTGTCACATTGTCAGTAGTTTAATTTGCATTGTTTCAGAGGGAGGTTCACTTTCACAACAGCTCAAGATCAAATACCTCTCCTAGGGATTGAACTACAGCAGGAAAACCTACAGATACCAGCCAAACCAAGACAGAGAAATGAATCATGAACTTACAGGTACGCTTAAATCAATGTGTTGTATTATAGAAAACTGACATAATAATCACAGTAGAGACGTTTCCGAAACAAAATACACATCAAAACCTGTTTGACTGGATTGTAGCTGATCTCAATGACTCTCGATGTTTAAACATTGTTAAACGTTCAGAAAGTATTTTCACAAACGATAAAAAAAATAATCTAGACGTGTCTGTATTTGCACCAGGGGTTTAGTTGGTAAATATCAATAAATTAATATGCTTTTAGACTCATCAATAAATGGGCTAAATGGATTCAGATTGTCAAAGCAAACAATTACAAAGTCTTTGAGTTTGTAAGTGTCCAGTTACTCCTTTATGAGTCTATTTATCTTGTAATTTATTCATTTAAATTATTTGTGCACATTGTTCTAATAATAATAAAACAAGTAAATTGTTTCATCAGAGATATATGAAATTGCTCTCTTCAAAATGTATTTTTCCTGTCATCTTGACATTACTGTACTGTCATATGTCTTGTATTTTGATTTTAATAATTACAATTACAGTAATGTTGCTTGATTATCTTGAAGGTTGAAGATGACTGAAGATGCTTTTTATACAGTTTTTGTCACCAGAACATATACAGCCACTAATTCCATTTATTATACCATGATACAAATGTTAGCAGACACAAATGGCTTTTTTGTAATAGTTTATTTGAAGGTCTTTCCAGATAGAAATCACGTTGGCATGCAAATTCAGACAAGCAAATGTAAAATACAGACACACAAATCAAAATACATTGTTGGCTATATGCTGATAGAGAGGAAACGAATCTTTGAATCTTCCTTAAAACTCTCCAAATCTGATCTAAGTTATTTGTGAAAATGTTAAGCATTTACCTACTTAGAATTAAGTCCATAACCTTCTTCTGGCAATTATTTATGTGTTTTTATTTCAGGAACTGAGGATTGTGTTATTGGGAGTCTCTGGAGCTGGAAAAAGTCAAACCGCAAATGCAATACTGGGCCGAGAGGCATTTACAGAGAGCAGAACCAGAGAGAGTGAGATACAGACAGAAAGAGTTGAAGACAGAAATATCTCCATCATTGACACTCCAGGATTTTTCAACACTCATCTGACTGATGAAGAGATAAAGAAACAGATGATGAAGAGTCTGTATCTCTCTCATCCTGGTCCTCATGTGTTCCTGCTCGTCATCAACCTGGAGACCTTCAGAGAGGATGAGAGGAACATTGTGGAGCAAATTCAGGAGAGCTTTGGAGAAAAATCTTTTTCATTCACCATGGTATTGTTTATAGGCCGGGAAAAAGTCTCCAGAAGAGAATATCATCAAATCATTGAGAGTGAGGAAACACAGAAAATGCTGAGCCACTTTGAAGGAAGATTGTATGCAATGAACGGCAATAATGAATGTGATCTGAATCAAATCAGAAAGCTCCTTAAATGCATTGATGAAATGGTGAAGAACAATGGAGGACAAAACTACAGCATAGATATCTACTTGAAGAATCAGAGAAAAAGGGATGAAAATAGATTAAAACAAGAAGAAAAGAAAATGAAACCAGAGCCTGTGGGAAAAGGACAAGAAGAGAGTGATGCAAGGAAGCAGAGAGGAGGGATAAATCACGAGGAGGAAATAAAACCCAAAAGCAAAGAAAACAGAATAAAAGCTAATAATGAGAGGGAACAAGAGGATGTGAATAAGAAGAAAACACAATATATTAGAGTTAAGGATGCTGCAGCTCAGAAAGGAAATCTTCATATGCATGGTATAAAAGTGTCATGTTTACTCTGTAAATGAACAACAGTAATTCATAGCCTTTATTTGTATATTAAATAATCTGTACTGTTGAAGAACTTTCCAAATAATACTTTATTTTAATCTTTGTTTCACAGTGGAAGGAGACCTAAGGATTGTTCTTCTGGGTAAAACTGGATCAGGAAAGAGTTCAACAGGAAACACGATACTGGGCAGAGATGTCTTTAAAGTTAACTTCTCCCCTGAATCTACAACTCAGCTGTGTGAGAAACATGAGGGGACAGTGGAAGACAGAAACATCTCAGTGATCGACACACCTGGACTGTTTCACACATCCATGAGCGAAAAACATCTGAAGGCTGAGATTGAGAAGAGTTTGCAGATGTCTGCTCCTGGTCCTCATGTGTTTCTGCTGGTCATCAGACTGGGGAGATTCACAGAGGAGGAGCAAAACACAGTCAAATGGATTGTGAATAACTTTGGAGAAGATGTTAAGAGATTCACCGTAGTGCTGTTCAATGTAGCTGATAACTTAAACAAACCTTTAGAAGTAATTTTGCAGGAAACCCCAGAACTGCAGAAGTTAGTGGACAAATGTGAAGGTAGATATCATGCCTTTAAAAATGTGGAGAAGAAAGATCAAGCTCAAGTCAATAAACTGCTGGAGAAGATCAAGACAGTAGTGCAGAAGAATAGAGGAGGCTACTACCCCAGTGAGATGTTCAAGAAGAGTCAGAGAAAGATAGTCACAATCAAAGCGTTACCGATAGCTATATGTGTTTTATTATTTTATTGTACGATGAGGAGTTTTGAATCAGCCATGCTTATAATGATAATGATCATAATCATGATCATTTCCTTAACTTTCTTTTAAACATCTAACAGTGATTGAAACAAGCTTTAGGTAACACTTTATTTTGATGGTCCCTTTTGAACATTTGGTTGATTAAAGTAAAGATGCACCTTCATTTCTAACTTTCATTAGAGTATTAGTAGACTGTCTGCTTAATAATGTCTTTATTGTGAACAGATTATTAAGCAACAGCATGTGTTAAAAGGGTTAAAACTGTCTAGAAAAAAAGGGGCCATCAAGAACAATAAAATGTTTTTGACTGTCCTAAGCATGAATGCATGCAGTAACTGCACTGTACTATTATATAGTAGGACTGAGATAAGACATGTGTTAGCAGAAGTGGTTTTACATTTGAACCAAGGCAATGCAGGTGTTTTGTTGGATGTAAAAGTGAACAATTAGAGTCTTAATTTTCTCCCAACATAAGGATGAAGTGGATTTGTTTTGTTTTTTGATGGTAACATGCCATCGAATACACACAACAACAAAATAATGAGGTTAGTAGTAGCTCATTATCATTTAAGGAGATATGCACTGAAATTGGTCACTGTGAACAGAGCTGTTTTTTTTTAAAAGAAAAAAAAAATGGTGTTGTAGCACATGACCATTAAGGAATTTTAACCAAAGTATTTTGCAGAAGTCAGAAGTAAGTTTTGCAAAGTATTTATTAGTTTGACATAAATAAAGCCAAACTGGCTCAAACATTTTAGGGTTCAAATGTGGTGAAAATCCATTGTGAAATTTCATGTTAAATTTTAACATTGGATCATTATTCATTCAATGTTGGTCTGCTATCTGGGTAGCATTCTTTACTCATGCAGATCACTTGTGCCAGTCTAGGATTATCTGGGAGGATGTCAAAAACTGAGGTCATTAGTTCAACAGAATTCAGGAGGATGTCATGTTTTTAACAACAATGATGAAGCTTGATCTTGGGTCATTGAACTTCTAAACACTGAGTAGAACAATAAGGAGACTTGAGATGAAACTATAAGGAATGTCAGAATCAAATTAACGAATATTGTGTGCATTATGTTGTTTTAAGAGTGCGACCTGTAGAGGGCGCTGTACCTTACCACACTGTCAATATGAAGACAGTGAGAATTTTTTTTTTTTAAAGCATTATGCTGTTCATGGCTTCATCGCCACTGTAAAGACTAATCTTTTTTTTTTTTTTTTTTTTTGCTGACTATTAATTTAATAGATTTTTCAGGTTTTGCTCTGCCAAACTATGCAGTCAAGATCTGGATTGTTTTCAAATTGAAGCTATTCTTCTTTTGCTGGTGTGGTGCCATCTTGTGGTGGGAAATGTCGATTGAAAAAAAAAAACAACAAATAAATATATGAGGGGGTTGGGGGTTGGTTTTGCTGAGAACCAAAAATTAAAGTTTGTTAACAGAAACTCAGAAAACCAACAGAGAACACTTGGAAATTATTAGAATAATTCACAGATAATAATAATAATAATAATAATAATAATAATAATAATAATAATAATAATAATAATAATAATAATAATAAATTAATTAATTAAAAAACAAACAAACAAAAAATACATGTAACATGAAGGCATTTTCTTGTAAAAAATATCCCAATAGCCTTTGTTTTGTTTATAACTTTTTTTTAAAGACATTTCTGCAGTTGCAGTTTGCAATGCCAGTAAACTCCCACAGACATCAAAGACTTTTCAGATGTCGTTCAGTGTTCGTTTAACTGGTTTAACTCGTGCTGAAGGGTGGGGCACAGAAAGATCCCAAAAAAAGAAATCAGTGACGATTGATATTCAGTGACTGTGACTGAAAATAACTGCTCAGAGATGTGAAGTGAACTATAAAGATGATCACAAGGTCCAAAATGTGAATTTTTATTTTTCATAATCACTAAAATTAAAAAAAGGAAAGAAAAAAAAGAAGAAAAAAAACTACTGCTAGTGACAACTGACTGAAATTGGCTGTATTAATTAATATAAATGTATTTGACTGTATCACACATCTGTATTAAGATACCATCAAATGTGATTTCACTAAAAAAAATAGTCAATAGTGTGTCAGAAAGCCTTTCAATCAAGTCAGTGTTGTTGTCATTAGTTCATCACAATAGAGGGAGTTCCACTGCCACAACTGCTCAAGCTCAAATACCTTCATTCTCTCATTGGATTCACACTGAGAGCCTGAACTACTGCTGTGAAACTCACAGATATCAACCAAAACATGGAAATGAATCCAGAACACACAGGTAGGTTTGTATTATTATGGTATAATTAAAGCAATCTGATATAGTCACTGTAGAGAATGTTAAAGACAAAACATACGCAACAAAACCTGTTTAACTAGATTGTAGTTGATCTCAATACCTATCATGTGTTTTACACCCTGTTTAAACAGGTGATTTCTGAATATGTAGATTCACATAAACAATAAAACATAATCCAGACGTGTCTATATTTGTATCAATGGTTTAGTTAGTAGATAATATAAAATAATAGGCTATTAATACATATTTAGACAACATGTGTATCTGTGTGCTGTCAGGTTATCACATTTGTGATCTGGTATTGTAGTTATTATGTTTCCGATACGATCAATGTGTTTTTAGATGTGTCATTTTAGGCTGATATTAATTGTGGTTGTGTCAAATTGTTATAGTATTTTAAGCAAACTTTTTTGACAACTGTTTTTCTAGTCTCAGAGTTTACAAGTGCCAGTTTATTTACTTTTCATCATACATATTCTATGAACGATTCATTTTGCGTGTTGTTCTAAAGAAAAATGAAAGAAGTAAACATTTTATTGAAAATATTATAACTTAACATTTGATGTGTCTTGTCATCTGACATAACTCTACATGGTCTATATTATATTTTCTCCTATTTTGAGAGTAATGATATATGATTTCATATTTGATTTAGTTATTCATGTTTTTTATATTGTTGTTGTTTTTTGTGCATCATGTGTATTTAAGACACTGTCTCTTTAAGAGAACACGCCTACTGTCATGGGTATTTTTATTTATTTAGTTAGGGGAGTTTAGTTAGGAGTTAGGGGAAAAAAATCTTACCATATAACTGTACAATTGTTTTCTTTGTTTTATTGTGTAACACACTTTCATGATCCAAACCATTACTCTTTGCTGGTATGCTACCTTCATTGCAAAAAAAAAAAAAAAAAGGACTAATCTTACTTTTTTCTCTTGTTTCTAGTTAAAATATTTAAAAAAAAAAATCTTAAATTAAGATGCATTAACTAGATACATAAATTGCATGAGATATTTAGTCTTATTTTAAGCAAAATGCAGTTAATTTAGTTATTTAGATATTTTACTTACCCCACTGGCAGATAATTGTACTTATTTTTTACTTAAGGAAAATGCACTTAAATTATTTTTGACCCCCTGGAAACAAGACTAAAAATCTTAAATAATTTTGCTAATCTAGTAAATGCATCTCAATTCAAGATTTAATTAGATATTTTGACTAGAAAAAAGACAAATATACTAAATAAGCCATTTTCTGCATTGTTATACCTAAAGGCCCGGTTTCTCAGACAGGGCTTAGAATAAACCAGGATTAGGCCATAGTTCAATTAGGACATAAGTAATTTTTTATAAACTTGCTTAGAAAAAAACATTACCGATGTGCATCCTGAGACAAAGCAAAGACACTGATATATTTTAAGATCAGTCAGTGCAAGTTTCTTACAGTTGAAACAGCTCAGATTTACATTTTAGTCTAGGATTAGGCTTAAGCCTTGTCTGTGAAACCGGGGGGAAATGTTTATTAAGCATTTAGTCTACAATTTCGTCTAATGCTTATTTCTCATTATTTCAGAGTCCGATGAACCACCTGCTGTACAAGAGCTGAGGATGGTGCTAATTGGAAGAAGTGAAGCCGGAAAGAGTTCAATAGGCAACGTAATACTGGGTCGAGAGGCGTTTAAAGAGAGCAGAACCAGCGAAAGTGAGATACAGACAGGAAGAGTAGAAGACAGAAACATCTCCATCATCGACACTCCAGGATTCTTCAACACTCAATTGAACGATGAACAGATGAAGAAGCAGATGATGAAGAGTCTGAATCTCGCTCATCCCGGTCCTCACGTGTTCCTGCTCGTCATCAGACTCGACAGATTCATAGAAGACGTGGTGAAGATCGTAAAAAAGATTTACGAGCACTTTGGAAAGGACGCTTTCAGGTTCACCATGGTGTTGTTTACTGGAAGAGAGGCGATGTCCAAACGAGAATGGATCGAGTTCAGGCTGGGCAGAAAAACTAGAGAGCTCCTGAGCTTCTGTGAAGAGAAATGCCACGTGATCATTCATAAAAACAAGAGAGATAGGAAGCAGATTGCAAGCCTGTTAGAGAACATTGATGAAGTGGTGAGCAAGAATGGACGAGAATATTATGTCAAAGATATCTGTGTGAAGAGTCAAGATGAGATAAGAACAAAACAAAAAGATGGAAAAGAGAAGATCAGTCTTGACCAGCAAATAGCAAGTCAAGAGAAAGAGAAGAACGGAGAAGACAATAGAGTAGAGCATCAAAACAGAGAAGAAGAGAAGGAAAACAGTATTCAGAACGACAATACAGCTTCTCCAGAAGGAAGCAATCAAAAACAAGAAACATGTTTGACTGGGGAGAAGAAAGAGACACCAGAAGATAATTCAATAAAAGGTAAACATTTAGCTTTTTTAACAATTCACACCTCTTTTTATTAGGATATGTCGTGGAGTTAGTAAACTAACTTTTTTCTTCACAGTGTCTGATCTGAGGATTGTTCTTCTGGGTAGAAGTGGATCTGGAAAGAGCTCAACAGCAAACACCATCCTGGGCAAAGATGTGTTCAAAATCAATACAAGTCTCCCATCAAGTGGTCAAACCTGTGAGAAACAAGAAGCAGGTGTGTATGGAAGAAACATCTCAGTGATCGACACTCCAGGACTGTTTGATCCATCGATGACGAGAGACCAAATACAAGCTGAAATAGAAAAGTGTGCAGAGATGTCTGCTCCTGGTCCTCATGTGTTTCTGCTGGTCATCAGACTGGACAAGAGACTCACAGATGAGGAGAAAAACACAGTCAAATGGATTCAGGAGAACATCGGAGAAGACGCTTTACATCACACTGTTATTCTGTTCACTCACGCTGATCATCTGAAGGGAAAATCGTTAGATGAGTATATTAGAGACACTCCAGATCCACAGGCTTTTACTGAGAGTTTCGGAGGCAGATTTCACTCATTAAACAATAAAAACATGGAGAATCGCTCTCAGGTCACTGAAGTGCTGGAGAAGATTGACAACATGCTGGAGAGAAATGGAGGGAAGCACTACACCAATGAGACATTTGTGAAATATCAGAAAGAGACTGGCAGGGAGAAAGAGGAGAAAGTCAAAGCAAACCCATCAAATTGGTTGAGAGGAGTGTTTGTTTTGTTGATAGGGGCGCTAGCAGCTGCAGCGGTGGCTAAAAGTGGACTACAGTGAACAACAGCAAAGCAATATAAACAAACAGCTGAGAAAATCTTTTTTAATTGTCGTCAATATTACAGACTCTAGCAATAATAGCGGATATTTTTCATACTTACTAGGCTGGACCTAAATATTGTATGGCTCATCAAACATAAGAATGTTAAAAGATTTATATGATTTCAGACAAAAAAATAAGGAAAAATGTTTTAATTTTACAGTTTCCATCATCAGTAGTCAAAATAGATGTCTGCCTGTAATAAATTTGGAAATGTATGTTTGTATTTATGTATTTATTTATTTATTTATTTATGTTAATGTGGAGTCAAAACTGCAAGGTTTTTGTTTGTGTACCTTCCTCCCAAAAATGTATGGCTCTGTGACATATTTTATATTTTAATTCAGGCGTTCCCAACTCTGGCCCTCAAGGTCCACTTTCATGCAGAGCTTAGCTGCATCCTTAATCAAACTGATCTTCCAGTAACTTTCTAGTAATCTTGAAGATCTTGATTAGCGTGTTATTTGATGTTTTAACAACCTGCCTGGCTTAACATTTCACAATCTACCTCAACTAATTGCATACGTCTGGGGTGTGACAGTCTGTAATGAATTACAGGGAATAGTATTGCATGTTTAAATATTACAGAGGTAAATAATACTTTCACCACATTTGGATATTATTTACATAATGTCAATACTTGTGAAAAAAAGAAAAAAAGATAATGCACCAGTTTCACAATTTAGTGTAAAAACAAATGTTTGGTTAGTGTATTGATAACTACCATTGATTTTACCTGCTGAAACATTTCTTCATAGTCTGGTAGAAATTGTTTGTGTAAAGTTGCTTTTAAGAGCTTACACTTGATAAAGGAACTAAAGGGGTTTGGAGATGGTGGCTGCGCAGAAGTACAAGAAATAACATGCAGTAAGTCATTCATCATGTGCTTCATCGTGGAGCTATCATGAGCCCGCTGAATATTTGTCTTGAATGAACAATTATTTTGGGTGAAGTGTTTTGTTGGTCTCTTGCAAATCCGGTTCTCATGAGTCGGTTGACTCACCCTTTCATTTTACATTACACATTCTTAACCTGTTCTCATGGAGGAAGAAGAAGAAGAAAGAAAAAAAAAAAAAACTCTTTGTTCTTGCATTTCTGGCAAACCTAAAAGACATTGCGGCAGTTTTTAGAAGGAATTATTTTTGTTGGTAATTTTTTTTTTTCTCATGAACTCAACATTTCTAATTTCTCTCCTTTAGAACTAGGCTATACATACTTAATTCCAGTAGTGCTTAAACTCACTTTCACGTTTTCCCCCCTTTTCATTTTACTAAACATTGTTTGTTTATTTGTCTTGATTTAGTTGTCTCACACTAAAATAAAATGTAACATTTAATAATACTTAATGTTATTCTCTTGATTCCTGGTGTCTTGGACAATATTCTATTACAGTAGGCTATATGTGGACATGTTTTTTTTTCTTATCAAAACATTTGAAGCAATCAGTTTAATTAATATTTTCTATTTGCAGTTTAAATCAGCTCTGAAAGCACTCTAATTTTTTTTTTTTTTTTAAATGACACTTTTATGATCTCTTTGAACAAGTGGAATTAGTAGTTTGGGAGAAGATCAGAGTCATGTTGAGTAATGAGTCAAGAATGTGTGAACAAACACAAATGCATTCCTAGGTTAGTCAGAAATGCATGTAGAGTCTTTTTTTTCAGTGACAACTAAATGAGTGATGTAAAATGAAAGGGTGAGTCACCCTCAGTGACACTACTGAAAACTGGATCTACCAGAGAACAACAGAAGAATCCACCCAAAGGAAAAATACCATTAATTCAAAGTAAAGTTTCAACAGAAACAAACAAGATTATGACATAGTAGAAGCTACATTATTACAACTGCCTGATACTCTAAAACTGAGATTTTTAAACCTGTCCATATTTTGTGTGTTCCCCTTATCTAAAACACCTAATTTGGTCTCTAATGAGCTGAGTTGAATCAGGTGTGTTAGATTAGGGAGACATATATGCGCAGTGCTGGAGGCCCAAAACAGGTTTTAAAACTTCTGCCTTAAAACACGCTTGCCATTGTCAGAAATCACACATCCATGATCCATTTATTATTGTAAACCTTAGACTACTTTAACAGTCTTATGCTTGCGCCAAACAGAACAGCACAAATAGTTTTTTAAAAGGGCTTTAATGACACAATTCCATGTTTTCCTTTGTCTTTGGAGCGTTACAAGTTGTTTGTGCATATATAAGATCTATAAGGTTGCAAAGATTAAAGTCTCAAAGCTAAAGAGAAATTATTTCTAAAAGTTAAAACTCATTCATGACTTCTTTAAATGCCTTTCTAAAATGCCTCATTCAAACACACCGCCACAAATCTACATCACAGTCTTGCCATGTCGCAATTCCAACTTTGCAAGGACAGTCTGGTGTTTCTGACTCACAGCCTGGACATACATTGATCAGACATAACATTATGACCAGCTTTCTAACATTGTATTGGTCCCCCTTTTGCTGCCAAAAACAGTCCTGACCGATCAAGGCATGGACTCCACTAGAACCCTGAAGGTGTTAGCAGCAGATCCTTTAAATCCTGTAAGTTGTGAGGTAGGGTCTTCATGGATCAGATATGTTAGTTCAGCAGAAAGATACATGGAAATTGGAGGCCAAGTCAACATCTCAAAGTCATTGTTGTGCTCCTCAAACCATTCATGAACTGTTTTTGCTTTGTGGCAGAGATCACACTCTAATGGAACTGAGATACAGATTTTGAATATGCCATATATTGACTTTTTTTAGTATTAGCAAAATGTTACCTAGATATTCTCTGATTAGCACTGTTAATTATGAGAAAAAAAGACAACAACACATACATAAATACATCTATACATATGTGACCCTGGATCACAAAACCAGTCTTAAGTAGCGAGGGTATATTTAGCCAAAAATACATTGTATGGGTCAAAATTATCGATTTTTCTTTTATGCCAAAAATCATTAGGATATTAAGTAAAGATCATGTTCCATGAAGATATTTTGTAAATTTTCTACCATAAATTTATAAAAACTTGATTTTTGATTAGTGGTATGCATTGCTAAGAACTTAGTTTGGACAACTTTTAAGGCGATTTTCTCAATATTTAGATTTTTTTTGCACCCTCAGATTCCAGATTTTCAAATAGTTGTTTCTCAGACAAACATTGTCCTATTTCAAACAATACATCAATGGAAAGCTTATTTACTCAGCTTTCAGATGACATAAGAATCTCAATTTTGACAAATTTACGCGTATGACTGGTTTTGTGGTCCAAGATCACATATATGTCCTATCAATTACAGGGAGTGAAATGCAGATGCATAAACAGAGGAATTAAGATGAAGAACATCCCTACAATAAGTGTTGTTCAGAAAACATGTAGTTTTAATTGCTCTAAGGCAGGGCTGCTCAACCCTGCTCCTGGAGATCTACCTACCTGCAGACTTTTGTTCCAGCCCTGCTCCAACACAGCTGTCTGTAATTATCAAGTGCTACTTAAGAGGTTAATTAGCTGGTTCAGGTGTATTTGTTTAGGGTTGGAGCTGAACTCTGTAGGATAGTAGATCTCCAGGAACAGGGTTGAGCACCCCTGCTCTAAGGCATCTGCCTGAAGGTAAACGTGTAAATAGTTGTCTGGCTAGATGTAAAGAATCTTTCAGGATTGTTAGCACTTTTTTTCTGCAAACATGAGACATACATCTTAACAAAAGGAAGATTACAACCATTCATTTTCAAGGCAGCCCGTATTATGTTACTATTCTAAATTCTCTGCTGAGCTGTGGAGCTATTGGACCACAATTGGGAAAGTCAACATGTTTTTAATGACAGCTCTGTAAAAATTGAACATATCAAGTTTGGATATGCCAAACTTTTAAAGCTGTCTCAAGTTAATCATGTCTCTAAGGTTGTCGTCCCACTTCAATTATGCAGACATGGTGATGGTAGTCCCAAGAAAGTTAAAGCGTTGTACATTTTCAGTGTCCTGAACATTAATAATCAATGGAAAAACATTTGTCATGTGTTGGAAATCAAACACAATTTCCTTTGTTTTAAGGACATTCAACTTCAGATCATGAGCACAACTCAACTCAAACAAGACACATTGTTGCCTGTTATTAAACCAATCAATGTAGTGTCATCTGCGAGCTTAAAAAAAAAATTGACGCTTATTTACAATGTGAAACACAATCACTACTTACAATCCGTTCTGAAGAATTATTGTATTAAATACAGATTTGTAGTCCACCAAAAAGGCTCTGGTATCTGTGGCTTCATGGTGTTGCAATATGGAATGAAGACAGAAGCGACAGCATTATCAACCGACCTGCTGGCCATTATAGACAAATTCCTTCAGTGAACTTGAAGTACAATCCGCTCAAAATATGTAGAGTCCCATGTGCTTAAATGCATAGTCTGGAACACTCTCATTCAACCAGGTCACTGAACAATTAGCCATGTCTCTCTTGTTGCTTAGCAAAAGAGTTTGTTTGTTCTTCCTGTTTGTTAGCAAGAGATCAGACACTAGAGAGTAAAGTACTTGACGCTCCATAACCTCCAGTGCTAGCCTCTGTGCTAACAGTAGGCTATCCACCGGTTTGTTGACAAAGTCCACTGAGTAAAATTGCAGTTTGGGCTAAAATTCAATCATACTGTCCCTTACGTTCAATAACTCCACTCTATATGACATTATGCCCCAAGTGTAGTTGAACCAAAAATCAAAACATTATTACTCATAACAGTGAAGAGAGCAGCACCATGTCACCTTGGAAGGGCGTAATCGTTTTTAAACTTTGTGATCTTAGTTATAGATATCATTCTGGTTTTGAGCCGTCCTTATTGTAGGGGAGAGCGGGGCACAACCTAACACTTTTTGAATTTATACTTATATATATATTTACAGGCTACAGTAAATTCAAAGACATAAATGAAATCATAATATTAATTTAATTAATTTACATCAACATTCATAAAACATTAACATTAGAATTTGTAGCTCTGTATTTAGCTTTGAAATCCTGTGTTCTGCAAATCTGAAAGATCTTCAAAATAATTTTGAATATTATCATTTGATAGTCTTAATTTTATAAAAGATGCAAGTTGATGAGGCTACCATTAACAGAACTCTGCATATAAACTCTGCATGTGACGCGAAACGAACTGTGATTGGTTGTTTGACATGTCGGTCAAACGGTCTTATGGGCGGGCCTTGGCCAATTAAAGCTGCCATAATTCCAGACCTTCAGCCGTCAGTCTGAAGGTCTGGTTACGCGAGACTAGTTATCATGTCTCTATTTTGTGATACCTGTAGCTCAATCAGATTAAGTTATGAGTCATATCTTCATTGTGATTGGTCACAAAGAAAATAAATTATTTGCTGCAGTAGAAGGCGGCGCTATATGATATTTTTTGTATACAATTCAGGCGTTTATGCAATTTTCACTGAAGTAAAATTCCTTAAGACAACAACTTTTTTTCTTACAGGTATTACCAAAAGACACCACGCAACTATCAATAGATTTAACAAGGTCATAAAAGGAGGAGAAAAGTAATCAATAGGCTCGTTTGAGATGCGCCTAGCCTTGCCTGAAATGTAGGCGAGAGTAGGCGGCTGCAGTGAGGGGAGGAGTGAAATAAGCGCACACTCTAAAAACTCCTGGGTTATTTCTTTAACCCATTTTCTGGGTTATTTGTGTTGGGTTAAAATTATGGGTTATTTTTTCAGAGAGTAACCATTTTCTGGGTTATAGGGCTAATATTTTGACCCAACTCCTGGGTTGTTTAGGTTTATGGGTTATTTTTCAAAGAGTAACCCATGTTACCCCTTCAGTCGAATCACTTCGACGTTACATTGGGATCTCGCCTGAGAGACCGATCATCTCTGAGCCTTATATAAAAAAGGCCAATTGCAAATTGGCGAGTGGACGTGCGCGTCGGCCACTCCCCCGCACATGCGGGTATATAAGAAGGCGGCGCGCATCACTCAAACAGACTTTCGCTTTCAGAGCCGGTATGCTCAAGCCTTCTCTCCTCAAGAAAAAGGAAAACTTCACGTTCCTGCTGCTCTCTCTGCTGGTGTGCGCCGATTGAAAGAGACAAACTAAAAGAGTGAATTTCTCGGCGCCGCCAGCGGGGTCCCGCGGGCGGCCGTTTTCACGGCCATAAAAGCCTCCTGCGTTCCAGCGAGCAAGCCCCATTGAATGCACAGTGGTGCCGCGGTTTCCTCCCTGGGCAGACCGGGACTAAAAGAGCAATTTCTCACGGCTGTGTAAAGACGTTCTTTTCAGAATGGCTTTCCGGCCGTGCGCTTCTGGGTGTGGCAGTTTCCTCACCTCACTGGACGGACATGAAAGCTGCTTCACATGTCTGGGCATTGAACATGCTGAGGCAGCTTTCACGGATGGTTCATGCATTCATTGCGAAAGCATGACCATGGGAATGCTGAGGACTCGCCGCTCGCTCGCGGGCAGGCCCCCCTTCGCGCCCCACGGCCTGCGGAATTTTTCCGCCGCTGTGGCGAGGCACGAGGGGGAATTTCGAGTCACGGTGCCGAACGTTCCGCCGGCTCCAAAAGCCCTGCGGTCTTCCGCCCGCCAGCATACCCCCGTCGAGATGCCAAAGCAGTACGCCTCCCCGCCAGCCGGGCTGGGCGTCTCCTTTGGCGCTCCTCAGGAGGAAGAGATGTCTGACGCTGCGTCAGAGGGAGAGTCAGGGGGTGAGGACGCTCTTCCGGCGGCGCGGCGCCCCTCCGCGGTTGCTGCCCCGTCGGAGGCAGACTCCGAGCTCTCGGCTATGCTCCTCCGAGCCGCCAGGGGGATCGGCCTGGAGGTTACTCCATCGGCCTCGGCCGATCCTTCTCGGCTGGGCGACTGGTTCCTGGGGACGGCTCCGGCGGCATCGCCTCGCCCTCCCCCGGTGCCATTCTTCCCGGAGGTGCACGAGGAGCTGGTTAAGACCTGGCGGGCGCCCTTTTCATCTCGCCCGCTGCCCGGCTCCTCTCCCCTCGCCACCCTTGATGGCGGGGCGGCCAGGGGGTATGCGTCGGTTCCCCAGGTCGAGCGCGCTATGGCGGTGCAACTTTGCCCGCGTGGCGCTGCCACCTGGCGGGGCCGGCCGCGTCTCCCGTCCAAGGCGTGTGAGCGCTCGTCCGCCCTTGCGGGCCGCGCTTTTCACGCTGCGGGCCAGGCCGCCTCGGCCCTGCATGCGATGGCAACCCTGCAGGTCTACCAGGCCAAGGGGTTGAAACAGCTGCACGAGGGTGGTCCCGACCAAGGTACGATGCAGGAACTCCGCGCTGCCACCGACTTCGCCCTTCGTGCGACGAAGGTCGCGGCGCGGGCCCTTGGTCAGGTGATGTCCACGGCTGTGGTCCAGGAGCGACACCTGTGGCTCTCTCTGGCCCAGATGGCAGATGCCGACAAAGCACGCTTTCTCGACGCTCCCATCTCCCAGAGGGGCCTATTCGGCGACTCTGTCGAGGACTTTGCCCAACAGTTCTCGGCAGCCCAGAGACAGACGGAGGCGTTTCACATCCTGCCCCGCCGCGATGCTTCCATCCCGCCGCCGGAGGCACCGCCTCCGCCTGCACGTCGCCGAGGGCGCCCCCCTGCGGCCGCAACATCTACGGCTCGCCCCACCGCGGAGGCCCACGACGCCAGGTCGGCGAGAAGGGCCCGCAAGCGCAGAGCCAGCCGCAGGAGAGTGGCGCCGCCCGCGGCACAGGGATCGGCCCGAAACACCCGCAAGAAAACTGCGAAACGTCCCTGACGCGGGCCTCCAGAGGTGATTGAGACTGCTCCTTAGGGGATGCTAACAATCTACGCTCCCCGCTCCCGGTGGAGGGCCGGGAGCCACTGTGTACTTCAATGCTGCCGTCGGCTTTCGTCGACGGTACCCACTTTTTCTCAAAAAGAGCAATTTCTCACCTCTGGCTTCGGCCTCGAGTTTCCTTCTGAGCAGCACTTACACTCCTCGGAACCAGACTCGCGGCCGGCCTTCGCCAGCGCGGGATCCAGGGAAGAAGGTAAGCACTGCTTAGTGCAGTTAGACACTTCTCCAGGACGTTCATCCTTCTGGGTTCTGTCTCCTTCCCTGTCTCCCCCTAGGCTGCCCCACCACGGTCACGTCGGTCAACGTTCCCTTGATACCACTACGATGGTTGATACGGACGGTACGGCCCGGCCCCAGGCGTCCGCCCAGACTCAGAGGTACCCCTTACTTTCTTATTCGGGCAGGCGTGCCTCTGTTCTGCTTGCGGAGGTCGCGTTCCTACTGGCGAAGGACGCGATCCAGCCTGTCCCTCCCCCGGGACGAGGTCGGGACCTTTCAGTCTCGACTTCACGTGTCCAGTTAGTGTGGTGGGTTAATACCCGCCCTGGATGGAGCTCTGTCCCGATCCCTTTCAGGCTGTCGGCACACTCGCTCACGACGAAGCACATACAGCTATGTTTCCGTCTCCAGGGCTGGGTTGCAGCCATCTGCCTGAAGGGCACCCGCTGTCTCGTCTCGATCTTCCCCGGCGCACACCCCTCCGGCGGTCTGCCCCGGGGGTCGAGCGCTCAGCGCTAGGTGCTTCCATTTGGCTAGTCCCTCTCCTTCCTGCCTTCTTTAGGCCATGGGAGCTCCCCTGTCCCCTTTTTCGGCAGACAGGTATTCGCGTCTTCAACCGTCTCTTCGACTGGTGCTTTACCAGCCCACTCGTGAGTTCCGTTGTGCGAACATAGGGACTTGGTGCCTCGGCACCCCCGCCATCTGGTCCTTCAGGCCAACCGAGGGAATTCGTTTCCTCGGTCGGGAGCCTGACTCGGTCCTTAAGACAGCCCGCCTTACTAGCCTAGAGCGCGCAGTCAGTGCTGTAGTTCCTGAGTCAATCAGGCACAACATAGCGGTCCTCTCAACTGAGGCTCCTGGGGCACATGACAGCTCTAGCCGCTAAGAGCCGCTAAGCTTGTTCATGTGAGACCGCTTCAGCATGATCGAGTCCCAGGATGGGCATGGCATCTCGGCCCACTCCGGACTGGCGTTTTCCCGCAGTTTGGCCGACAAGCCAGCCCGTGGCTTACCACGGGTTGGGTTGCCATGTACGACAGAGGCTTACAGCCTCTCCATCTGCTCCCAGGGAGTACGTGGCACATTTTGCTACTTGCCATTCACTTGAAGCAGGTAAACTCAACCGTGCAGCCTATCGGCTCTCACGGCAGTCCACCACCTGCAGGATGGCGACTCCACCCCGTGACGCAGCTAGTTTGGAGCATATCGGTAGGCCAGCCACATCCGCTCGCCCCCGATTGCTCTCACTGCCAGCTGCCTCCTTCAGAGTAGCGCTGGCACTCAGCTGACCTCCGGGGCCCAAGTACGCCCTTCCCCAGTGAGCCTCCTTGCACAGACTCTGTGCAAGTCCAGGGAGGACGAGGAGTAAGTCTGTTGGTTGCGCTACAAGAATGGCCCACCCGGACTCAGGTCTAGTAACCGTTCCCTCGCGGCAGTCCCTCCCTGTAGGGCACGGTATGACACCCAGACCTCTCCGGTCTTCTCAGGCCGTGATACAATTATCACTCAGTCCGAGCTCCCTTGACTAGAGGCAGGCTCGCACTGAGATGAGGTCTATTTGCTGGCTTTCCACAGAGTTACACGGTTGCAGTATGCTTCCCTTCCTGCAGGAGAGTTTGAGCGCAGACTGTCCCCTCACTCTTTAAGTATATGCCGCTGCTTCGCCGCGTATCACATGCAGTAGATGGAGCTAAGTAGGTAAGCATTCACTGGCCGTGAGGTTTCCCAGAGGTGCCCAGAACGCACCCCACACCCTCTTGGGGCCTTCCCGTCGCCTTCAGAGCCGCGGGACGCTCCAATTGAGCCATTGGCCTCAGTCGAGCTAGCATTACTGTCATCAAGACAGCGCTCCTGACCGCCCTGGCTCCCGTTAAGAGGGCAGGAGACCTACAAGTTTTCTCTGTCAAGTAACGCCTCATACCCTCTGGGACCCCCCGTCGCCCTTCAGGGCCGCGGGTTGCTCCTTAGGAGCCTCGGGCCTCAGTCGAGTTAGAATTCCTGTCATTAAGACAGCACTCCTGACTGCCCTGGCTTCCTTTAAGAGGGTAGGTTACCGACAAGCTCAGGTTCCTCAGAGGTGCTTAGCACGCACCTCATACCTCTTGGACCTCCCCGTCGCCTTCAGGGCCGCGGGTCGCTCCATTGGAGCCACTGGCCTCAGTCGAGCTAAAATTCCTGTCATTAAGACAGCGCTCCTGACTGCCCTGGCTCCCTTTAAGAGGGCCTACAAGCTTTTCTGCCAGCAAAGTGTGTCGAGAATTCGGGCCCGGCGTCTTCCACGTTACCGTCGAGACCCCGGCCCGGTGCCCAAGGTCCCCACCACGCCTTTCCGCGATCAGGTGGTGGACCTGCAAGCTCTGCCCTGGAGGAGGCAGACCCAGTCGTGCTATGTTGTGTCGTTAAATATGTGAGACTGAATCACTCGGCACTTCAGCCGCACCAGCAGCTTCATCTGCCTCGGGATTCAGCAGAAAGGGAATGCTCCCCGAACTGAGGTTGGCTAAATGGTGGTAGATGCCTCTCCCTGTTATACCCAGGGACAGCCGTGATCCTTGGTTCATGGCACCTCACCAGCAGATGTATAAACCGGAAGCTGCGGGCTGGGCGACACCCTACCTTCGCTTGGTTCTCCAACCTTGCGTAGAGGCCGTTCTCCCGTGTCCTAACATAAGGACTCACAGGTGAGCGGGAAGACCGGCTGGTGTCGGCTTGCTGCGCCATTCCCACGTGGATCCGTGCGCTATTTCCCAGAATGTTCCCTCCGGCGAACCCTGGGTCCTCCTGCCCCGCAGTCAGGGCTAGGCGCGGAGTAGTCCTGCACTGTGATCCTGCCTGGGTCTCCTTCGCCCCGCAGGTTGTGGCTTAGTTTTTATTTATTCCAGCGGAGGAGACCGCTGTTTCCCTCGTGTATCCCTAAAAACCTTTATGGATATATTGAATTATTCTTATTTCCACATGTAGAATTTCATGTGCTCCGCCCCCCCAACCCATGCTTCAGTACAACTGGCATCCCTGGTGGGCCCCCTTATTGGGCCCCAGGGCGTTGGGAAGGTTACGTTACACTTCGCCTGCCGGCACGTATACTTGTCAGCACGTGAAGTTGTTGCGTAACGCGGCGTCAGGGTCGTGGCCTTTTCCATGGGCTTGTTCCCAATGTAACGTCGAAGTGATTCGACTGAAGGGGTAACGTCTAGGTTACGAAGGTAACCCACGTTCCCCGAAGGAGGGAACGGAGACGTTACATTCCCCTGCCACCCCCTGGCGTCGCGCTGACGCCGGCTTGACGGCTCTTCAGCGAAAACCTGTTTGAGTGATGTGCGCCGCCTTCTTATATACCCGCATGTGCGGGGGAGTGGCCGACGCGCACGTCCACTCGCCAATTTGCAATTGGCCTTTTTTATATAAGGCTCAGAGATGATCGGTCTCTCAGGCGAGATCCCAATGTAACGTCTCCGTTCCCTCCTTCGGGGAACGTGGGTTACCTTCGTAACCTAGACGTTCTGGGTTCACGACCCTTCCCCCCGCCCCCGCTGTTGTTCTGGTATTTTCTCACAACAGTCGTTTGAAATAACCGTCACTTGAACTTCACGCTCGATCCTTTTTGGCCTGGGCTTCTTCGGTACAACTTCGTCGCGTATTCAAGGTAAGCAAGTATTTTCAGTGTCAATGTAACGTAAACTTTTCTGTGTCCATGTCCCCGTTAGTAGTTTAGCACCGTTTGCTGAAAAAATGACCATGGCTTATCATGGTAATTCTGTGGTTAGCATGTAGTCACCCGCAGATATGTAACTAGTTTAAAGTCCGTGTAAAGTGAAAGTAAATGTGTTTTGAGTTTTTCAGACTAAAGAAGAAAGTGTAATTAACCACCCAGCCAAATTTGAATGATTAAAAATAACGATAAGTTCATGAAATTCGATGTCAAAATGGTTGAAATGCTTTTTACACATCGTTGAGAAATACATGTATGACCTAAATGACTGAATTCATTTTACATGGTGTTTAAATTCTATTTTTCATAAATTGTGCTGTACTTATCTCATTGTTTTAATACTCGTGGTAATACGATAAGTACAGTGCAGCTAGTGGAGACTTCATGCCGCGTTAAGGGGGTCGTACACCGGACGAGAAGCCGCCCTCGCTGCGTCTAGGACAACTCGAGGTATCGCGTACTTTATCAGTTTATGGCCAGCAATATTGTTACGTTTAAGGATATTATGGGTTTAGATAATGCCAGTACTATGTTATGATTGTACTGTATAATTAAAGACCATTGCTGAGACTGCAGTCTTAACACTTACTGTCTGTTAACTAAATTAAATGAGAATATCACCTGAAAATCCAATAACATCAGCAATTTTTCATTCAAGTAGCCGATTTCTGTAAATTAATGTAAAACTAAATTTATGTTGCAGCACATGGTGAAGTCAGTATATACATTAACGACGATTTGTGAGAAAGAAGAGTAAATTTAATATAAGACTATGTACATTTACGCGCTCAAGTTTATTTCAAATGTAGGCGCGCGGCATGCACACCGCAGGTCATGTGACATGAACTAACCAATTAGCTTCATCCTTTCCCTTAATAGCATTGAAAGCACTTCCAAGTCGGAGAAACAGTTTATCATAGCTGTACAGGAATAAATATTTTTAAATAAATTTAATAACAGAGCTACTGCAAATGATTTTTAATGCTGAAAATCCATTTATCCTTTCCTGAATCTTCCGCGTGTTTATGGAGAGCGCAGGTCATGGTTGCTTAGCAACGGTACACGCTTCTGGAGCGCAAGCGCACGAGCGCTTTGTTGATAGGAGGAAAGCGGCGCGCCTAGCGTTTTCCACGCGTTTTTAGGCGCGACATGTGAACGGCCCCATAAAGAATAATGTGTTTGTATTTTAAATACCCTTCTCGTCCAGTGTGCAACCCCCTTTAGCCGTGGCTAGAGCGACGAGGCAACACAATAGTTGAGTTATGTTAACCAGCTGCGCTGTGCTTATCATATTATACAGTGCTCTACTGGCTTAAGTAGTAAGAGTTAAAGAAACGTGTCAGGTCTTCAAATTGTTGCTAACTTCTATTGCTATGTTTTCTCCAGGTCATTTTAAATGGACAGCTTTGTCGCTGATAAGCTAACTGAGTGGCGGCTGTCTGAGCTGATAGAGAATTTTAAATACGTTTTAAATGTGTCAGTGCAAGATTTTGTGACAGTCACAACTTCTTTGACAGTGGGGAATGCATATCTATAATAACCCTTTTAGTTAAAAGATACTTGTGCCTTGTCTTTTAGCTGTTATGCATAATAATGGGCCAGATATTCACCTTTGCATTAATGTCATTATTACACTTGTTAATGAAAGAAAAGATAGACAGTATAGACTGTATGGAACTCATATGGAAACTGATGCTCATTTAACTTGATGCTTTTTTTTTTTTTTTTTTTTTTTTTTTTTACAAAGATGTGAATGCACTTAATAAGAAAATGGTGTCTAATGAGATGAGTGGGTCATACAAGACATAATATATTGTATGTGTACATGTATCATTTCCGTTAATTTTGCTTTTAGCCCTTTTAACCCCCTAATTGTTCCTTATCTGTACCTGATGTGCACTCAAAAAAATTATTCTTTAAACTAACTCAATTCAATTATGGACAGTGGTTCCAAACAACCAAATTGTTTTTTATTAACATATAAGGATTTTTTTCAATCTATTCAAAATTATTCTGTTAAGACAACACAATTGAATTCGGAAAATCAATGTGAAATAGTAATGTCCAACCAAACCAATGTAATCAATGTCCTTTAACTTAAAACCATTAAGTTTAGTCAGCTTGTTTTGGTTTACTAAAAAATAGGCCAAACAGCTCATAATTTATTCATGTCGCAATGCATGATGGGAGTCATGGATGAGTTCTGATTGGCTACAACTTGGTTTTTTGGTGGTCACCGTTGTTGTGATTCTCACACTGATTCTTCATGTCTGTGTGTCTAAAAGCAAAAAAGCTTTTTTTTTTTCTTTCTTCATCTGTCTTATAAAGCCAAAACTGACAGATCTTATCTGCACAGTTCTATTGAAATCTGTAAGGAAAACCTAAGTCAAGTACTTAAGTCACTATATGATGATAGCTATTTTAAGTACAGTCAATGCTACTTGATGACTTTTGTTCTTGGCTTGTCTGGCTGTTATAACTCAGTAAAAGCAGCCAAACAAAATCTAACATTGAAGATTTAAGGGTCAAGAGCCCAACTAATGCAAACATTGACCACTATAATGGTTGCTTAAATTTTTTTTTCCTTTTTTGGTAATTCTGCTTATTAACATCAGGTGTCTGTAATAATGATCAATCATGACGTGTCTTCATCAAATACTTTAGAAATTGTCACATCCCGTTTTTGAATGGTGAAATTAAACCCTTTGCGTTACTTTAACAATTCATAATTAAGTAAAATGGATAATTAAACAGCTTAAGTTATTTAAGCACAATACAATAGTGTTTTGGCGGACAACAAAATATATATATGTTGTTTTAAAATAAAATATTTAAATAAAACCAACAATGGCACAAAACCATTTTTTTGAGTGTGTGTTATCTCTACTGCACAACTTTGTAAAAGATTAAAAATGTCTGTTCATTTTCATTTACATATTTCTATAGTCGTTTTATTTTTTCACACACATACTGATACCTAGAATATTGTTAACCTACAGATGCCAAAGGGGAACTAGCGCTAACACTTCTACCCAACATGGTGCCACATGCCGTCTACAGGGTTGGGAAGAAGACTGTCCAGCACTCCATTGAAGTGTCCCGGACAGCGTCCATACACCAAATGCCTGTAAGTACAATGGACCAGTTTCTCAGCACCACTCTGAGAGAGAATATTCTTAATTCTATGCTGTAAAGTTTTATTACTCTGAGTGGTTCTCAATCCACATTTTCTTTTACACATTCATGACCCACTCAAAATGAACACACCAATTAAGAACCACAGTTCATTTGGCTTCCTTGTACAGTTAGTATCAGCATTATAACACAAACTGGTAGTCTATTATCTTGCTTACAGTTCACCTTCTACACAATATTCACATTCTTTTGTGTATCTTTCTGTCTCTGTCTGTTTTAGGTTGGAACAAATATGGTGGAATACCTCTTGCAATCAAAGCCATTCCTCTCTGTCCTGGGGCTGACCCCCAGCAATGTGCTTCTCAGGCATTTGTGATATTAGCTGGTCAGGCACTCTGTTTCGGGCAGTTGACGTGTGTTTCAAGGCATTTTATGTTCTTGATATCAACTACCCCAAGCAGTGTGCTCCCGCATGGGAGTTTCTGCAGCAAGTTGTATATCAGATTGAGGGATCTGAATCAAAACCTGTCAAATTTCTTAAGACTGCCTTGCTTAATTGCAGAACTGTTTAATCGTGTTAAACTGCAGTAAATGACACAACCAATGTTTAAAGCCTCAAGTTCAATCCAGTTATTGAATGCTGTCAAATGTTTGAGAGAGAATAAAGTTGTTTATTTTTCTATTTTTTAAATGTCTAATTGTTATACAATGTTATTACAGTGTGACCTAAAATGAATAGGTCCAAGTGTGTGTTTTTTTTTTTATTGAATTTAATTTAATGCAATAAAAATGTAAAAGTGCTTGAAGTGTGTAAGTGTTTTATTTTCTGAAATAAGGCATAGTTACCCAAGTTAGGTTATTTTTGACCTCTGACCTTTGGTTAAAAAGGGACCTACTAATTTCTGGGTTATTTCAACCCAGATATTTGGGTTGTTCTTTTGACCCAGAAGTTGGGTTATATTAACTACAATGTTGGGTTATTGTAACCCAGCATTTGGGTCAGGTATTTAACCCAGAAGTTGGGTCAAAAAGAATAACCCATTTTTCTGGGTTGAAATAACCCAGAAATTAGTTGGTCCCTTTTTAACCCAGGATTTGGGTCAAAAATAACCCATTATGGGTTAGTTTTGACCCAGGAGTTTTTAGTGTGCAGTCAAGACGGACAGTTCTGAGCGCTGGAAGCGGAACAGATACCTACGAGATCAAAGGCGGATATCGCGTTATTCACACTCATGTGCTGTGTTGCTGATAAACATGTAAATAAATATGATGCACAAGACACTCAAAGTTCTTGCTATTTAATTCCATACGAAAGGCGTATTTATCATCCATTTTTTACTTTAATACAAACATGTATTTTAGATTTTAAAGTAATACGACAACAATCACATACCTCACACAGAGAGCGCACTGTCATAGTGTTTGGGAATATTCATGCAGAATTTAAGCACATAACCACATGATATTAGATTAAAAAATAAGCATTAAACGTGTCGTCAGCCAGTCGTTTCCCGTAACTCGGACACTTTTCTAACCGACATGCATCTTGCGTTGATCACCGGTGATCGATTCTGCGCAGATTTTGCTCATCTCAAACGAGCCTAATCACTCGTACCTCGCAATTCGGTACAAACCCTCCATACTTACCTGACGCATGCGTACTACACACACACAGAGAGAGAGAGAGAGAGAGAGAGAGAGAGAGAGAGAGAGAGAGAGAGAGAGAGAGAGAGAGAGAGAGAGGGAGAGAGAGAGAGAGAGAGAGAGAGAGAGAGAGAGAGCACACAGCGTCGTAGTGTACTAAAACACTCGAGATAGGGCCGATTGCAGAACAGCAGAATCAATCGTCACAGCAGTCTCAGCCGGTAGTGGGCGGAGTCTCCAACTCAGATCGAAAGTGTGTGAAAATAATTATCAACTTATATTTTTTATTTTCCTTTTCTTATTTTTAATGTTGTTTCTTTATAACGTGTTGTATGTTATTTAAAATAATAATAATATTAATAATAATACAAATAATTTATTAATGATAAACACCATAAATTGTACTACTTATCTTTGTGAAGTGTTTCAAAGCAGTTAATCGTAAGTCAGTATTTAATTTAAAGTTAAAGTTTTTAATTGAAAAAATATGCATACACACACACACACACACACACACACACACACATATATATATATATATATATATATATATATATATATACACATATGGGTCAATATCACCATAGAGTGCCTTTGACAGATAAAAATTTCTTAAAGACATTGTTCAAGTTTTTCGTTAAACCACATGTTTATTCTTTTAAGAAGACTTTAAACTTCAACAATTGCTGGTTGGTCCAGCTCCTGGACCTTTAATAAAATAATTATAAGCAAAAACATTTGGACCAACTTACAAAATATGTCCACCCTGTCAGGGACAAATGGATACAGAAAGCAAATATTTCTGACAGTGTTATCATTCTAAATAATACACCTTTGGAAAATATTTCTGTCCCTTCTCTTATATATATTTTTTTAAAAATTGAAAAGAACTTCAAAAACTTTGGAAATAACAAAAAACTATGTTCTGCTATCAGAGCTCTGCCCGAGTTACATACCATTTTAAAGTAAAAAATAAGATAGGAAACATATCTGACCAGAATTTATCCAAAACCAATTATCCTTAAATATTCCTAAAAGAACAAATGCTAAAGATTGTCATTTGTATAAAGACATTTTATTTATTTTCAGTTAAAGTGCATATGACAGGGTGGACAATGACATATGACGGGGTGGACGGTAACATGACAGGGAGGACAACTGAAGGAAGAGACACAGAAGTGGCAATAATAACACACTTAATTTAATTATTTTGAGATTCCACTCCATGTGTGTGTGTGAGAGAGAGAGAGTGTGTGAGCCTGTGTGTGCACACGCTTCTGTGTTTGCGTCCGTATAAGAGAGAGACTCAGTCAAGACATAGTCTACATACAAGTAATACCGGTAACACTTTCTATAGCCCCTATTTATAACACATTATAAGGGTATTTCTAAGGCATTATAATGAATGCATAATGCATTATAAGAAACCTTATAATATGTTATATCATCTCATATAACCATAACAACAATTATAATACATTATAATACTTGAGTATTTGAGGTTATAACTTTTAAGATTATGATGATTTATAACACACAATGAACGGCATATTAAATCTACTTAATTCATAATGGACTATATCATATTACATTTATTTTTTACATTATATTATGTTTTATTTTGATTGTACCCTAAGTCTATTGACTATAAGCTTAAACTTTCTAACTAGATGCCAACTAACACTCTTTAGAGTATCAGTAGACTAGGTTATGGTTAGGCTAGGTAGAAGGTTCATGTACTTGCAAAGTTACTTATAATATAACATAATAATTTGTCTTTTGGGGAAACATCAAAATTTAGTGTTAGCATATATTCAGCATACTACTAATAATTACTGCTAGCTGACATGCAGTTGCAGACTTACTTATCAAAAGCTATCTGAAGGGTACCATCAAAATCATCAAACAGTTCACATTACACATTTATCTAAACTGATACCTGATCTTAGGGTTCTTTGGGAAATATTATTATAGTTACTTATAAGTGGTATTTGTATGCTTTAAGTAAAGTGACATGAGTAACATGGCAAGATATGAGGCTTATAATATGTTATAACTATGAGGAGGTAATCATTCTCTTAAAAGCTATAACCACAAAGAAGTAAAAATTATAATACATTAAAACTGTTCTAATGAATACTCATGAGATGACTTCATAGAAAGTGTTACCGTAATATCTCAAAATACATTTAACAAGCTTAAGTATATCCCTAAATGTCTACTATAGATTCCAACCTGGATGGCCCTGGTTCATGCTGAGCTTCAGGAGAGATGGGTGGTGTGTCTGACACAGGCAAAGCATTCCTCCTGGCCTTTGCTCTGGCTTGTCTTTTAGCCTCCCTCCATCTCTTTCTCTTTTCTCTCCTCTCACGCTCACTTATTTCATTGACACTCTTCTTCTTTTCCAGTCTGCCTGTCTCTTTGCCACCTGGCTCTCTCTCCCTCAAGATACTGCTTTCTTCTGTCTGGATCTGCATCTCGGCGCTCTCTGTAACACCTTGCTATCTCAGCTTTATTAAGTCCCATACTTATCAAAATAAATGTATTCTGTTAACACACATTAAATACAGTAAAATATGTTTTCACAATCAGTTTTATTGTTTCTAAATTGTCATTAAATGTGATACGTAGTCTTCTGTTACCCATCTCAGCGGTTG
>NC_133366.1:5385499-5424534 GCF_049309525.1 Garra rufa | reverse complement strand
AAGAATTTAGGTTTCAGGGATTACATTTGCAGATGAATAAAACTAGACATAAATTATCAAAAAAAAAAAAAAAAAAGATGCAAAACATGTATTTTGGATTGAATTAAATCATTAATTTGGGTCTCTTATTCACGATAATTATTTTATAAAAGCAACAGTTACATCCATTTTTGTTGTTGTTTGTTTTTATTAATGCTAAACAACATACATGAACCTGAATAATAGAACTTGTTCTTACAAGTAGAACATCTTGTTACTTGTAAAAAAATATATATATATATATATATATATATGTGTGTGTGTGTGTGTGTGTGTGTGCCCATGTGTATTGTTTAACACACACCTATTGCATCTTCAGAATCCATCGATTTAACTGGTCATTTGGTGTTGTGCACTGTGTGCCGTGGCGTAGTGGAAAAGCTACACAGAACGTGAATCTTATTCTCTTAATATTTCTCTTGTGGCCTGTATAGTAAATATATTTTTTTAAATAAATAAAAATAAAATAAAATAAAACATATTTTGTGATTAAACTGGTTGTTTTCGAAAATAAGTGCATGGAACAAAGCTGCTCTTAATTTTCATTGATGACTGCAGTGTTAATTTGAAATATAGGTATATAATTAATTGTATAAATTAATAGACCTTTTAAAAAAAACATTAATTGGAAATGCTAATAATAATGCTTAATATTAACAATATTTGATGCTTTTGACAATATCTTTGGCTATCATCAACAGATAACACAGGGAGGTTATTGCGCCACACTTTTATTACAATTTATGCATGGATTTAAGACAAAGTACTGTAATTTGTTGAATTGTGATCATATAAAATGAACAAACATCACAGCAGGCACACAAGCAGGATTTGACAATGTACATTTTTAATTGTTATATTAGGAGTCGTTCAGAACAGTTTTTGGAGTATATTGTATGTAAAGCATACTGATATGCTTTTTTTATTATTTCATGTGTTATTAAAACAAATCCGTTAGACAGACTAAAAAAAAAAAAAGTATGTTGTCACATAACCCGAACTACACTGATTACATTTGACATAAATTGTCATAAACAACAGCAGATACTGTACATTTACCCATATTTAATGTATGCTCTTCAACCTTGCATAATTTTGCTATTTGAGTAATGCGCTTGTGAAGAGCTTCTGCTAAATGACTGAAGAATTTACACCAAAATACAAAGAATGATTAGACAAAAAGCAAAAGATATAACAAGTTTTTCTGTCTCTCTCTCTCTTTTTTATTTAAAAGCTGACAAGTCTATAGATAAAGAAGAGAGTAAAGAAAGTGTAAGTGACAGGAAAAAAAAAAAAACTGTATCCAAAATGCATGCCTTATTTTATGATGCAAAGCACAATTTTAAATGATTGTGCCTTTGAATAGAATGGTAAACTGTATTTTTTTTACAAAGTAAGCAGAATCACTGGTTTCCACCTCTTTTCATTAATGCCATTCCTGTTGTTGCTAGTACCTTTTTAGAAAAAATAAACCCAGAGAAACAATTGCTCCTAAAACTAGAGCTATACCTCCTGCTCCAATTTCTCCTTCACTTCCTATTCCTCCTCTACCACCATCCTCTCTGATCTGCCTCCACTTTTCATACTCCTCTAAAGTGCGGTGATGTCTCCCATAGCTCTGTACCATGAGCTCTATTTTCTGCAGCAGCTCTTTGACCTGATCTTTTTTTCTTCTGTTTTTATTGCTAAAAGAGTGATATCTGCCACCACACTCATCTATCAGGGGCCGGAGATCAGGTCTTCTTCTGATTACCTCATCCAACGGTTCACCGTTCAGATGATCAGCATGAGTAAAGAGGATGAAGGTGAATTTTGCTGCATCTGGTCCAAAGTATCTTTTTATTCGAGTCACAATGTTCCTCTCATTGTCTGAGAGCTTCACGTCCACTCTGATGACCAGTAGAAATGCATGAAGACCAAAAGCAGACAGGCGAGCACAGTTCCCCATTTCAGCCTTTAGCTCATCTCGTGTAATCAATGTATTAAACAGTGCTGGAGTGTCGATAACCGAGATGCGCCTTCTGTCGACCACTACTGTGTTCATCTCACATGGTCTATGGCTGGCGAGAGGAGCAGAATTCTCCCTGAATGCATCTTTGCCCAGGATGGTGTTTCCTGATGCACTCTTTCCTACTCCATTACTGCCCAAAAGTGCAATCCTGAGATCTGCATAAAAAGAATGGAGGACAAGATGATTTTATGTTGTTACTGGATATATGTAAAACATCCTAAAATTTCACAATTACCCACCATCAGAAGGAAGGTACAACAATTATCGTTATTATAATTATTATTATTACTATTATTATTTGTTTGTTTGTTTGTTTTACCCCAGATACATTTAAACTAGGGAAAAGATGAGCACCTCAACCAACAAGGTAGAAACATACATTACGTCTTACCAACCGAGCAGCACCAAATGCATGTCCGATACAAAACAAACAGATAAATGGACAAAAGATAGCATGACTTATTAAGTACTTCTAAGCTGTTTCTCTGCATCTTGTCTGCAAGATTAGTTAGAGCGATGATTACTGCTTTTTATGCAGTTTAAATCATAAACATTTTATTTCGCTGAATCTGCTCTCCCAGAGTGTTTGTGTGTGTGTGTGTGTGTGTGTGTGTGTGTGTGTGTTTCTTGTGCTCTTTCTGCTTTAGTTGCACCCAGCAGCACAGTATGCAGATGTTCATGTTCTCCTGCTCCTTTTTAAAACATAAGAACAAACATTTTCTTCATCAGATGTATTATTATTATTATTGTTATTAATAATCCATAAACAAATAGTTAATTAAAATTTCTTGAGGTTTGTAGCCTTATTTGGAAAACAACAACAACAACAACAACAATAATAATAATAATAATAATACAGTTCAATAATTTTATGTAATGTGAGATGAGGAAGTCAGGTGGAGATATGGAACTAAATGCAAAGGGCTTTAATAAACATAGAAAAAAGCAAACAAGAACAGAGAACCAGGAACAGTGAAGTACTGAAACCAGGAACATGACCCATTACATTCAGCAACTGACTAAGAACTACAGAAGGACTACATGGATGGAAATAGCATGGTAGTTCAAAATATTTTAAATTGATACAAATATTCTGTGGAAACAATTACGTATTAAAAACGGTGACATTTAATGGCAGTGTTCCAAAAAACTCTCATGTTTGTTTTAGTATGTCTTGTCATTTCATTCACAATGACCATTTTAAAAATATTGTTAAACACAAAGATTCAATTATTTGACACAGTGACCCTTCTCTCCCTCCACAACTTTAAGTAATATTATCATTAGAAATGCATTAATCTGTATATTTTAAAATTTGCATATTTTATGTTTCAAATTTGCATTTTACCTCTGAGCAAGTGATTAGCCAATACCACACATCCCTGGTGTTAATGTATTTTCAAACAGGACAGCTCCTGTCAAAGCACTGTGTATTTATGTTTTATTTTAGCACTAAAAAAAAAAAAAAAAAAAAAAAATGAAAGGTTTTCCTGTTTATTAATGTAATATGTGTAATGTTTATAAGGCACCTGTGCCAATAATGTTTTACTGCATTGTTTGATGCTTTTAGTGTAGATAGCTGACAAAAGATGTAGATGAAACTACATGGGATACAGTAGCTTTGTGGAAATCAAACATTTTTAAAAAATATATTAAAAGGTTGATAAAAGGTTTTGGACTACTGTATCATTTAGACACATACAGCTTTATGTTGCAGTACATATATGCCACTATAGAAGTCCCCACACTGTAAAAAAAAAAAAAAATCAGATAAGTAACCGTGTGAAAGATTAGGGTTAGAGAGAATCTTAATTTAAAGATGATATGTGACAATTCAGAGATGCAGTGATCCTTTTTGCAGATACTGTTTGTTTTTACGTTTTTGTATTTCAATATGAAAATACAGCTGTAGTCTGTAAAAAAAAAAAAAAAAAAAAAAGATTTTGACTGACCTGAATGAGCATCCATCTTTCAGTGAAATTACTCTTGAGTTCCAGAGTCAAAGGTCTAATGAAATAAAGAAAGTCAAAATGAGGATGAGATGATTTTTTTTATGGTGAAATTATTTGCATAGTAAAATGTTTCCTAATATTTTTGACTTCAGTGTAATGTAATTGTAAGTTCATCATCATTGCAAATGCAAATAAATTAAATGTTCATCAAACAACTTGCAAATGTCCTTGAATGTAAACATCACTTATGTCAGCAAAACTACAAACCTACAGATTAATTTACTGTTACATTTACCTTTGTTTTGATTTTTATGGACATTTTCCCTGTTAATGCAATATCTGATTTTAAAATGGCTTTCAAAGGATGGATTTTGAGATTTTAAGTTTTCAACTGATCTACCATTTATTATGATTTCTAAATTGTGATAGGGAAAAAGTGACAAATGTCAGAACTCCTGTTATGAAGTAGATTAATCTAAATTAATCATAAATTAATCTATTATTTTTCCTACATAATTTGTAACACACACAAAAAGTAAAACATCTCTTTAGGAGCCTTAGAACTTTCCAATGATATATAATTTGTCATGATTAGATTAGGATTTATTTGTAAAATGGTGAAGTAAACATACGCGTCCCACAGAAGGGATGGTGACAGTTAAGGGGTTAAAAGACATTAATCCTAATAATGATACAGGGTTTCAAATTAAATATCTAGAATATTTCAACGACTCTTTGAGACAAATTTAGTACATTGTTAAAGAATAACTTATTAATTCCATTAAATCCTCCCTTTAAGTAATGTTAGGTATGAACATTTGAAATGCCTCAGGGTTTAAATTTATTTTAAATTGTTGTTCGTTCTCAGTTGTATTTTTAAAGGTGAGGTATTTTTATAATTCTGAGGTCCCTTCCCAAAAGTTTAGAAGGTTGGAATAAAAATGTAACAATGAAATAAAGGTAAGGAGAATAATGCACCAAAATTTGTGAATGTGTTATCTTGTATGTAATGTTGTATTACTACTATTATGGAGCAGGGATTTAGTACTGTTGAGGCTTGAAATGGAGGACTGAAGTAACATGTTCATGAAAAGCTTTTTAGGAAAGAAAACAGACGCAGGTGTTACGTAGGCCAATAAAATATTTTTAAAGGAACCGTATGTAAGAAATGTATTTCAGTTAATCATAAAATGGCCCTGACATGTCACTAGACATTAAAAAATCATGTTCATTTCAAATACTTATATCACTGACAACAATGGTCTGGCCAGGATATTGTCATTTAAAATTGAAAGTTGCAACTGATGTTATTGTTGTCATGTTGTGTTTTGGTCTGAGGCTCCACCCTCCAGCTATCTACCAATCACGAAGTCGGTAGAGTTTCATCATCCAGGTTGCCAGCTCTGTTACAGCTGCAGCTACGAACGTGTCGGATAAAACATACCGTATAACGTTACGAAACCTAAAAGACCTCGTTATGAATCCGAAATACGTTGTGACAAAGTCCGAAATAAAACAAGGATTTGTATAGGAGATGCTTTTGAAAGATGGAGACGGCTGAAAAAAAGAGAAGAATTTGAAGACAGACGCCATCGTTGGTAATTTTCTCCTGGACAGGTAAGATTCATTTATGTTTGGCTAACTTTGCTTCCGTACGCACCACTAGCAGGATATGAAAACAATCTATGTTCCGACTGAAATGTGGTATTACAGGACATCTTTACGAGGTATTTGGCTAATCGCCATTAGTAAATTTTTGTGATACATAATTACTTCACAAAATATCTCTCGTGAAGCATAAACATAATTAACAGAAGAAAAAAAAACTTATTGTGTAGGACTCGTCACTTGCCATTGGAAGCTCCTTGTAGCAGCCTACGTTCCTGCTGGATCCTGCAGCTTAGCTGGCAACCTCGAGTCAGGGGGGATTGGGAGGGGATACACCGTTCTACAGTATTTTGAAAGTGATTGCAGTACCAGTTTTGGCCACAATCCTACATACGGTTCCTTTAACACATAGACTGTAAAAAAAGATGGACGACGCATCTCCGCTTCATTCCATACAGGAAAGTGAAGCCAAAATGTCTCAATATGGCCGCTGCCATCTTGGGGGAAATTACATCATTTGGAGCCAGATTCTGCACAGTAGAGATTCGTTTGGAGCCACAGTCTGCGCAGTAGTGTCGCGAGGCGGAGCCGCGGCATCAAAATCCCGGCCAAACTCCCGCAGACCCAATCACATGATCACAATCATGACACCACACCCCGTTTTTATAGCATAAAATAACTACTTAAAAGCGAACTGTTTTTGAAAAATGAACACTTGAACATGAATCAGCATTATAAGAACTACCTCACACGATGGAAACCATCTTTGGAAAAAAAACTATTTGAAGTGTAATTCGGTTATTTAGTTTGGCTCACGTCCCATTAAATTACATGGAGAGGGCGGGGGTTTATGACCTGTACTGCAGCCAGCCACCGGGGGGCGATCAAAAACTTTTAGCTTCACTTTTCGAGACTCGTGCTGCACACTTGCTTTAACATAATTAATGTGCATGTGAGTGTCACATACATATATACATATGTAGATAAATAGACTTAGTAATAGATATTAACAAAGTTTGATAAATGCCACTGAGCCACTATTGTTGTTAATAAAGTTTGTTTTTGGCACATATGCACTCAGTACTACTCCCTAAGCGGCACTCACTAAATTCCAGGGGTTTCATTACCATGACGTAAAAAGGGAGTTTCTGGGGGGCGTTAGGAAAACGCCCCTTTCTAAAAAAAATTTATTAAGAGAGGTCACCGATCATGCGCAGTAAGTCAGTTTTTTTTTGCGCGGACATTTCAAAACCTAGGATCAGCACTGATGGATAAAGAAGGACAACACAGTTATACAGGTTATTTTTATGTTTTAAAATCTTACATTTAAACGATTTGCGAAAACAAATAAACAGCCGTTATAGAAATGTAAAATGGTAGCGTCTATTTATGAAAATTAATCATGCTTTACAATGGTATCGTGGACAGGTATTTCAAGACACTGTATAAAAAAATATAAATATGAAGTGCATGAAACCCCTGCGATCGTGGACAGGTATTTCAAGACACTGTATATAAATATAAATATGAAGTGCACGAAACCCCTGCGATTGTGGACAGGTATTTCAAGACACTGTATATAAATATAAATATGAAGTGCACGAAACCCCTGCGATCGTGGACAGGTATTTCAAGACACTGTATATGAATATGAAGTGCACGAAACCCCTGCGATCGTGGACAGGTATTTCAAGACACTGTATATAAATATGAAGTGCACGAAACCCCTGCGAACGTGGACAGGTATTTCAAGACACTGTATATGAATATAAATATGAAGTGCACGAAACCCCTGCGATCGTGGACAGGTATTTCAAGACACAGTATATAAATATAAATATGAAGTGCACGAAACCCCTGCGATCGTGGACAGGTATTTCAAGACACTGTATATAAATATAAATATGAAGTGCACGAAACCCCTGCGATCGTGGACAGGTATTTCAAGACACAGTATATAAATATAAATATGAAGTGCACGAAACCCCTGCGATCGTGGACAGGTATTTCAAGACACTGTATATGAATATGAAGTGCACGAAACCCCTGCGATCGTGGACAGGTATTTCAAGACACTGTATATGAATATGAAGTGCACGAAACCCCTGCGATTGTGGACAGGTATTTCAAGACACTGTATATAAATATAAATATGAAGTGCACGAAACCCCTGCGATTGTGGACAGGTATTTCAAGACACTGTATATAAATATAAATATGAAGTGCACGAAACCCCTGCGATCGTGGACAGGTATTTCAAGACACTGTATATGAATATGAAGTGCACGAAACCCCTGCGATTGTGGACAGGTATTTCAAGACACTGTATATGAATATAAATATGAAGTGCACGAAACCCCTGCGATCGTGGACAGGTATTTCAAGACACTGTATATAAATATAAATATGAAGTGCACGAAACCCCTGCGATCGTGGACAGGTATTTCAAGACACTGTATATAAATATGAAGTGCACGAAACCCCTGCGAACGTGGACAGGTATTTCAAGACACTGTATATGAATATAAATATGAAGTGCACGAAACCCCTGCGATCGTGGACAGGTATTTCAAGACACTGTATATAAATATAAATATGAAGTGCACGAAACCCCTGCGATCGTGGACAGGTATTTCAAGACACTGTATATAAATATAAATATGAAGTGCACGAAACCCCTGCGATCGTGGACAGGTATTTCAAGACACTGTATATAAATATAAATATGAAGTGCACGAAACCCCTGCGATCGTGGACAGGTATTTCAAGACACTGTATATAAATATAAATATGAAGTGCACGAAACCCCTGCGATTGTGGACAGGTATTTCAAGACACTGTATATAAATATAAATATGAAGTGCACGAAACCCCTGCGATCGTGGACAGGTATTTCAAGACACTGTATATAAATATAAATATGAAGTGCACGAAACCCCTGCGATCGTGGACAGGTATTTCAAGACACTGTATATAAATATAAATATGAAGTGCACGAAACCCCTGCGATCGTGGACAGGTATTTCAAGACACTGTATATGAATATGAAGTGCACGAAACCCCTGCGATTGTGGACAGGTATTTCAAGACACTGTATATAAATATAAATATGAAGTGCACGAAACCCCTGCGATTGTGGACAGGTATTTCAAGACACTGTATATAAATATAAATATGAAGTGCACGAAACCCCTGCGATCGTGGACAGGTATTTCAAGACACTGTATATAAATATAAATATGAAGTGCACGAAACCCCTGCGATCGTGGACAGGTATTTCAAGACACTGTATATGAATATGAAGTGCACGAAACCCCTGCGATTGTGGACAGGTATTTCAAGACACTGTATATAAATATAAATATGAAGTGCACGAAACCCCTGCGATTGTGGACAGGTATTTCAAGACACTGTATATAAATATAAATATGAAGTGCACGAAACCCCTGCGATCGTGGACAGGTATTTCAAGACACTGTATATAAATATAAATATGAAGTGCACGAAACCCCTGCGATCGTGGACAGGTATTTCAAGACACTGTATATAAATATAAATATGAAGTGCACGAAACCCCTGCGATCGTGGACAGGTATTTCAAGACACTGTATATAAATATAAATATGAAGTGCACGAAACCCCTGCGATCGTGGACAGGTATTTCAAGACACTGTATATAAATATAAATATGAAGTGCACGAAACCCCTGCGATCGTGGACAGGTATTTCAAGACACTGTATATAAATATAAATATGAAGTGCACGAAACCCCTGCGATCGTGGACAGGTATTTCAAGACACTGTATATGAATATGAAGTGCACGAAACCCCTGCGATTGTGGACAGGTATTTCAAGACACTGTATATAAATATAAATATGAAGTGCACGAAACCCCTGCGATTGTGGACAGGTATTTCAAGACACTGTATATAAATATAAATATGAAGTGCACGAAACCCCTGCGATCGTGGACAGGTATTTCAAGACACTGTATATGAATATGAAGTGCACGAAACCCCTGCGATCGTGGACAGGTATTTCAAGACACTGTATATAAATATGAAGTGCACGAAACCCCTGCGAACGTGGACAGGTATTTCAAGACACTGTATATAAATATAAATATGAAGTGCACGAAACCCCTGCGATCGTGGACAGGTATTTCAAGACACTGTATATAAATATAAATATGAAGTGCACGAAACCCCTGCGATCGTGGACAGGTATTTCAAGACACTGTATATAAATATAAATATGAAGTGCACGAAACCCCTGCGATCGTGGACAGGTATTTCAAGACACTGTATATAAATATAAATATGAAGTGCACGAAACCCCTGCGATCGTGGACAGGTATTTCAAGACACTGTATATAAATATAAATATGAAGTGCACGAAACCCCTGCGATCGTGGACAGGTATTTCAAGACACTATATAAATATAAATATGAAGTGCACGAAATCCCTGCGATCGTGGACAGGTATTTCAAGACACTGTATATAAATATAAATATGAAGTGCACGAAACCCCTGCGATCGTGGACAGGTATTTCAAGACACTGTATATAAATATAAATATGAAGTGCACGAAACCCCTGCGATCGTGGACAGGTATTTCAAGACACTGTATATAAATATAAATATGAAGTGCACGAAACCCCTGCGATCGTGGACAGGTATTTCAAGACACTGTATATAAATATAAATATGAAGTGCAAGAAACCCCTGCGATCGTGGACAGGTATTTCAAGACACTGTATATAAATATAAATATGAAGTGCACGAAACCCCTGCGATCGTGGACAGGTATTTCAAGACACTGTATATAAATATAAATATGAAGTGCACGAAACCCCTGCGATCGTGGACAGGTATTTCAAGACACTGTATATAAATATGAAGTGCACGAAACCCCTGCGAACGTGGACAGGTATTTCAAGACACTGTATATGAATATAAATATGAAGTGCACGAAACCCCTGCGATCGTGGACAGGTATTTCAAGACACTGTATATAAATATAAATATGAAGTGCACGAAACCCCTGCGATCGTGGACAGGTATTTCAAGACACTGTATATGAATATGAAGTGCACGAAACCCCTGCGATCGTGGACAGGTATTTCAAGACACTGTATATAAATATAAATATGAAGTGCACGAAACCCCTGCGATCGTGGACAGGTATTTCAAGACACTGTATATAAATATGAAGTGCACGAAACCCCTGCGATCGTGGACAGGTATTTCAAGACACTGTATATGAATATGAAGTGCACGAAACCCCTGCGATCGTGGACAGGTATTTCAAGACACTGTATATAAATATGAAGTGCACGAAACCCCTGCGAACGTGGACAGGTATTTCAAGACACTGTATATGAATATAAATATGAAGTGCACGAAACCCCTGCGATCGTGGACAGGTATTTCAAGACACTGTATATAAATATAAATATGAAGTGCACGAAACCCCTGCGATCGTGGACAGGTATTTCAAGACACTGTATATAAATATAAATATGAAGTGCACGAAACCCCTGCGATCGTGGACAGGTATTTCAAGACACTGTATATAAATATAAATATGAAGTGCACGAAACCCCTGCGATCGTGGACAGGTATTTCAAGACACTGTATATAAATATAAATATGAAGTGCACGAAACCCCTGCGATCGTGGACAGGTATTTCAAGACACTGTATATAAATATAATTATGAAGTGCACGAAACCCCTGCGATCGTGGACAGGTATTTCAAGACACTGTATATAAATATAATTATGAAGTGCACGAAACCCCTGCGATCGTGGACAGGTATTTTAAGACACTGTATATAAATATAAATATGAAGTGCACGAAACCCCTGCGATCGTGGACAGGTATTTCAAGACACTATATAAATATAAATATGAAGTGCACGAAATCCCTGCGATCGTGGACAGGTATTTCAAGACACTGTATATAAATATAAATATGAAGTGCACGAAACCCCTGCGATCGTGGACAGGTATTTCAAGACACTGTATATAAATATAAATATGAAGTGCACGAAACCCCTGCGATCGTGGACAGGTATTTCAAGACACTGTATATAAATATAAATATGAAGTGCACGAAACCCCTGCGATCGTGGACAGGTATTTCAAGACACTGTATATAAATATAAATATGAAGTGCACGAAACCCCTGCGATCGTGGACAGGTATTTCAAGACACTGTATATAAATATAAATATGAAGTGCACGAAACCCCTGCGATCGTGGACAGGTATTTCAAGACACTGTATATAAATATAAATATGAAGTGCACGAAACCCCTGCGATCGTGGACAGGTATTTCAAGACACTGTATATAAATATAAATATGAAGTGCACGAAACCCCTGCGATCGTGGACAGGTATTTCAAGACACTGTATATAAATATAAATATGAAGTGCACGAAACCCCTGCGATCGTGGACAGGTATTTCAAGACACTGTATATAAATATAAATATGAAGTGCACGAAACCCCTGCGATCGTGGACAGGTATTTCAAGACACTGTATATAAATATAAATATGAAGTGCACGAAACCCCTGCGATCGTGGACAGGTATTTCAAGACACTGTATATAAATATAAATATGAAGTGCACGAAACCCCTGCGATCGTGGACAGGTATTTCAAGACACTGTATATAAATATAAATATGAAGTGCACGAAATCCCTGCGATCGTGGACAGGTATTTCAAGACACTGTATATAAATATAAATATGAAGTGCACGAAACCCCTGCGATCGTGGACAGGTATTTCAAGACACTGTATATAAATATAAATATGAAGTGCACGAAACCCCTGCGATCGTGGACAGGTATTTCAAGACACTGTATATAAATATAAATATGAAGTGCACGAAATCCCTGCGATCGTGGACAGGTATTTCAAGACACTGTATATAAATATAAATATGAAGTGCACGAAACCCCTGCGATCGTGGACAGGTATTTCAAGACACTGTATATAAATATAAATATGAAGTGCACGAAACCCCTGCGATCGTGGACAGGTATTTCAAGACACTGTATATAAATATAAATATGAAGTGCACGAAATCCCTGCGATCGTGGACAGGTATTTCAAGACACTGTATATGAATATGAAGTGCACGAAACCCTTGCGATCATGGACAGGTATTTCAAGACACTGTATATGAATATGAAGTGCACGAAACCCCTGCGATCGTGGACAGGTATTTCAACAGGGGCGGCTGGCCCATGGTGGGCGATAGTGCATCGCCCTCCTTGAGCCACATGAAAAAAGAGAGGTGAAAAAGAGTCTTATTTTGTTGGTCCTAGTCTGCATATTACCGTACAATCAACAGCCTGAATGTCACTTTCCAACCTAAAACCACGCCCCTTGGGGCGATCTCAGTCAGATTGAAAATCGCCCCAGCCGGTCTCATAGAGTTATATTGTGAGATTTTTTTTTTTTCAAATTTTGAACCTTACAATGCATTTCAATGGGCACCGGGAGGGCTCGCCCCAACGTGATTTCGTAATACGCACTGATGCGTGCTCGAAGATGTACAGCACGCATGCGTAGCGAGACGTCTGAATGCATTGGCCATGCTTTCAATGGAGAGGGAACTTGTCAGATATGCCTGATTTTAATGAGAGGGTAATTGATCACTTTGCCTGCTTAAAAGAGAGGCGAGCAAAATTTCAATACAAGTGATGTGTGTTATTAAATGGTGCATTGTTTATGTTATCACGGTCGTAGCCAGCTATGAGGTCACTGAGGTCCGGACCTCGGTCATTTTTTATATTGTCTGTCTATTTTGAAGTTTAGGCTATACGTAGTGCATTTGTGGGTGTTATTATAGCACAATTCTTAACACCTTATTTCGGACCTCACTAATTTTCAAACCCTGTTTACTGTTGTATTCTTCAAATGTTGAATTGTAAATAGTTGTATTGAATGCATATTGGCAGCCAAATTTATACTGAATATGTTCTGAAAAGATTTGATTAATTACAGTTTTAATATGAGAAATAAAAAGTCTTTAATTGTAAAGCAGTATTACCTTTTTTTTTTTTTTTGCTTTTTTTTTTACTCTTAGAGGGCAAACTAGTTGATGACAATGTGTCTCTTGATGGCCATGGTGGAAGTGTTTCAGTGTATTTGAGACCATTTCGAAAAATGTAATATAGCTATTCAAAATACTGTACAGTTTGTACAATTCATGCCTGATGTTGCCATCTAGGAACAGGGAAACCAAATCAAACAATGTAATGTAATGCTGTAAAGTTGGCTATCTGAATTTTATCATAATTTTACCATTAAAGCGGTTATCTTTACCATCATCGGAACAGTTGCCCCCCCAGAGATATTTGTCAGGAGCCGCCACTGTATTTCAAGACACTGTATATGAATATGAAGTGCACGAAACCCCTGCGATCGTGGACAGGTATTTCATGACACTGTATATGAATATGAAGTGCACGAAACCCCTGCGATCATGGACAGGTATTTCAAGACACTGTATATGAATATGAAGTGCACGAAACCCCTGCAAACGTGGACAGGTATTTCAAGACACTGTATATGAATATGAAGTGCACGAAACCCCTGCGATCGTGGACAGGTATTTCAAGACACTGTATATGAATATGAAGTGCACGAAACCCCTGCGATCGTGGACAGGTATTTCAAGACACTGTATATGAATATGAAGTGCACGAAACTCCTGCGATCGTGGACAGGTATTTCAAGACACTGTATATGAATATGAAGTGCACGAAACCCCTGCGATCGTGGACAGGTATTTCAAGACACTGTATATGAATATGAAGTGCACGAAACCCCTGCAATCGTGGACAGGTATTTCAAGACACTGTATATGAATATGAAGTGCATGAAACGTCTCGGTTACGTATTGTAACCCTCGTTCCCTGAAGGAGGGAACGGAGACGTCTCGTCGAGACCGACGAATTGGGATATCGCCTGGATAGACCAATCTACTTCGTGTGTATACAAACGAGCCAATGAATATTGGCATGCATGATTGCAGCCAGCTGCGGCTGATCACAGCGTGAGCATATAATGCGCAGCAGGTGCATGCATCATCAAGGTTTCACTGAGGAGCTGGGACAGGCCCGGCCGTACAGCGGTGGTACAGGAGCCTCGGCGACGGGACGAGACGTCTCCGTTCCCTCCTTCAGGGAACGAGGGTTACAATGCGTAACCGAGACGTTCCCAATCAGTCGGTTCCTTCGACGTCTCGTCGAGACCGACGAATTGGGATCCCTAACAAAGCGCCGTGGCTGCTGTCCCTTCCAGTGTCCTGAGCGGGCCCCCCTGGGTCCCATTACTGGCTTTGGCCAGGGGCTCGCATCAAGGAGAGCCAGTCACTGTGTAACTCAGCACCACCCATTTCAGTGAAACTGGAGCACTGGGAATATGCGGAGCTCACGTCCTTCCGATAGGAGGTTCGGAGCAATACAAATATAACTTAATTCAGGTTTATATGGAAGATTGGAGGTGATTGAACCCTCATATACTGGTAGAAGCACTACCCGGGAAACACACAGCCTCTAGGGCGCAATGTGGAATTTGTAAGAGATGCAATTAAGTCTCTACGTAGAGCCTAGCCCTCTACCGGTTCTGAAGGATTCATCGAGTGAGGGCCTGACGCCTGACATTCCACTACGTCGGCTGTCAAGCTCGGCGGAGGAGCTCGACAGAGCTACTCTCAGGTTACTCTGGAGCAGTATAGCAAGCCGACCCGAGGCCTCTCTGTGCCTACCCGTTTGAGGTGAGAACACAGGAGGAGACTGTGTCTACACGAAGGCTATAGAACCTCGTGAACGTGTTAGGGGTCGCCCAGCCCGCCGCTCTACAAATGTAATTTAGCGAGGCGCCACGAGCCAATACCCAGGAGGATGCAACACTCCTAGTCGAGTGTGCTCTCAGCCTGAGGGGGCAGGGCACACCCTGAACCTGATAGGCCAGGGTAATGGCATCCACTATCCAGTGGGCCATCCTCTGCTTGGAGACGGCATTCCCCTTCTGCCTGCCTCCATGACACACAAAGAGCTGGTCTGAGGTCCTGAAGCTTTGTGTCCGGTCAACGTAGCATCTTAGTGCTCGGACGGGACAAAGCAAAGCCAGGGCTGGGTCTGCCTCCTCCGAGGGCAGCGCTTGCAGGCTCACCACTTGGTCCCTGAAGGGAGTCGTGGGAACCTTGGGCACATAACCAGGCCGGGGCCTCAGTGTTACCTGGGAATCCGCCGGGCCAAACTCTAGGCACGAATCGTCGACCGAAAATGCGTGCAGGTCTCCTACCCTCTTGATGGAAGCCAATGCAAGCAGGAGCAGAGTTTTCATCGAGAGAAACTTCAGCTCTACTGACTGCAAGGGCTCAAAGGGAGCCTGCTGCAGTGCTGTGAGCACTAGCGACAGGTCCCAAGAGGGCACGGAAGGGGGCCTAGTGGGATTCAACCTCCTGGCGCCCCTAAGAAACCTGGTGATCAGGTCGTGCTTCCCTACCGACCTTCCTTCTATGAGGTCGTGGTTAGCGGATATAGCAGCCACATAGACTTTCAGGGTTGAGGGGGACAGCCTACGCTCCAACCCTTGCTGCAAAAAGGAGAGCACGACTCTGATCGGGCATCTTCGGGGGTCCTCTCCACAGGAGGAAGACCAATCAACGAACAGGTTCCATTTTAGGGCGTAGGCATGTCTAGTAGACTGCGCTCGCGCCGAAGTGATAGTGTCAACTACCCCTTGGGGTAGGTCACTTAGAACCTCCGCGTCCCGTCCAGGGACCAGACATGTAATTTCCAGAGGTCTGGACGCGGGTGCCATAGGGTGCCCCGTCTCTGAGTCAGAAGATCCTTCCTCAGAGGAATTTGACAGGGAGGGGCTGTCGCGAGGAGCATGAGTTCGGGGAACCAGGTCCGAGTGGGCCAATAGGGAGCTACCAGAAGGACTTGCTCCTCGTCCTCCCTGATCTTGCACAGTACCTGTGCGAGAAGGCTCACTCGGGGAAACGCATATTTGCGGAGGCCCCGCGGCCAGCTGCATGCCAGTGCGTCCGTGCCGAGTGTGCCCTCGGTCAGGGAGAAAAAGAGCTGGCAGTGGGCTGTCTCCGGGGAGGCGAACAGATCTACTTGAGCCTCGCCGAAGCGTCTCCAAATCAGCTGAACCGACTGGGGGTGGAGTCTCCACTCTCTGGGAAGTGCAGCTCGTGAGAGCTCGTCGGCCGCACGGTTGAGCAACCCGGGGATGTAAATGGCACGAAGCGACCTCAGATGCTTCTGACTCCACAAGAGGAGATGACGAGCGAGTTGCGACATGCGACGGGAGCGTAGACCGCCTTGCCGGTTGATGTACGCAACGGTCGCAATATTGTCCGTACGGACCAGCACGTGTTTGCCATGTAGATGCCTCTTGAGGTGGAGCAGGGCGAGACGTACTGCAAGCAACTCGAGGCAGTTGATGTGCCAAGTCAGCTGGGGGCCCGTCCAAACCCCTGAAACTGCCTGTCCGTCGTACGTGGCTCCCCACCTGGTGGTGGAGGCATCTGTGTGTACCACAGCATGCCTGGAGACCTGTTCCATGGGTACTCCTGCCCGTAGAAATGAGAGGTCTGACCACGGGGTGAAAGTCTGGCGGCAAGCCGGTGTTATCTGAACCCGGTGAGAGCCGCGAAGCCACGCTCTCGGGACTCGGCCATGGAGCCAGTGTTGAAGCGGTCTCATATGGAGTAGCCCGAGCGGTGTAACCGCCGCAGCTGCTGCCATATGCCCCAGGAGCCTCTGAAATTGTTTCAGTGGGACTGCTGTCCTGCTCTTGAACATGTCCAGGCAGTTCAACACTGACTGAGCACGTTCCTGCGTGAGGCGTGCTGTCTGGCTGACCGAGTCCAGTTCCATACCGAGAAAAGAGATTCTCTGTGTAGGAGAGAGTTTTTTCAACTTTTCCCAGTTGACCCGAAGACCCAACTGGCTGAGGTGTGCGAGCACCAGGTCCCTGTGTTCGCATAACTGAACCCGAGACTGTGCTAGGATGAGCCAGTCGTCGAGGTAGTTGAGAATGCGAATGCCCTGTTCTCTGAGGGGAACAAGGGCCGCCTCCGCGACCTTTGTGAAGACATGGGGGGAGAGGGACAGCCCGAAGGGCAGGACCGTGTACTGATATGCCCTGCCTTCGAACGCGAACCGCAGAAAGGGTCTGTGGCGCGGAAGGATTGAGACATGAAAGTACGCGTCCTTCAGGTCGATCGCTGCAAACCAATCTTGGGGACGGACACATCTGAAAATGTGTTTCTGAGTGAGCATTTTGAACGGTAGCCTGTGAAGTGCTCGGTTCAAGACGCGCAGATCCAAGATCGGCCGAAGCCCGCCGCTTTTCTTGGGTACTATGAAGTATGGGCTGTAAAAGCCCGTCCTCATGTCGGCTGGAGGGACCGGCTGTATCGCTTCCTTCGTCAGCAAGGAAGCGATCTCTGCATGCAAGATGGGAGCATCTGCGGCCCTGACTGAGGTGAAGTGGATACCTCTGAATTTGGGAGGGCGCCGGGCGAACTGAATCGCATAGCCGAAAGTGATGGTCCGAAGGAGCCAGCAAGATGGGCTGGGAAGCTCTTTCCAGGCTCCCAGAAATTGAACAAGCGGCACAAGGGGGACCACCGACGTACCCGCGGGGGAGCAGCGAAGAGGGGGGCAGGGACCCTGCCTCACAGTCTCGTTGCCGGACCGGGGCGGGGTCAGAGCGTCTGTATGTTGAGTGTGTGAGACGCTTACCTGCGCACGATGGTGCGTGAGTAGTCCGTCTTGCCGTGCTCTCGAACCGCCCATCGTCGCTCGCTGGCGAGGGGGGAGGATGGGTGAGGCGCAGGGGTGGCCTGCGCACTCCCCGCAGTCCCGCTTGGGGACCCAGAGATAGAGAAATTTGCTCTTTTGGGGGAAAAAACAAACAAAAGATTCTCCGCCCGGCCCTCCTCCGGGGGAGGGAGTGGTGCGGTCACCATCTCCCGAAGAGCAGCATCCTCCATCTCTGGGTCGCCCGTCTCAGGGTCTCTTGCACTTGCGCTTCCCACTGGTCCTTGTGGGGGCCTGGACGGGCTGGGCGGCTGCCCGGCGACCGGCTCCACGGCGCCGTTGTGAAGGCTGCTGCGGTGGCTGCGGTGGAGCGGAGGCGGAAGCCGGGGGCCGCCCTCGGCGACGAGCAGACTGGGGTGCCGCCGGTGGACGGGTGGAGGCAGCAGCTGTACGCCGGGGCAGGATGTGACTGATGGCCTCAGTCTGCTTCTTGGCTGCGGAAAACTGCTGGGCAAAGCTCTCCACAGCGTCGCCGAAGAGGCCGGTCTGGGACACCGGAGCGTCAAGGAACCTGGTCTTGTCGCAGTCCCTCATATCAGCCAGACACAGCCAGAGATGGCGTTCCTGGACCACCATGGTGGACATGGCACCCCCCCAGAGACCGCGCGTTCACCTTCGTCGCTCGTAGCGCGAGGTCCGTGGCAATGCGAAGTTCACGAAGAACTTCTGGGTCGTGACCACCCTCGTATAGGTCTTTCAGTGCCTGGGCCTGATGCACCTGTAGCAACGCCATAGCGTGTAGGGCGGAACCAGCGGAGCCGCAGGCCGCATAGGCACTGCCGATCAGAGCCGACGAGTGCCTACAGGCCCGGGACGGGAGCGACGGGCTGTTGCCCCGCCAAGTGGAAGCGGCGCCCGGACACAGTTGCATCGCAACCGCACGCTCCACCGGCGGGACTGCCGTGTATCCCCGTGCTGGTCCGCCATCGAGGGTGGTTAGGGAGGAAGTCCCACTCGAGCGGTTTCGGGCAGTAAAAGGTGCCGTCCACGTTCGGGTGAGTTCTTCATGCACCTCCGGGAAGAATGGCACCGGGGTGGGGCGCTGAGAACCAGCGCGGGCCACCCCGAGATACCAGTCATCCAGCCGGGAGGGGTCGGGACGTGATGCTGCGACCGACATCTGTTCGTCGGGGGGGGCCCCAAAGGTAACGGGCGGTACCCCTAAGGGAGGTCCAACCCGCTCCCCTGAGAGCCCCGGTGGCGACGGAGCGTCGGTGGACGGAGGAGCCCCCGCCGATGGAGTGGGCGGGGAGTTCCTCACCGTCACCGTCAGACCGGGCAGCCCCCTGCTTCCAGCGACAACGCCCCCCCGGCGTTTGCCTGGAGGAACGTTCGTTCTGGGCAGAGGGACTGGAACCCCGCCCCTTTGCAGGAAACGGAGTCTGGTCCGCAACTCCGCGATGGTCATTTTCCCACAATGGGGACGTGACTCATCCACGAACGCTGCCTCAGCGTGTTGAAAGCCCAGACACGTGAGGCAGTGTGCGTGGCCATCACCCAGCGCCAGGAAACGGCCGCACCCAGAAACGCACGGGGAGAAAGGCATGTTGCCTCGTCTTTAAAAAGACGCTCAACTCGTGGAGCTCCTTAGAAATTCTCTCTTTTAGGAAATTGCTCTTACAGGAATTTGCTCTTTTAGTGCTGAGGCGCACAGGGGAGATGGCCGCAGCAACACAGAAGGTGGATGGTGAAGACCAGCTGTGTGCTTCCACTCGACACGGAAGACCACGCCGCTGAAGCGCCGTGCCGCCAACACAAAAGAGAAGAAAGGAGGTAAGTGTTGCTTCTTGACTCGTCCCACAAAGAATGGTCCAGCTCCGAAGCGAAAGCTTGATGATGCATGCACCTGCTGCGCATTATATGCTCACGCTGTGATCAGCCGCAGCTGGCTGCAATCATGCATGCCAATATTCATTGGCTCGTTTGTATACACACAAAGTAGATTGGTCTATCCAGGCGATATCCCAATTCGTCGGTCTCGACGAGACGTCGAAGGAACCGACTGATAGGGAACCCCTGCGATCGTGGACAGGTATTTCAAGACACTGTATATAAATATGAAGTGCACGAAACCCCTGCGATCGTGGACAGGTATTTCAAGACACTGTATATAAATATAAATATGAAGTGCACGAAACCCCTGCGATCGTGGACAGGTATTTCAAGACACTGTATATAAATATAAATATGAAGTGCACGAAACCCCTGCGATCGTGGACAGGTATTTCAAGACACTGTATATAAATATAAATATGAAGTGCACGAAACCCCTGCGATCGTGGACAGGTATTTCAAGACACTGTATATAAATATAAATATGAAGTGCACGAAACCCCTGCGATCGTGGACAGGTATTTCAAGACACTATATAAATATAAATATGAAGTGCACGAAATCCCTGCGATCGTGGACAGGTATTTCAAGACACTGTATATAAATATAAATATGAAGTGCACGAAACCCCTGCGATCGTGGACAGGTATTTCAAGACACTGTATATACATATAAATATGAAGTGCACGAAACCCCTGCGATCGTGGACAGGTATTTCATGACACTGTATATAAATATAAATATGAAGTGCACGAAATCCCTGCGATCGTGGACAGGTATTTCAAGACACTGTATATAAATATAAATATGAAGTGCACGAAACCCCTGCAATCGTGGACAGGTATTTCAAGACACTGTATATAAATATAAATATGAAGTGCACGAAACCCCTGCGATCGTGGACAGGTATTTCATGACACTGTATATAAATATAAATATGAAGTGCACGAAACCCCTGCGATCGTGGACAGGTATTTCATGACACTGTATATAAATATAAATATGAAGTGCACAAAACCCTGCGATCGTAGACAGGTATTTCATGATACTGTATAAATATGAAGTGCACGAAACCCCTGCGATCGTGGACAGGTATTTCAAGACACTGTATATAAATATAAATATGAAGTGCACGAAACCCCTGCGAACGTGGACAGGTATTTCAAGACACTGTATATGAATATAAATTGTATCTGGCACTAAACCCATGCGATCGTGGACAGGTATTTCAAGACACTGTATATGAATGTAAATATGAAGAGCACTAAACCCCTGCGATCGTGGACAGGTATTTCATGATACTGTATATAAATATGAAGGGCACGAAACCCCTGCAATAGTGGAGGTATCTGAAGCAAATGGCTTTTTCCTAACTGCGCATGATCGGTGACCTATGCAAATTCTCAAATAGGCCACGCCTGCCTGGTGACGCAGTATCGATTACGCTGTACTGAAACCCCTGGAAAAAAGTGCATCCCCTTCTTAATCATACAGAGTTTGCACAAAGTGATGACAGTGTTAAGCAAAGCTTACCAGGGCCCCTTAGTGGTGGTTTTGATCTATTACAATTACTGTCTATATTTTGAATTTGTACAGTATAATCTGGCACCACATCTTTTATCTGCAGAATACAATAAATAGGTATAAAATATTTTAATTTGCAACTTTACACAAAAATAAACATCAAACCATCCTTTTCAAGAAAAACAAACATTGTACAAAATCACATTTAATTTTCATTTCATTTGTATCTTTGTTCTATTTATTTACTTGTGTAAATAAGTAAAAATAGCATATTTTCTTTGCAATAAATGCTGTTTACAAATGCTATACTCTGAGTACTAATAGCATAGTATTTTTAGCGATAGATTCTATTTACACTATGTAAACAGAGGAGTATTTTCTTTGCAATAATAGTAGTTAGATGTTATTTATGCTGCTTAGTGCAAAAAGTGGCAGATATCTGCACCTCAGTAATACAATATAAAACAGTATGCAATAATTTATTGAGTGTAAATTATAACAATTTATAATAATAAGAAAAGTAACACTCTTTCTGAGCTCTCAGCTTTTTCATAGCTCTCACAGAACAAGAGGCACATATTTACAAGCCAAAATGCTTTACATTTCTTGAAATAATAATTTCTGAACATCAAACACTGTCAGGCTTTCTTGACCTGTTTCTTATGGTTTCTCATTAAAATTCATAAAAGAAATTAGTGGGAATTACATCGCTAATGTCGTAGAATATAGTTCTGGTGCACATGGTAGCAGAGTATTACAATGTTCCCCATCTGCACAACTGGAATTTAAAACTGGTTAGTGTCTTAATTAGCAAAGTATTAAAAATCTATCTAAGATCATGAATAACAGATTGCAGGTTAAAAATTAGAGATCGACCGATATTGGTTTTTCTATAACCAATGCCGATGCCGATGTTTAGAGGTCAGGGTCAGCTGATGGCCGATATGTGCAGCCGATTTTTTTGGTAAAGTTCTCCCCTTTACTTGCATGCAAAAATGTCACACAAATAATAAGTGGATGCACATCATTTCTCAAATTAACATCATGAACAATGAACACAATGAACCATCTTTCGGATATTGATTTTGTGCACTGCACAGAATTATTATAAAAGATTTAACCAAAGTTAACCAAACAAATCAAACTGACCAAGTATTAAAGATATAAAACAGATAATATAAAAACTGTCAATCATTTACATAAAAAGTTTAAGAGCTGAGTTTAATGTTAATATTAATGGTTTAAATATAAAATGTTGATTACAGTTAAATTAAATTATTTATATAACTGAAAGGACCTGCCAGCAGGTGGCGGCCAAGACACTTTAATTTACTGAATCATATCTTTCGATTCGTTCGAACAGCTGATTCATTCCTAAATAAAACAAGTGACTGTGGCTGCGTCCGAAACCGCCTACTCAATGAGTAGTTACTTAACCTCTTAAACTCTCTCAAAAATTGTTTCAAAATGTTGCTGCTTCATTTACATGACCTTCCTCATATAGTATCAGCCCATATATGATCTCATTTGAAAGCTTAGAGTCTCCTCTTCAATAGGAATACCATAACTTTTAGTTTTATGATACATAAAGTAGAAAAATTATGCTTAGAATTTATGTTGTTCCACACACAAATTTCCGCCTAACGATTGTGAAGAATTATTACAAAGAATGTGTATTTCTTATATTTTTCACAAAACAGACAAGTCATATATCACAAGCTCTCATTCTCAATAATCTGACCATGTAAATAGTAAAATAGTATTCTAAGGGGTAATGTGCTTTATAAAACCTGTTTTTGCAAAGAAACAGAAGGACACTTTTAGGGGGAAAAAGGGGCAATGCGACTCCCTTTGGTTATAATTCAATAACTTCCAATTAGAAACTGTTTTATGAAAAAATCTTTTTTTCTGGTATATCCTGAGACCTAGTGGAATCAAACAAAACAATTTGCAAATAGCTGAGACACCCAAATCCTGAATAACAGACTTTCAAAAAAACAACTTCTGAAAAAAAAAAAAAAATCAAAAAGCGCCTTTGTTTTTTAGTTTTTATTGTAATATTTGAAACCTATATAATGTTATTTATAAAGAATTACACTGATATTATGTAGTTTAAATGGTTTTCTATACAATGAAACCATTTTTTTTTATTTCCCTGTATGTGTATAGGGGAACCATTTGAATTTAGGTAGGCCAAATGCAGGCGGAAATCCCCCAAATAGCTGCAGAGCTTAAGGGGTTAATTTCAATTAGTACCTACTTAACCATCACTAAAAGAGTACCTACTCAACAGCCAAATCTCGTTGAGTATAAATGCGTTCCGCCATGTTATCATGTGACTTACGACGTTATAACAAGCACAACATGATATATGTGCGACGGATTTATTTCTTCTGTAAACATTTTGATGTTGATGAAATTTGCTTATTTTGGATTGACTGAAGTTTTGACCTAGTTTAATCCCTAAAGATATTATTTTTTTTATTAGGAAAACCCCAAACTTATGTCTTGAAAAAGTTAATTAAATGTGCAAAACTAGCAAGATCTAATTTGTTTTCCTTTTTCTTGCTGGATTTCTCTAGTATCACCCCTGACACTTATAAATAACAAAAACAACAAATGCAATTTTTAATTCAATGTGATTTTATGAATATTCAAAGATATTTAATCCTTTTTTCTGTATATAATCTTGTACTATGTACGCAAACCCATTATAGTTATGGTTTCTGTCATGACTGTTCATTGTTAAAGATACTTCAGTGTTTCCCTAAGCTTGTATGCAATCACAAATTCTGCAGTAATAATAATACAAAAATTAGAGCGACAGCGATACCTCATGGCATCAGTAATGGTGCGTTCACACCGGACGCGACTTGCGCGGAAAAAAACGCGCTATTCTGCGTAGTTGAACGCTTTGCGCCATTCGCGCGGTAAAATTCTCGTCATGACATTTTCTATGGCAAGCCAAAAGGGTCAGAATTACGCTATAGATGAATCGCGTTTACATACAAAACGCCGTTAAACACGGCGTTTTAAACAGCATTGGCGCCGCAAAATACGCTGTTGTGACTATAAACGCCGTAAAAAACGCGCGAAAATACTTCAATGACGCCGTATTTGACGGCGTTTTATTGTGCAAGAAAAGCGCCGCTTTTTACGCCGTTCAATTTGCCATTTAACGCCGTAAAAAACGCCGTTTTTGGTTGCACAGAGCGCGCGTCACTTACGACGCTTTGCTTATAGTATAATGAGTCACACCCATTGATTTCCACAGCCAGTAATATTGAACGGTTCTCATCCAATCAATGATGAACAGAACCAGACCAGACCAATTGATCAAACTGATCACGTAATTCTCATTAAGAACATGGCAAGACAAACTTACAAGAGATTTTGCACCCAATTAATGTACTCCAATCAACTTTAATGTGTAAGGATTGTTTCTTCAAACTTGTTAAAATATTGCTGCCTTTCAGTCTGTTCCCATCGGCGCTCGTTCAGCTCATTTGGGAGTGGCATACAATTAGACCTTGGATAAAGTTCTATATTAAAACGTATTTTATAGCATGTTTTTGCAGCGTTTAACAATAGCCCATGACAGATATGTTTGCTAAAACTGAATGCGCAGCTGAGCAAAAGAAGAATTTTTAAATGGAATGGTGCAGGCTGTTAATATATGCACCGTCTAATATTTATCTATACATCACTATTATGTTAAATGCGACTAAATACTTCACTAAAACAATATTCTACCATCTATATAGGCCTAGAACAATGAATTTTGTAATTTACAACAAATTCAGACGAAACGCAGTCTTATGCTATTTTTAGAGCCTGCTGTTTAGGAAAAAAAAAAATCTTGGAGTTAATTATAACAAAGCACTTTGAGACTTTCCTCAAGCATTTTAACCCTTTATTTGATATCTCTACCGCACAGTTGAGCTAACTTTGATAGAAAAAAAAAAATCTATCAAAAGGAAAAGATGAGAGAGCAATCTTTCCACAGCTATACTGCCCCATCTCGGTATCTGCTGCTTCCATGACAGGATGAGAATTTCCAGTTTTTAAGTTTACAACTGTTCCCCAATGCCCCCCTTGGAGATGGGCCTGTGCTGTAGCATTCATTAACAGTGTTGTGCAAGTTATTTCCAAAATGTAATTTGTTACATTAATATCTTACTGTCTCTAAATTGTAATGCGTTACACTACTTTTAAGTTACTTATGAGTTACTTTTATCAAAATTTTCACAGATATAAGTTTATAGCTGCTCATTATACATCCAGTGGAGGTCTGGAGGATAGCATAAAATTCTAAAAACGTAAGGTAGGCCTAACCGTATGTCTGTTAATGTTACGTTGTAGTTTAGGTTAAACACAAATAAGCACAAACCGCATTAATACATTCATAAATAACACTGGTAAATAAAGCGAAGTGTTATAATCATAGGCGGAGGGTGAACCAGCTCCAGGGTAAGGCTAACTCATAAACTCCTCTTTTTAGGAAAGAAAACAGACGCAGGTGTCACGTAGGCCAATAAAATATTTTTAAAGGAACCGTATGTAAGAAATTTATGTCAGTTAATTATAAAATGGCCCTAACATGTCACTAGACATTAAGAAATCATGTTCATTTCAAATACTTATATCACTGACAACAGTGGTCCGGCCAGGATATTGTCATTTAAAAGTGAAAGTTGCAGCCCTCAACTGATGTTATTGTTGTCATTTTGTGTTTTGGTCTGAGGCTCCACCCTCCAGCTATCTACCAATCACGAAGTCAGTAGAGTTTCGTGATCCGGGTTCAGTAGTGGAGGGTATACGCAGGTATACGGCGTATACCCACTTCTTTATCAGGCGGATTTGCGTATACCCACTTCTAAATCCCCTCTAATGTGCACTATTAGTGTCCTGCATTAGCCAAAATCATGAGAGTCCACAACATCCAGTCATATGTGAATAAATGCAAATATTCACTAAGAACACCCAATAAAGACAGTGATGCTGCAGTCAGGACCGTGGCGTCGGCTTGCTTTTTGATTGCGCCAGCTCCATCTCCCGCACCCCAGTAGTGTAGCGCGGGGCACAAACTAACGCGGGGTTAGTTTTAACACTTGTGGTTTAAATATTTCCACACATGCTAGCTTAACCAAATTTCCTACTTGCCATAGCAGCATATGGAGAGAAAAAAGCGCGCCAAAATTTAAAAGCCTTTTGAAGATATCGCTGAATATTTATTTTATCATAGTAAAAGTAAATTTCTGGCTAAAGTACTGTTGTGCTCCCGGTTGTTTAATGTTCGTGGAGGCGTGAAGGACAAAACACAACAACGTTATTCCGTTTCAGGAACTTTACTTTGTAAAATATGACTTACAACAGCGGGATTAATGCTCTTGCCCGGTGCAAATGAGTTTCCATCAGCATCGGAGCCTGAGAGCATACTGGCGTCTGGCTAATATAAACAAAACAGCAAACTAATCCCTACGTGATTACGTAACAGCATCTGATTGGACAACACAGAACTCACCATTTACACATACAAAACGACTGTAATTTAACTTGCATTTAATAAACGAACACTATAACAGTACACTTTTCAATTCAGTTTTAAGTATTCATTTAAAATGAGACAAATATGCTATTATTTTAATCTCCAATTCGTTATTTATCAGTTTCGCAAACCACCAGAAGACACTAACCCCTATTATATTCCAGTCGCGCAGATGGGGAACGTTTTAACACTGTGTGACAATATGCCCCGCTGTTATTAATCTATGCTATTCTATGACATTAGCGATGTAATTTACACTAATTACTTTTATGGATTTGTATGAGAAACCACAAGAAACAGGTGAATAAAGGCTGACAATCAATGTTTAATGTTCAGATGTTATTATTTCAAGAAATGTAAAGCATTTTGGCTGGTTTATGTGTGTGGTGTTCTATGAGAGTTGTGTGTGGAGGGAGAGGAGTGTTTTTCTGAATGTCTAAATGTGTTTCATCAATTTGTCCACATTATTTTGAACTACTGTACAGCTGTGTGTTGCGATCAGGGCCGTTCAAAGCATGGTTGCGAATGTGTTCATTGTCAAATGCAAAATTTGACTTTTTTTAAACGTCATTACTTTATTTGAAAAAGTTAACACATGTATTTTATTGACAAAATATTTGAGTTTGTTGTGTATTTTTTTTTTTCAGTCGATCAGATAACATTTTAAGCTGTCATATGGTCGTGTTACAATGTGCCCCTCAAATGTTACCCCACCTACGGGGCATGTTGTCACATTTCACTTCCTTTCTTTTTAGGTAAATAATGAAAAACGTATACACTGTAAATATGAAACAAAGCCACATATTTTTACTAGACCAGTGTGAAAGTAATGTGGACAAAAATTGTACTCTGAGCCCACGTGGTTTACATAAGGTGTGTGTGGGGGTGTGGGGGGGGGGGGGTCTAAATGCGTTCGGCCGTGCTAAATGCGTTCATAAAAAGCTTTATATCGCACCACGAGCAGGTTATGAAAACAATCTATGTTCCGACTGAAATGTGGTATTACAGTACATCTTTACGAAATATTTGGCTAATCGCCATCTGTAAATTTTTGCGATACATAATTACTTCGCAAAACATCTCTTGTGAAGCATAAACATAATTAACAGAAGAAAAACAAATTTCTGTGTAGGACTCGTCACTTGCCATTGGAAGCTCCTTGTAGCACTAGCAGCCTACTCCTGCAGCTTAGCTGGCAACCTGGAGTCAGGGGGGGAGCGGGAGGGGATACACCGTTCTACAGTATTTTGAAAGTGATTGCAGTACCAGTTTTGGCCACAATCCTACATACGGTTCCTTTAATGGGACTGAATTGTATTTAATGTGATTACAAATTAATAAAAACATTAGAAATTGGTTATTTTAACGTTTCATTTCAAGTTATTCAAACAGCGAAAGGCCTATTTAGAATACTACATTATCACTAACTTTGCAAATCTCACTCACCAAAAAAACAACAAAAACATACAAAAAAATTATAAAATACGCACATACAGGATTTCTTCCAAGGGTACGCAGTTTTTCTTTTTTTTTTTTTTTTGCGAAGGCCAAATGATGACGGCTTAAACTCAACAAAATGGTAGAATAGGCTACATCTATCAAAAGCAAGCATTCCGCTATTAAATTAGTTCGGTTTAAAAATGGAAAAGTGATTATATTTCGTTTAGGTTTTTTATTAAGTTAATTTAGCAAAACGTTTGAAGCATTTTTGTTCGTTAATTGTACGTTAAATGTTTTTAAAGTAATGATGATAAGTGGTCAGCGGCCAGCGGCAGTGAGCGATCATCTATATTTGATCAGTTTAGCTTTCTCAAAGCATAAAGACTTGCCTAAATTAAAATCTATCTATTTATATTACAGGGCCATCGAATGCTTGAATCTGATTGGCTGACGAACGTTCTAGAGGTGTGCATTATATTCAGGGAAACGCACGGCGAACGTACACTCAAAAAAATAATTCGGTCTAAAAATAAACTTTATGTAATTCAATTAAATGCTAATTTTCCATGTATTTGGATTACATAGTTTTAATATAAACATATTAATAAACTTAATGTGATTCATATGCATCAGTGATACGTGAATGAAACAGGTAAGGTTTATGTAATTATTCCCAGTGTTAAACAAGCACTGCTCAGTGTCCATGTGTTTCCACACTACAGAGTGTTCAAGTAGCATTGACACAGTGTTGGAGTTAATGAGATCATTATGTGATGATTGATCATTAATGATCAACACCTGCTGAATCATCAATGGAAAGAGAAACACAAGAACTACAGCTGACTTCAACCACAGCCTTAGAGGAAATCAACTCAAATAAAACAATACATTAAACCTCTCAAGATCTGATTCAACAACTCCACAAACAGATCGACCAGCTTCACTCATTACTAACCAGATTGACTTCTGTCAGACTTCTAGAGAAGCTCTTATTGAGAATTAACAAACGTGTAGATGTTTTGTTTCATGTGAAATCACCATCAATGAGACCAGGGGTTCCTTTGGTTGGGCTCTTGACCCGTCACATGCTAGGTTTAATGTTGTGCTGATAGCTTTTGTTGTACTTAAATCAAACATGTTGAGCTTGGCCAACAAAGTGTAAAAAAAAAAAAGTAGGGGGATCTGTTAGTGTGTTAATTTCTTTTGAAGTTTATTTGTTGCATAGATGGATGTTGTGTTACTTTAATATTAGGCCTACTTACAGCTTTACATTTATGTGTTGTATAAATCATATTAGCTGAATCACTTTATCATACTTTGTGTGCTAAAAGTTTTCATCTGTTTCTTTCTAAAGACCACAGACATGATGAATCAGCATATGAATCTCAACAATGGTGATAATCAACAAAATGTTCAGATACATCTCTGAACATCTTAAAACAAGCTATTAAAACGTCTCAACAAAAAAGGAAGCATAAAAACAATTATTAAGAGTAAAATAAAAATAATCTGACAATTCCACTGCATTGTTTATTCATGTTGCAATGCATGCTGGGATACATGGGAGGGTCTTTTACCAAACTTGTACCCAGCATGCATTGCAACATGACACATATTGTTGACCGTCACCATTGTTGAGATTCATATACAGATTCTTGATGTTTTTGGATTTGAAGGTGGTACAGATGAAAACTTTTTGAGCACAAAATGAAATACAAAGTATCTAATCTTCGTGACTCATGAAAAACAGTTACATGTGAAGCTATAGAGACTGCTATAATAACACAACACCCATCATATCAGGACTTTGAAAAAATCTGGAGGATTGACTAACTTTCTTTCTTCTTTGACTTTGGTGGCTAAGCTTCATGTGTTTTATATTTACACAATTAAAGCTACCACCACTGACACCAGCATGTGACGGGTCAAGATCCCAACCAAAGGAAACCCTGCTCTCATTGATGGTGATTTCATATGGAACAAAACATCTACACGTTTGTTAGTTCTCAATAAGAGCTTCTCTAGAAGTCTGACAGAAGTCAATCTGGTTAGTAATGAGTGAAGCTGGTCAATCTGTTTGTGGAGTTGTTGAATCAGATCTTGAGAGGTTTAATGTATTGTTTTATTTGAGTTGATTTCCTCTAAGGCTGTGGTTGAAGTCAGCTGTAGTTCTTGTGTTTCTCTTTCCATTGATGATTCAGCAGGTGTTGATCATTAATGATCAATCATCACATAATGATCTCATTAACTCCAACACTGTGTCAATGCTACTTGAACACTCTGTAGTGTGGAAACACATGAACACTGAGCAGTGCTTGTTTAACACTGGGAATAATTACATAAACCTTACCTGTTTCATTCACGTATCACTGATGCATATGAATCACATTAAGTTTATTAATATGTTTATATTAAAACTATGTAATCCAAATACATGGAAAATTAGCATTTAATTGAATTACATAAAGTTTATTTTTAGACCGAATTATTTTTTTGAGTGTAGTTCAAGGCAGCTTTAGACCGCAGTACATGTCTATATCACTTCGCCATACGATTTCAGTTATTTCAAAGGTCCTTACAGCCCAAAACAGCAAAATAACTAAAACCCACAATGACACTGGCCAAACTAAATACAGTAAACATCAGGATAAAAACGACAGATTATTTCCATGTTTTTTTCCACAATATATTACGTTTTATACTACAGGGCCGTTGAATGCTTGAATCTGATTGGCTGACGAACGTTCTAGAGGTGTGCATTATATTCAGGGAAACGCACGGCGAACGTAGTTCCAGGCAGCTTTAGACCGCAGTGCATGTCTATATCACTTCGCCATACGATTTCAGTTATTTCAAAGGTCCTTACAGCCCAAAACAGCAAAATAACTAAAACCCACAATGACACTGGCCAAACTAATAAATACAGTAAACATCAGGATAAAAACGACAGATTATTTCCATGTTTTTTTCCACAATATATTACGTTTTATTATGTACGGAAAGCACAAACTCTATTTCTCTCGCCCTCTCACCTCATAGATGCACACACATAACATTACAGTTTGAACTCGCGTTAGCATTCGCGCTAATGTTGTTAGCGCTGCTCTGAAGATTAACAACTTAAAAACGACATGACAGCTGTAGAAAATACTTTTTCTAAATGCTTTTAAATTTGTATTTTGGATGTTCTGTGCTTATGAGAAGACAGAATGTTCTGTGTTTATGAAAAAGACAAAGAAGACACTGTGTAACAGAATCTGTTTAGTAATATGTGTGTGTGTGTAGTTGTGAACTCTCTACATTCATGTAATTTCTTAGAAACCTCTGGTTACAGGCACGTAGGAGAAAAGAAGCCCTGCAACAGTAGCTTTTTTGAAGGTCACTTTTGGACCTTTGGTTACTCTAAGAAGAATGGGGTGGGGGCTGTATTTTCTTTTCTGTGCAGGAGCGGTTGGTGATAACAGGCTCTGATTGGAGGAGAAAGCTGAAAGATGTCAGAAGGAGGGGCCTGCAGAATCAAGAATAAAAATGCATATTTTAGCTTTGTGAGACATTCTGGACTGCCCAGGTGTCAGATTTGATATTGGCTGTTCCAGAATCCTGAGCTCAGCACTCTTTGATTTTACTATTAAATTGGCTTTAAACTTTGACGCGGACTCGAACTGTTTTATTTAAAGGCCGAATAAACGAGCTGGGGGGAGTGGGTATTTTTACAATACCGGCAACTTCCAACACAGCTCTCACACGCGAGGTAACAACGGCGTGGTCTTGAAGAAAATGAACTTAAAGTTTAACTGTTAGTAGAGATGATGCTGCCAGTCCCCCTTGAGAGACACAGACGTGAGAGAGGTAAAGTCATACACTTAGTTTCTCTCCCTTACTCTTTCCGTCTGTCTGCTTGTCTGTCGGTCTGTGTAAACTTCATTATTAACGGCATTATTTTGCTATTAACAGCCCAAGCGTCGTTACTAGGTCTAAAATGACTAAAATGAGCTGCGTAAGAAATTAATCCTACTCACAATAGCGTTTTAAGGATAAAAATGGGACGAATGTCTTGAAATATATCATTTGATCGATGTCTTAAGGTGTGGTAACTAAGCGGAATAATTGACTTCGGGCCGTAGAATTCTACGAAAATAATGCACACCGCTTCGCGTCGTGACCACATCACCACCTCGGGTGTGCATTATTTTCTAAGAATTCTACGGCCCGTCGTCAATTATTCCTTACTTATACTACAGGGCCGTTGAATGCTTGAATCTGATTGGCTGACGAACGTTCTAGAGGTGTGCATTATTACTTTAGACCGCAGTCCATGTCTATATCACTTCGCCACACATTTCAAAGGTCCTTACAGCCCTAAACAGCAAAATAACTAAAACCCACAATGACACTGGCCAAACTAATAAATACAGTAAACATCAGGATAAAAACGACAAATTATTTCCAGGTTTTTTTCCACAATATATTACGTTTTATTATGTACGGAAAGCACAAACTCTATTTCTCGCCCTCTCTCACTCACCTCACAGACGCACACACATAACGGTACAGTTTGCACTGGCGTTAGCATTCGCGCTAATGTTGTTACCCTGCTCTGACGATTAACAACTTAAAAACGACATGACAGCTCTCACACGCGAGGTAACAACGGCGTGGTCTTGAAGAAAATTAACTTAAAGTTTAACTGTTAGTAGAGACGATGCTGCCAGTCACCCTTAAGAGACACAGACGTGAGAGAGGTATACTTAGTTTCTCTCCCTCACTCTTTCCGTCTGTCTGCTTGTCTTTCGGTCTGTCTAAACTTCATTATTAACGGCCTAAAATGACGTTTTGGAACAAGCAACGAAGCTGTTGAATGAGCTGCGTAAGAAATTAATCCTACTCACAAAGCGTTTTAAGGATAAAAATGGGACAAATGTCTTGAAATATATAATTTGATCGATGTCTTGAGGTGTGGTAACTGTAGTATAAGCGGAATAATTGACTTCGGGCCGCTTCGCGTCGTGACCGCATCACCACCTCGGGTGTGCATTATTTTCTAAGAATTCTACGGCCCGTCGTCAATTATTCCTTACGTATAAAACAGTTCAAGCATATCACACATGTTAGTTTAAACGTTTAACCTTGATAAATGCGCGCTGTTGGATGAATATCCAATCGTTTGTGTGGAGACTTGAAGGCAGCTGTAGCAGCTTGAAATGGAGGCACCAGTGCAATCACTTTTTGTGTGTGTGTGTGAAAACAATCAAAAAAACATTTCTTCATTTTTACTCATAAAGGTAGGAGTAATACATCATTCTGACCTGTAACGGGTCAATTTTTATTTTAGTGCACTCACAATAGCCTATAAACAACTCGTTGTGCATTTATAAAATAAAGGAAAACAGAATGCGCTTTCTGCCGTCTGTTCTTGAACAGCATCGCTTCACAATGAACACAGAAAGCTTTAAATTACCACTTTAAAGCGAAATAATTCAAATCGAAAATGTTTGTATGTAAAGATATATGCCACATCACTGTGTGGTTTGGAGCCTGCAATGCGTCCTGCCAAAAAACTCTCCAACGTATAGTCAGAGCAGCTGAGAGAATCATCAGTGTCCCTCTCCCCTCCCTCCAAGACATCTACAGCACACATCTCACCAAAAAAGCCCTCTGCATAGCAGCCGATCCCACCCACCCAATGCAAAGCTTCTTCAGCCTGCTGCCATCAGGGAGGAGACTGCGGAGTCTCCAGGCCAGGACCAGCAGACTGAAGGACAGCTTCACCCATCAGGCTGTCAGGAAGCTCAACTCTCTCCCAGCTCTGCCCCCACTCCCCTCTTCTGCCCCACAACTTTCTGAACTCTGACACACACACACACACACACACACACACACACTGACCTGCACCAGTCACTTTGTGCAGCATTGGTCTGCCAACTACCTCACACTATTCATAGACAGTAACAAGACTGCTCTGACACTTTTACACTTTACAAGCTCTGTTGCACTACATTGTTTACATTGTTTACGTGGTTTGCACTCTCTACCATGTGCCCTTACTTGTATGTTGTGTTTTTCATTTTATATATTATGTTTATTTGTATTTATTCATATTTTTTTTAAATTCTACCTTTGTATTTAATGTTACTTGTATGCACCATGGGTCTGAGAGTAACGCAATTTCAATTCTCTGTATGTCCTGTACATATGTCAGAATTGACAATAAAGTTGACTTTGACTTTGACTTGAGTTGCGCGCACTCAACAAAACTGATAAGACTCATTTGAACGCTTCCCTAAACTCAACAGAATCGTGTGTGATTGGTTATAATACGCAACACTGTAAAAACGGCTAAAAAGAATTAAGGTGCGTTCACACCGGATGCGACTTGTGCGGAAAAAACGCGTTATTCGCGCGTAGTTGAACGCTTGAACATTTGAGTTTACTCGCGTCATTCGCGCGTGACATTTTCTTCACAATAATTATTTATATATTGCACATTTTATTTAGAACCAAAATCAATGCACATTATGTGTTAATAATTTCTAGAAATTGCTGCAAACACAGCCAAACGTCTGTCCTGATTAATCTTATTCAAATATTTTCACAGCACTGAGTTTTTGGAACTACAGTATTGAGAGTTCCATGAACTACGTGACCGTGTGGCACGAGATCAAAGCATGTCACAACTCTTTCTCAGCGGTTCTGGTACAGCGATATTACTCTGCAATATGCAAATATGTCGTACACATTTGAGTCTGTCATTTTGTTGGATGTCATTTTACACAATTGTAGCTATTCACATTCAAAACACGGGTGTTTTGATCATTGTCTGTGTGTGCAAATCGGCATATCGGCTTCTCACATCAGAGCTGCGAGTTCAAATTTCAACTTACAAATACGAATATTATAATGACAAGCTTTCACGTTTAAATCAACAAGCTCTCGAGTGTTGCCTCTGTTTGACCTTCATACAGTATTCTCTGTTAGCTGGCAAGTGCAATCATTTAATGTTCGATTGCAGCTCAAAATTAAGCTTCTTTTGTTCATTTTAAAGCAAACTGGATTTTTCTGCTTATTTAATGGCAAATAACTAATGCAAATTGGATTACCACAAATGACCTGTGCTGAATTGGTCTGGTCTGGTTCTGTTCATCATTGATTGGATGAGAACCGTTCAATATTACTGGCTGTGGAAATCAATGGGTGTGACTCATTACTATAAGTAAAGCGCCGTAAGTGACGCGCGCTCTTCGCAACCAAAACAGCGTTTTTTATGGCGTTAAATGGCAAAATGAACGGCGTAAAAAGCGGCGCTTTTCTTGCACACTAAAACGCCGTCAAATACGGCGTCATTGACGTATTTTTGCGCGTTTTTTACGGCGTTTGTAATCACAACAGAGTATTTTGCGGCACCAATATTGTTTAAAACGCCGTATTTAACGGCGTTTTGTATGTAAACTCGATTCATCTATAGCGTAATTCTGATCCTTTTGGCTTGCCATACGCGTTCAGTGTGAACGCACCTTAACACGACAGCCCTACCTAGTACGCTTTCCTCCATGTTTGCAACATCTGCACAGAGGAGACGTCGATCAGTTGCTCAAAGATCTTACCTTTGAAGAAAATGTAAGTATTACTACTTTTTAAATTAAGATTACCTCAGAAAGCGTGCTAGCCCACTCCAACACTTAAACAATATAAATGCTGACAAATAATTAATTATATATTTTTTTGTAAAACAAGTATTATGTTTTTTTTTCCAATTAAATAATGAATAAATGCATTATGAAACTGTTATATTTTATTTACTGACAACAACAGGAAACATAAATAAATTAGTAAAACAATAAAAGTAACCATGGACATAAATAAAGACACATGGAAAAAAAGCTTTATTGGTCTATTAGTATTTCTCTAAATGCTCTTGCCAAGCCCACTGATGATGAAGAGACCACAGCAACATCTGGTCCAGATGAGCCAAAGGGCAGGTGAAGTGTTGGAGGGTCCCATCAAAGGCACTAGACCATTTCCAGTATGCTGTTGTGGATTTCTCCTTTCTCACTGCTCACACCAGGCTGCAGACATTTCAGATCATACAAGATGCACAGATATATTACAAAAGCTGTCATTTTAACAGCACAATGTCATTTGATTTCTTTATGGGAAGTAACAAAATGATCAATCTTTATATTAAGTTTCGGATTTTACTTTTCCCCAAAAATGTTGGTCACCTTTCCTTTCAGGTCCAGCTCCACCACAAAATATCTGCAACGAAGGCACACATATCAAGAATCAGAAAAGTGCTGTAATAGCTCTGTTTGAAATTATGTCATGTTTATTTACATTACTTACATTAATCTAAAGCAGTGTTGACAGTGAATTCTACATAATAATGTCACATAACGTCCATCACTCACTCAGATGTTTCTCTTTGTGATGTTCTCTAGAACATTTTCCTGTCATCTGTTAAATTTATTAAACGTCTTTAAAATGTATATGGTTTATGTAAATCCGATTTTGAAGACGTGCTTGTTGTGCTACCTGTAGCTTAATGTTCGCTATAGGCCTACGTCATAAAACGTGTTTTAACAGTGAAATCACAAATATACTATAACATTAATGTCCAACATCTTGACACCTAAAGCAAATCAACAGTTTAGTATAGCCTAGAGTAGCTCAACAATTACGGTTTTAAGACAGGGAACCGTGTTTTGGTTTGCAATACTCACATTTGTAAACACTCTTGTCGCGGTTCTCAATCACATTCGATGATGACGTTTTGGCCTCTTGGGATTGAAAAGTGTGCATCATATGAACACTTCAGAATCTGGGCTGAAGCAGTAGCACATCCGGGGATTTCTCGCCTACTCTTATAAATACTGAGGTTTCGAACGTACTTCTTCCTTCATGTAGGCTACTCTTTTTTTTTTTTCTTTTTTTTTTCTTTTCCTACTATATAGTAGAGAAGTAGGCGGTTTCGGACGCAGCCATTCTTTATTAATGGAAAATTTAATCATTTCACTAGATTCGTTTAAAAACGCTCGTTCATTCATAAACCAAACAGCGCTGTGTTTAAATGGAGATCACAGCGGCTCAGTTGTGACTTGTTTCAGACTACTTTTGACGACTAAACAGAGCAAAATCTTACTTTTGACGATAAAGCAAAATCAGACAATAGTGTAATCCGCCTGCTACCCACCCGCACCTATATTTATCTCTGATTTAGATAACCGCACACGATCACGTTATTACCACAATTTTTTTAATTCTTATTTTTGCATGATAATATGATGAATGGTTAATTTTAACAGCTGATCTACAAATCGCTGCACACTTATATATACTTAATTACTCGTGCTTTTAAACCAAATCCATGCTGAAAAAAAAAATAACGTTTACTGACATCTGGACGTGACCATAGAAATAAACTTGCAGTATCTGGGGTGACCGAGAGGACAGCGCGGTCAGGTGCAATCATCAAAATATATTTGGAAGCTGGCGCAACGTCCTGACCACATCACTCATGTTCATATTTTAGAAAATGTAGTTAATGTTTACATTATTATTGATTTATCTCATTCACCCGCGACCCATCCACAAGTAATTAGAACGCATTTTTTATTACCCAACCCGCGGATATAACCACCCTCCGTGCACCACTGTCTCCAAACATGGTGATGTCTGTGAGCTGGGCGGGTGTTTGTGAGAGCCGCCGCCTTCTCCACTCCACGCACAGAGCGAAATTCTCCGACTCGGATACAGGAAAAATAAAACAGAACTTAGAACACTGGGGCTAATATGTTAGCAAGCAAGCTGCTGATCGTTTTCGACTACAGTCCTTAAACTTAACTGCAAGTAAGCAAACCTTTCACCAGCTGTGGCATTATGCCAGTTCCCGACGGTTCTATGCCTATTAAGCAACACTTGAAAGCAACACTTAATAGGTTTCTAGTAATATATAGTAAATATATGGCCATGGGACTTTGAAATATCAGAATTTAAGCCTTACCTTTATCTCTCAGAACTGTTATTGAATCTTACAAAAGTTTTGGCTTATGGTTCTTCACAGCAGCGCGTCACCGCGACAATAACACGGGGGACCGCAGATGTGCCTGACTTTAAATCGGCGCTACTAAACACGGACACCGGCTGATTAAAATATGGCCAGATTTGTCTCATTGAGATGAAAAATTCACTTTAGCCATAAATGTAATTTTGGTATAG
>NC_133366.1:5288417-5384999 GCF_049309525.1 Garra rufa | reverse complement strand
AGTCATTCAGAGGTTCATCTGTCAGGAAAGTAATCCAGTCAGCATGAGTGAAAAGAACAATTGTGTAATTTAAAGCATCATTTTCAAAGTTTTCCTGAATCCATTTCAATGTTTTCCTCTCCTCCATTAGGTTGATCACCAGCAGAAAAACATGAGGTCCAGGAGCAGATGTTTTTAAACTTTTCTCAGTTTCAGTTTGTTGATGATCTGAGAAGCCATCTATCAGCCCCGGAGTGTCGATGACTGATATAGTTCTTTCAGACATCTCCACTTCTTGTTTCTTACAGGTATGAGTGGATGATATAAAACTCACTTTGAATGCATTTCTGCCAAGGATGGTGTTTCCAGTTGAACTCTTTCCTGATCCCACTAAACCCAGCAGCACAATCCTGAGATCTGCTAGAGAAAATGAAAATGAATCAGGTTGAAAAAATGTTTTACATGTTGCATAGCAGTGTTAGACTCAGCAAGGATAGGCAAAATGCAGTTTAAGTATCTCAGTTAATGTGCAAAAGTTGTTTAATATTTTAGCTAAAATATGTAAGATTTCTCTACAAAATCCTACAAGATGCTATGCAAGAACCAGAGGAATTTTAATAAATGGTTTAATATTTACTCATCAAGAGTCTGAAGGAATTACCTTCATTTAAGTCCCTCTGCCTCTCAATGGTTTCTTGACAATTGTTTTGTCTTTTCTTCTCTTGTTTCTTCCTTTGGCTTTTCTCATTGTTGTAATGTTCTCCTCTGTTGTTCTTCACCAGTTTTTCAACCTTTTCCAGCAGTTCTGTGACTTGATTTTGGTTATTTCTCTCCTGATTGTTGAATGAGTGAAATCTTCCACCACAACTGTTTACCAGCGACTGTAGATCAGTGCTTTTTCTGATATACAGATCCAATGATTCATCCTTCAGCAAATCAGCATGAGTGAAAAGAACAAACGTGTGACGTACAGCATCTTCTCCAAAGTTCTCCTGAATCCATTTCACTGTGTTTTTCTCGTCCTCTGTGTCTCCTCCATTCAGTCTGATGACCAGCAGAAACACATGAGGAGCAGGAGCAGACATTTCTAAACATTTTTCAATATCACGTTTGAGTTCATGTTGTAAGTGTTTGTGCCACCTGCCATCAAACAGCCCTGGAGTATCTATTATTGAGATGGTTCTTCCAGACAATACTGCGTCTCGTTTTTCACAGGTGCAGGTCCAATTGACTCTGAATACATTTCTGCCCTGGATAGTGTTTGCTGTTGCAGTTTTTCCAACATTACTTTTACCCAACAGCACAATCATCAGATGTGCTGAAATGAGAAAAAAATACTTTGAGGAAATTAAGTATTTAACACGTCCACTTTCTTACTTTTCTCAACTTTGTTTTAGTAAACACAGCTCCAATGCAGTATTTCCCTTGAATTGTTGACCAAATGCTGGTATTACCACAATAAATCTACATGGATAAAGAAATCATAATTTCTTATGAATCCAACTTTTATTATCTATAAAAAAGTTATATGTAATAAAGTGGAATAACACAAGGCGAGGCAGGACAACAGCTGCTTTCACAGAAGCAGTTCTACCTCTTACCGGGGCAAATTAGAATCGGCATGGGTTAGTGCATGTTGATAGGTTAGAAACATGTTTACCCATATCTGTATGCAGGTATATAAACATTTAATGACAGGTAGAGGCAAAGAGTTCTCAGAAGACCTTTCACATGTCCTAAATTTTCCTGAAAGCATAATTGGGACCATCATCCTCCAAAATTGGAAGGAACACCACTATCAATGAGCCATGCACAGGAGCTCCTCGCAAGATTTCTATTCAGGTAGTTAAAAGGTTAGTCAGAAGAGTAACCCAAGAGCCGAGGACCACTTGCACAACACTTCTAAAACATTAGGAGGAAGCAGGTACAGTTGTGAAGGAGAAAGCAATAGGCAATTCAATCCATTGCCTCCAATAATGGAGGATCTATTATTGAGGAAAAAGCATGTTGAAACTCATTTGAAGTTTGCTATACAACATTTGGACAAGCCTGTATGTGGTATTGCCATCCACCAGGATGATAATGATGAGACACAGATGAATCTTCTAGCAGGACAACCATCTAAAACTATATAAATAAACTTGGAATTGGTTCCAGAGAAAGAAAATAAGTTGCTGGAATGACCAGTCACCAGACATCCCCAATAGAGCATATTTGTGGATAATAGAGATAAGATAAAGACCATGATTCACAAGAGGGTCCCCCGGAATAGTCAAGATTTAAAGTTTGTTCATACAGGAAGCATCTTGAAGCTGTCATAGCAAATAAAGACTTTTACACAAAGTAATAAATACAGTTTTAGCAGGCATGTTCAATACTTTTTTCCTTTGCCATTTTAACTTTTTTTTATGGGTTGTAATATTTTGTGCATAAATTTATTGTGTTAATACCAACGTCTGGTACAAAATTATTGAGAATTGCTGCATTGGAACTGTGTTTATTTAAAAGAAAATGTTGATGTATTGAATGTTTATTTCTCCCACCGTGCTTTAGTTTACACATCAACAATTCAACAATTTGGCAGATTATTTTTCTCAAATACAACTTTGTCATTAACCCTCATAACTTTTCCTGAAGTGGACTTTTCCTGTTCAATAACTTAATATCATGAAGTGCTCAATTTATAAACTTAAATTAAACTTAAATTAATTTGCTAGGTGCAAATTCAAACTCTTCTACAGCTTTTCAATCACAAAACATGCAGTTTTTTAATTTGACAGGCTTTCAATTTCAGAGAAAAGCTATATTTTGTATTGAGTTTATAAATCCGTATACAAGAAAATTGCGTGAGAATGTTTTTGCAAACTTTCTACTTACTTGCATCCTCTTGTTTCTTCTCATTGTCTAATTTTATTTTCTCTTCTTTTATTTTGGTTTTTGTCTCCACATTTGGATTTATCTCTCTCTGCTGTTCTTGTTTGTCTTTTTCTTCCTGTGTTTTCTTCACATCTTCTTGTTTCATTCTCTCTTTCTGCTCTCTGAGTTTTCTCTGATTTCTCAGGTAGATCTCATTGCTATAGTTTTTTCCTCCATTGTTCTTCATCATTTCATCAATACTCTTCAAGAGTTTTGCGATCTGGCTGGAATCACACTCATTTTTGTTGTTTATAACATGAAATCTTCCCTCAAAACAGTTCAGTATTTTCTGTGTTTCTTCGCTTTCAGTAATTCGATTCAAAACTCTTCTGGAGAATTGTTCCCGTCCAATAAACAGCACCATAGTGAATAGCAAAGCTTCTTCTCCAAAGTTCTCCTGAATTTGCTCCACAATGTTCCTCTTCTCCTCTCTGAAGGTCTCCAGGTTGAGGACGAGCAGGAACACATGAGGACCAGGATGAGAGAGATACAGACTCTTCATCATCTGCTTCAGCAGCTCTTCATCAGTCAGCTGAGTGTTGAAGAATCCTGGAGTGTCAACAATGGAGATATTTCTGTCATCTACTATCCCTGTCTGTTTCTCACTCTCTCTGGTTCTGCTCTCTTCAAATGCCTCTCGGCCCAGTATTGCATTTCCTATTGCACTCTTTCCAGCTCCAGAGATTCCAAGAAGCACAATCCTCAGATCATGTAAATCATCTGTCAAACAGTTCATGTCATTAGCTGGAGGTCTTAAACATTTTTACAATTTTCATTCCCAGATATTGTTGCTGGTTATTGTAACTTTTTGTATTGTATGTTGTTGCATTACACATATAGTTAGCTCTCCATCTCATATGGTTCATTACTGTGCAGTCACAGCAAACATTAACATTAACACTGCTCAAAGCGCATATGGTCCCACTCTACGGAGTGTTAAAGTAACACATACAGTATGCATTATGAGTTTTGAGAGAGAAAGAGAGAGAGAGGCATGAACACAAGGCCTGTAAACCTCAAAATTATATGTATAGTTTCTTCTCTGAGGTGATTATTTCTGTTAATGGATAGTCAGACTGATATTGAATGATTGATACATTTTCACATAAATGAATAATGCACAACACTAGCTCTCTTTATCTCTAATTTGTATTATTTTTATTTATTATATACGAAAAAAAAAGAAGCTAACACTTACAAAGTTCTGATATAATCAATGAAGCTCTCTACACTACACAATGAATCTCTTATTTCAATCGGGTCTAATAAGCGGTTTCTGAAAAAAATTAACATCACTGATTGGCTCTTGTGTTCAACAAATCAGCAGATATGTCTGTGATTGACTGCACTGCATTACACTGCAAAAACAAATTAAGAAACCTTTGTTGCTCTCCAAAATGCAAAACACAAATATGTACTGGAGCATTTGCCAAATATGTTTTGACAATTTTCAGGACATGTTGGGCTCAGGTCAGGTAGCAGACCTCTAATACAGTCACACATTTCTAGTATGTTGCAGTAGATGTATTTTCTAGTACTTCTTTATTGCTGATCTAATATATTGTAAATGCGCATTATTAATAAAGGGTTTTTTTCCAAATCAACAACTTTTTCCTAAATGTCAAACCCCTTCTGTTCCTTAGCATCTTCAAAGATCTTGTGGTAAATGAAGAGAGCATACAGATTATATATACAGGGATCCATGTAGGATTACATTAATAACCAAAGTTTGCCATAGCTGTCAGCCAACAATAATATTGGTAAAGGGTGGCAGAAGAAAAACACGAATAATAATGTTCCCAAACTCCCTTGGTAAATAAAAATGTATTAAACAGTACTTTAATAATAGAGTTACAGAGTGAATGAAACTGCTCTTAAAAACAGGAATATTTTGCTTATAGTAAATGCATCTTGATTTAAGAATTTTTAGATATATTTTGACTAAAACCAAAGCAAAAATACTAAGTAAGATATAAGTATGTTTTAATTTTATTTTTTAATTTAATTGTTTATTTTGATTATTTTAATTTATTTATTATTATTATTATGCGCAGTGGTGAATGTGTTGTTTAAACTGGAGATAAACAACATGCCATTTTCATGTATGCAATGCAGGGAATATTATCTAAAGTAGCTTACAGTCTGCCAGTATGTGTTTTTCTGCAATCAAATCAAACATTACACAACCTTACTAGCACACAATTTTTGCTTATGTACATGACTTCCATTGTTTTGAAAACATCATACTTGATAATCTGAACTATGCTAAGTATAGTACAATTTATACCATACTAATGCAGATTGTCTTGCATATTCACTTTGTTTATTTATTTATTTTTTTAGTGCTGTCAATACCAGAATCAAAAAGAACAGTCTGGAATTTAAATATTAGTATTATATGAAAGTTCAATAATAGTTTAAATAATTTACGCTGACCTTCATACGCTGATGCCATTTTCTCTTCCAGTTTGTTCTTGTTGTTTAGGAGTTTCTTTGGTTGTGTCTGACTGTATGATCTGCATAAGAGATACAATGGAATCTGCTTCACACACTAAATATCAGGAAATGCCACCCATTGGCTGGTTATATTGCAGTAACATGCAGCAGTTTCTGGCTGTCACCCAGAACAATTTAATGAGAAATTCTTCTTGTGATAGAAACAGAGCATAATCAGTGAATTTTAATTTAATTTCAAGTAAACATATGAATGAAGTGCTATAAAACGGGTATACAGCTGAGTTGACCTTGGACCTCAGAAAACACAGTGGACCAACACCAGCAGATGACATAGCACCCCAAACCATCACTGACTGTGGAAACTTTACACTGGACCTCAAGCAACGTGGATTATGTGCCTCTCCTCTCTTCTTCCAGACTCTGGGACCCTGATTTCCAAAGGAAATGCAAAATTTACTTTCATCAGCGACCATGACTTTGGACCACTCAGCAGCAGTCCAGTCCTTTTTGTCTTTAGACGAGAAGTTTCTGACGCTGTCTGTTGTTCAAGAGTGGTTTGACACAAGGAATGTGACAGCTGAAAATGTCTTGCATACGTCTGTGTGTAGTGGTTCTTGAAGCACTGACTCCAGCTGCAGTCCACTCTTTGTGAATCTCCCCCACATTTTTGAATGGGTTTTGTTTCACAATTCTCTCCAGTGTGCAGTTATCCCTATTGCTTGTACACTTTTTTTCTACCACATATTTTCCTTCCCTTAATAGAGAGCTATTAATGTGCTTGGACACAGAGCTCTGTGAACAGCCAGCCTCTTTTGCAATGACCTTCTATGTCTTTCCCTCCTTGTGCAAGGTGTCAATGGTTGTCTTTTGGACAACTGTCAAATCTTCCCCATGATTGTGTAGCCTACTGAACTAGACTGAGAGGCCATTTAAAGGCCTTTGCAGGTGTTTTGAGTTAATTAGCTGATCAGAGTGTCGCACCAGGTGTCTTCAATACTGAACCTTTTCACAATATTCTAATTTCCTAGATACTGGATTAGGGTTTTCATTAGTTGTCAGTTATAATCATAAAAAATTGAAATAAATAAACACTTGAAATATATCAGTCTGTGTGAAATGAATCTATACATTACACAAGTTTCAACTTTTACAACTTTTTTTAAGATATTCTAATTATATGACCAACACCAGTGTGTGTGTGTGTGTGTGTGTGTGTGTATATATATATATATATATATATATACTCTTATTGTAAAACAGCAAGAAGCCATGTTTCAGAATAAAGGCAAATGAATCAAGTAACCGATAACATATAAACATATAAATATTGTTTCTAGCCATTTGTCATTTAGTGCATTTGTATATGCTTTTGAAAGTCATGCAACCTTGTTGGACCTTATATTAACATGTGCGGAGAGGATAATCGCAGTGTAGACTAGAATAAACCAATCCAAAATCCATGACTGTCCACAAACCAACATCAGAGAGCTTCTGTTTTTCACCTGATGAGTTGATTAAAACAGCTGTTCCCAATGAATCAGGGTAATTATGATGCTTTAGAACAGCTTGGACTATTTGGGATGGTATAGAACTTTGGATTTTACCATAGACTGTGACAGTTTGCAAAGGGTATGAATAATGCTTAGCAGTGGATTTCTGTGTGCGACTGGAAATTTGGTTGCTCTGGTTGTGATGTGCGTGTCTGTCCGTCTGGTTCCTGAAGGCAGCGAACAATGAGTTGTTGTTGTTGTTTTTTTAAGTCAATTTGATTAGAAGGAAATACAAATGCTGACATTTCTGCTAAAAATACAGATGCAAATTCAACTTGCTGTTACACAAGCTGTACTGACATTACTCAAAATGAAAGCATCATTTAGTTATATTGATTTTTCTCTAGCATGCTGTTGGATTTAAATTGATTGATAAAGGTTTTATCTAGAGATTTCTGTGTCCTGTTTGAGCCATACCAGCAGTAAGACTAAAGTGATAATTTCTTATTTTTCTGCAGTTAAACATAATTCTCTTCATCTGCATCATCATCATCATCATCAGTCTGAACTCAACTCTAAACAACCTAAAAGCAGAAGTTTCACAGATTGGTGAAACTTTCACATACTAAGTAATACAAGACTACAGAATATATAGTCAATGAAGACACATTAACTGTTTTTCCTTCTCTGCTGAAAAACAAAAAAACAAAACTAAAATCAGCCTAGGCTGGTTGGCTGGTTTTAGCTGGTCAGCAGGCTTGTTTTAGAGGGTTTTTGGACACTTTTCCACCCTGGCCTAAAACCAGCTAATTCTATCTTAAACCAGCCAACCAGCCTAGGTTTTTTTTTTATTATGGTGTTTAAAACACTGGCTCAGTGTGTGGTTCTTGGTTGCTCCTGGATTCTGGGTTTCTTCATTTGCATTCTCAATAATAAGGTCAGACATCACTCAGTTTATATGTGTAATCTGGATGTTTTCACTTAGGTTCGTTCTTATTTTTGAAATCTTTGACTTTTAGAGAGGAATGTCAGAATCAGTTTAATCTGTTCCCTTTTGAAAGCTACAGTCGATGCTGCGCTGCTAAGCGCATTGGGAACGTCTTTAGAAGTGACCAGCTGTGAATATTGTGTATAAAACGTCAATATAATTGACTCAACGGCAGTATAGCGTTGTGTGGTGACGTCATAGGAGCGCACGCTCACGAGGCTATAAATAAATGAGCCAAAGGTGCATCATCAGGTCTTTTGTCTTCAGATCACTCTGTGCATGTGTGCGTCAAAGAACTCTCTCTCTCTCTAACTCATCTTTTGATCTTTGTTAGGAGTTAGTTTTTGCTAGGCAGTGTGCAGAAAATTTCACTCTTTTCTATCTTTTCTCTCTCAAGTTAAATCAAAGAGTTTAAAGAGAAAAAGAGTAAAAATGAGTCAACAAACCAGTAAGCGTTGTGTTCCTCCATGCTCCCGTCCCATGTCTGAGCTGGATACACACGATTACTGTTTTGTTTGTTTGGATCTAAATGACGAGCAAGAGACGGGTCAGTCCCTTTCGCTTGCCGCGTCACCAGATCCTAATATCCCCTCTCGTGATCTCGAAGCGTGCTCCGGTGCTTCTTCGGTTCACGAGGGGGATGACATATCTCTTGGCTCGTCAGTCTGCATTGCACACTATGGCAGTGTTACAGGCGTACCAGGCTGATTTATTGAAGGATTTGAGTGTGTCTCTCCGTGCGACCAAGCAAACGGCTCGCGCCATCGGCCGTTCTATGAGTGCTTTGATCAGCGCAGAGAGGCATCTGGGGCTGAATCTGACAGGGATTAAAGAGAAAGACCGTGTTTTCCTGTTAGATTCCCCCGTTTCTCCCTCTGGTTTATTTGGAGACTCGGTTAATACCATTGTTGACAGATATAAGGAGGTAAAGAAACATGAGGAAGCATTTGTGCAATTTCTTCCTCGCCGCACTCAAGGGGAGGGGCCGTCTGCCAACATCAACATCTAGGGAGGTTAAAAAGCAGAGCGTGGCTCAGCGTGCTCCCCCTTGTAGAGACTGGGGACAGGCTCGCTGCGCTCAGCAACCTCCCAAGCCAGACCTCAGGACTTTTATTAACAAAAAGAGAAAGTCCTGATGGTCTGGCATCTAACAGTGGGGGTAGTCCCCCGCGGGATGTGGCGCGTTCAAGATCTCTTCGCCCCTTCCCGATACCCTCATAAAACCTCTCCACCCCCGCCACTTCTCGGTACAGATAGGATATAAAATCCAATTTATCCGTCATCCTCTGCGTTTCAACGGCGTGGTTTGCACTTCCGTGAAACCGGAACTGATGCACGTACTGTCACAACAGCTACAAAATCTTCTGAGCAAAGAAGCCATAGAGCATGTTCCTCTTCCAGTAAGAGAGTCGGGCTATTAAAGCAGATACTTCCTGGTTCCCAAAAAGAATGGGGGGCTGCGTCCAATCTTAGATCTTCGAGGCTTAAACCATTCAGTCAAAGCGCTCAAGTTCAAGATGTTAACTGTCAAGACGGTCGTGACGCAGATTCAACATCACGATCGGTTCGTCACGATCGATCTGAAGGACGCATATTTTCACATAGAAATATTGCCACAACAAAGGAAATACCTGAGGTTCGCTTTCGGGGGCGAAGCATACCAATTTCGGGTTCTTCCATTCGGCCTAGCCTTGTCACCGGCACATACACAAAATGCATGGATGCAGCACAGGGCTCCATTACGACTCCAGGGCATTCGCATTTTAAATTACATTAACAATTGGTCAATTCTGAGCACAATCGCGAGAGATGGAGATCCATCACGAGACATTGTGTTAGCTCATCTGGTTTCTCTAGGGTTGAGACTCAACACCAAGAAAAGTGTTCTTTCTCCTGCCTTGAGAACGACTTATTTCGGAATCGTTTGGGATTTGATCACGATGCGGGCGCAGCGGTCTCCCGCTCGAATTGAGACCTTTCGGCAGACCATGAGCAAAGTCAGGCTAGGCCAAGAACGCACTGTTCGTCAGTACCAACAATGTTAGGTTTCATGGCATCAGCATCCACGGTGATTCCTTTGGGGCTGTTGCACATGAGACAGTTTCAGTTGTGGCTAAATACAATACAGCAGCAGTCTCTTATATAAACCCCCCAGGAGGTCTGCGGTCACGCAATCTGAACAGAATAGCGAGGCAGATTTTTCTCTGGGCCCAGGACAAATTACTGTCACTCAAGGCAGTTTACATTCCAGGGCATTTGAACTTGGGAGCAGATTTACTGTCCAGGCAGACACTACCGATGGGCGAGTGGAAACTCCACCCGGAAGTAGTGAAACTGATCTGGACCAGATTTTATCAGGCGGAAGTGGACCTCTTCGCCTCCCAACAGACAGCGCAATGTCGCCTCTACTTCTCTCTGAGTCGCCCAGCTCCGTTGGGTCTGGATGCGATGGCGCACTCATGGCCCAAGATGCGCCTGTATGCGTTTGCTCCAGTTTCTCTGCTCCCAGGAGTTCTAGCCAGAGTTTGCCAGCAAGGGTCTTGCCTCTTATTGATAGCGCCGCGTTGGCCGAACAGAGTATGGTTCTCGGAGATAATATCTCTCCTCGACGGCTCGCCGTGGGCAATTCCGGAGAGGAGGGACCTTCTATCTCAGGCGGGCGGAACGATATTCCATCCCAGGCCCAACCTGTGGAATCTTCATGTTTGGCCCCTGAGGGGAACCAACTGAGGGACACTGGGCTTTCACCTGCCGTTATTGAGACCATCGTAAGTGCTAGGGCTTCCTCCACTAGGAAGAATTATGCCGTTAAATGGGGCGCTTTTAAAAGGTGGTGTGCTGCACACAATGTAGATCCAGTTAACTGCCAGATTGCTTCAGTACTGGACTTCATGCAAGAGAAATTATCGTCAGGCACTTGCCCCGCTACTCTTAGGGTATATGTGGCCGCTCTTTCGGCTTGCCACGCCCTGATTGATGGGGCACCACTCGGGAGGCACCCTCTGCTCTCCCGCTTCCTTCGTGGAGCCAGGAGACTGAGGCCTCCAGTAAAAACCAAGATCCCTTCATGGGACCTTGCTATAGTCCTTGAGGGTCTGGTTGAAACCCCTTTTGAACCTATAGAATCAGCGTCTGATAAACTTCTGACTCTAAAAATGTTTTTTTCTAATGGCAATAACTTCCTTGAAACAAATTGGGGATATGCAGGCTCTGTCTATCTCGCCATCCTGCTTAGACTTTGCCCCAGGAATGGTGAAAGTGATTTTGCATCCTCATCCTGATTATCTGCCTAAGGTGCCATTCTCGGCTGTACATCTGGTCATTTTAGAAGCCTTCTGTCCTCCACCGTTCACAATGCCGGAGCAGGAGAAATCTCATAGACTGTGTCCAGTCCGTGCTCTTCAGGCTTACATCCACCGCACTAGCCAGTGGCGTAAGTCAGAGCAACTCTTCGTCTGTTATGGTCCTCATAACAGAGGAGCGGCTGCCACCAAGCAGACCATCTCTCATTGGGTCAGGGATGCTATTGCTCTTGCCTACGAGGCGCGGTCAAGCTTCGCCTAAAGGTCTTAGAGCTCACTCCACCAGGGGGGTCGCTTCTTCCAGTGCTTTGGCAAGGGGTGCCCCCCTACAACAGATTTGTGATGCGGCAGGTTGGTCCTCTCCGCACACATTCATAAGATTTTATAGTTTGGATGTTCATGCCACTCCGGGCTCTCATGTCCTTGAGTCGACATCACAAGCTAATGTCTAGGCCTTCTTGCGTCTTGTGAAACACACCTGCACAACCTTGAGGGTCCAGACATGTTCAAGGACGGCGTGGGTATTCTCGTTCCCAATGCAATTAGCAGTGCAGAACATGTAAATAGTCATTGCCTAATCGTCACCTTAGAATTATAAGGTTCTATCTGATATTTTTGTCAAAATTGAGTTATTCACATATTCTTATTCTATGACAATTTATTTACATTATTTGATGTTTCTTTTGCAAGCTGTGTATATGTTGGGCCCTTTTATTTAGAAAGCAAAAAAGGTTCTATCTACAGAAGTCTATGGAATGCAAAAACTTTGAAGCTCAATATCTCGAAAGTGCTCAGAACGTAGATAGAACCTTATAATTCTAAGGCGACGTAATAGTGATCTCTTCAAAGATCTACTTTGAAAAACAATATTTGTTTTCAAACAAATTATAATAGTAGAAAACACAAAACATTTTATTTATATATATATATATATATATATATATATATATATATATATATATATATATATATATATTTATCCCAGGTGCTGTATGGTCTCTGTTGACTGTCATCCCTTATATTCTATGTGAGTGCAAACAGAGTGTGAAATGTGTAACTTTATATTGTACAATCGGTTACACTTATTTCTCAGTACTTAATCATTGTAAAAACTCTTTGCCGTTGTGTAAAAAAGAACACAATTTAACAAACCAGTTAATCTCACTTGAAGACTTGCATACATATCTAAATTAAATAGTTTTTACATTTTGTACATTTTAAAGGATGGATGCAATGTATCCAAACAAATTAACAGTATGGTTCTAAGAGCCAGCAGTGTTGCTAATTGTTGAAAGAAAAACAACACAGTATTGAGAAATGCATGTCACCGTGAAACAGTGTAAATATGTTTCAGATTATTTGAAATATGCTAAACATGCTAGGCGTCACAAGGACGGCCTGAGACGAGCAGATCCATTTGCAGAATTTTATTAGTACAGACAAACACACAGGGGCAGGCAGAAATCGTAGTCAAACACAGGCAGAATGGTCGGGGCGGGCAGCGAAAATCACAGCGAGAGGGAGTCCAGGAATCAAAACACGGGAAAACAAACACGGGAAGAAACGCTCAGAAATGCAGCCGGGGCAATACAAGACTTCGCCCAGAGCTAAGTGTGACAGTGGCTTATATGCCGTCTGTGTGATAAACTGCAGGTGTGTGTGTGTGTGTGTGTGTGTGTGTGTGTGTGTGTGTGTGTGTGTGTGTGTGTGTGTGTGTGAATGAGCTGCAGGTGTGAGCAGTGATGGGTGCAGTGGCTTGTGGGGGATGAAGTCCATGATGTATGGTGCAAGAGTTTGTGATCCCAGGGGGACTGAGGCTCAAATCATGACACTAGGAATTCAAGCTGGTTTGGTTGTTTGTGTTTTCTGAATTTGATCACATCTTTCTCGTCCTCAGGTTTCATTTCCACCACTGCTGCTGAACCAAGAGCAGCAGTTAGTCCAGTTTATGGCTGTGTGCTTTATAATGAAACATACATCTGCAGCGGTTCTCAGTACCACATGTACTGCAACACAAGAATGCATCGTTTTGATTACCAGAGAGACCAACACCAACGCCAATACCAGTGCTTGAGTAATGACTGTATCTGTGTGGGTAATAATGACACCTGTGCATGCTACTATAATACTTCATTCTGCTTCTGTGAGATGTTTAGCAATAACATCACTGTCCCTACAGCAGTTATTCCAGTTTTGGACTGTGAGCGTATTAATGATGTTTACATCTGCATTGGTGATCAACACCACATGTACTGCGACACAACAGTGCATTATTTTAGCTACTACAAACATCAGTACCATAACTATTATGATTGCTGGAGTAGTAACTGTTACTGTGTTTTTTTATAAGGACTACTGTTGGTGCAACAGTCATAATTCATCCTGCTTCTGTACAAATTACGGCTATAATGTAACTCTCTCTTCATTACACAATCCAGCCACTGTTCCTGATTGTGAACTTTATAATGACATATACGCCTGCTCTGGTGCTCAGCACCGCATGTACTGCAACACAAGAATGCATGGTTTTAGTTACTGGAGATATCGGAAGCAAAATCAATACCACTGCTGGAGTAATAACTGTTACTGTTTTAGTAGTAAGGACACATGTACATGCTACAGTAGTACTTTGTCCTCTTGCTTCTGTGAGATTTACAGGAACATTACCATTCTCCCTACTGCAGTTAGTCCAGTCACAGACCCTGACTGTTTGTTTGATAATGATATGTACATCTGCACTGGTGCTCAGTACCTCATGTACTGCAACACAACAATGCATGGTTTCAATTACCAGAGATATCAGTACCAAGTCCAGTACCAGTGTGTAAATTATAACTGTGACTGCATTGGTAATGAGGACACCTGTACATGCTCTACTAGCACTTTGTCCTCCTGCTTCTGTAAGACTTACGGCAATAGCATTGCTCTCACTGCAACAGTTAGTCCAGTCACAGACCCCAGCTGTGTGCTTTATAACGACACCTACATTTGCACTGGTGCTCAGTACCGCATGTACTGTAACACTAGAATGCATCATTTCTACTACTGGATAAATTATTACCAAGACCAATATGAATATGAATGCTGGAGTAATAACTTTTACTGCATTGGTAATAAGGACACCTGTACATGCTACAGTAGCACTTTGTCCTCCTGCTTCTGTGAGACTTACGGCAATATCACTTCTCTCACTACAGCAGTTAGTGCAGTCTATGACTGTGTGCTTTATGACGACACATACATCTGCACTGGTGCTCAGTATGACATGTACTGCAACACAAGTGTACATTTTATCTATTATGATAAATACTATCACTTCTGTTCTGATCATAACTGTTACTGCATTGGTAATAAGAACACCTGCACATGCTACAGTAGCACTTTGTCATCCTGCTTCTGTACAAACTATGGCTATAACATCACTATCCCTGCAGCAGTTAGTCCAGTCTATGACTGTGTGCTTTATGACACATTATACATTTGCACTGGTGCTCAGTATCGCATGTACTGCAACACAACAATGCATGATTTCTACTTCTGGAGATATCAAAACCGAAACCAATATGAAATCCAATGCTGGAGTAATAACTGTTACTGCTATGGTAATAAGGACACCTGTACATGCTACAGTAGCATTTTGTCCTCCTGCTTCTGTGAGTCTAACATCTCAACCCCAACCCCAATGTTTCTATCATGTGGTGTTTGATTTTACTCTACTCATGTTGTATTGATGAATTTTCTCATTTCAGGTCTGATAATCACACTGCCGGATCAATGCTGGGTAAGATGAATTTATCAATTTACACAGTGTACTTTCAGTTTTATTTGTAATCTCAATTGTGATTTCAGAATCAGAGCTCAGAAGGATGTCTTCAAAACGTTCTTGAGCAATTAGAGAACATTACAGCCCAAGGGCTTCCTTTGACTGTAAGTCTTCAAGAGAAAAATCATCAAATCAATATAATATATGTTTGACATAACATTGCTGTTTTAATGACTCTCTTGATATTTACATGTACAGTAACTATTTTTCTGATAAATAAATTAGACTGTGAAGAGCATTTTGACTGTGGCCTTCAGCACTTCAGAGAAGATTTTAGAGTTATTGTCATCAGGAAACCCAACTGAACTAGCCTCTAATGGAAACCTTTTGTTAAAAACCAGCGAGAAACTCATTTCTACATTTGTGAAGCCGACAGATGCAAGTGACAGTGTCAGTTTTACTCTTCCTGCTGTAGGTAAGTGGAGATCCAATTATTACTGATTATAAAAATGTGACAGTGACTTCTTATGATATATACATGGATATAACTATAGAATTATGTAGAGTTATGAATGTTTTAAAAGAGAGCAGAAAACAAAGCCTGTATCTTTTTGTGTTGATGTCATAGGTCAGTATTTAGGGGAAAATGCATCCATTATTAGGTAGAAATGTTTTGAAATAGCCTCATCCTTATTATCCATGAGAAAAGAAAACATTAAACAGAGGTTCACTTACAGTGAAGATCATGGTTTTTGGAGGCCACAATATATTCTCTGTATGTGAATTTTTGCTGCCTTAAGCATACAAAAACAAAGCAATCAATCTTCTCAAGATATTTACCAAACCTTCAAAAGAGAAAGTTTAAGTCAGTGCAGTTTATGGTGATAATTACAGGGTTTTGCTTTTGTGTTTAATCAGAGTGTCAAGTCTTCATGGTTGGACCAAACGTCACCTTAGATAAAATTCCTCGACTTGACACAACAAATTCTTCTGTGGACATCGATCTCATTGGGATTGCCAAGAACAACAATAAAAGTAAGTTAAATATTTCAATGTGAAAAAATAATTAAATTAATACATAACAATTATAATAAGAGAGATGGCATACCATTACCCCTAAACCGCATTTACCAACTTTTTTGATTGTATTTTTTTAAAGCATTGCATGTACTGTAGATTCGTATTATTGATTGTTGTTTTAACATAGTTTTGCATTTCTGTTTCTGTCACTCAGAATCAGCTGCTGTGGCTTTCATGAGCTACAACATGATGGAGAATCTACTGAAGCCAGACTTCTTCAAGACATCAAAAGACACGATTAAAACCATGATGTCCACTGTGATCTCAGTTACTCTTCCCAAAACCACCAACACTACACTCACCAAACCAGTCAACTTCACCTTCAGACACATCAGAGTAAGAGACTAAAATGTGGTTTTGTCCAAACTAAACACAGATGAACATCTGAAAACACCTAATATTCAGTGTTTTAATATTTTCTTTATGTTCATTCTTCTGTTTGCAGGAGTTTGATCCCAGCAGTTCTCTGTCCTGTGTGTACTGGAAGATCAGCAAGTGGATTGTAGATGGCTGTTCTGTTATAGAGACCAACAGCAGCTACACTGTGTGTTCCTGTGATCATCTGTCGACATTTGCGCTCGTGCAAACCAGCTGCCCACCAGAGGTACGATGGAGAACAAGTCAAACCTCCTCAAATGATTGAAGCACTGAACACACTAGCATTATTCAAATCTAATCTATAGTATAGTAATGTGAAGATCAGATCTTTGGATATCATTCATTAAAACAAACAAATCTATTTTGTTTACTTTAGCAGAATATAATTAAAATGTTAAATGTTAATAGTGAAATTACACAACACATGTACTTACACATTTCGAAATAAGACATGCTAATGTTAATGCATTTAAACTAGAATCAACCAAGGCCAAATTATGAGAAATGGAAACAACTAATTCATTGTTGGTTGTGCACTCTGACAGTTTTCCTCACCTCCTGATCTGCATCATTCATTCGTCACATCACATCCCTATAAACTGAATACAGTCTGTAAAGGAAACAAAAATTATAAGATCATTTCTTAAGTCTTTGTATTTGAGTTTTGTTCTTTTGTCATGTTGCCGCGTACTGGCTTATTATTTTACAACAAACACAAACATTACATTTTATTAACTGAATGCTGTTTTATTATATGTAGGTATCTTGAACAAACCCCTCACTGAAAAGACTAGACTCACCGAGTCATATTAAATATTAGTTCAAATTGAATGAATCGTTCATGAACATCACTTCCATAGTAGGTGATCAACATTTCTAGTGAACAGTGAGGAACAGCACTCATGATTTAACACTCATGTACTCTGTCATGTTTTCTCAGAGCAACTCGCTGCTATATCTGGCGATTTCGGTGGGTGTGATCGTGGGGCTGGTGTTCTTGGCCCTGTTGGCTTTTGTCCTTTATAAATGGAGGCCTGTGTGTGATTGGATGCGTGGTCGTTTCATGCTGGGTCCTCAAGGCTACAACAGGGAAGAGTGAGTTGTTGTTTTATTATTTATTTATTTAAAAGGAAATAAAACAGATTGGGGCTTTTGTAACAGTTTTGTAACAATCTGATAAACAAACATTACTTACAAATTAAAAAGTTAACTCTTCTAATATTATTTCAACACTGGCTCAGTTTGTGGTTCTTGGTTGCTCCTGGATTCTGGGTTTCTACACTAATGGCAGTAAGGTGTTGGAGATCCTCTTCCTGATCTTGAACTTTGATTTTTCTAATTTATTGTGGCCTCAACAATGAGCTCAGACATTTATTCAATTAACCACCATAGTCCCTGATAAATCTGGACGTGAAGTCCAGAGGTCCTGTTCTTATTTTGGTAATCTGTGACATTTAGAGAAGAATGTCAGAAGCAGTTTAAACTGTTACTCTTCCATCTCCTTCCTGACATAGAATGTACAAATAAGCCAAACTATTCAAAATGATGTTTTATTAACAAAGTTCGGGAGGAGCACGTTCAGATAATTAACCTGGATGAACAGGGGGAACGCAATCAGTAATCAACCTAATTAACAGATGTGTATTTATACCACAGCCTTCCCTCTGTTCCTTGACAGTTTTTTAGCATCCCTCCACCACCCCTTCACCACACTTACAACCATTTTCTGTCCTAACCGGGGGGTACTCTGAGTTCGGGCCAAAATTCCGAGCTTGGAGCCCTTCCATCGGACAGCTCGCCAAATACGCTTAACCCATTCTCAGTTTATTATATGTAAGTGTGAACTTGTGAACTGTCTTTTTTTTTTTTTTTTTTTTTTTTTTTACATTTAATCAGAAAGAAATCTGTTGATCTACTCTCTGTCTGTTTTTCTGCATACAATGAATCATTTCAAACTCCAAACTTTCAAAACTACTCCCAGTTTTTATGCCCCACATTCTCAAGCCAATATTAGTATTTATTTATTTATTTATTTATTTTTATTTTATTTTTTATTTTTTTTCAGAGAAAAATACTAAGACAGTATATGGAATAAAACTAAAGCTTCAGTATTTGCTTCGAATTCAGCTCAAGTCTCTTTAAACACTTTGACCTTTACTTGTTTGTAATAAACAAGAGGTTGAATTGATCTGATGAATTCACTCAGCTCCCCTCCTCTCATTCTTGTCCAGGTTACGCAGCAGTACAAAAAGTGCTGTGGGCTCAACAACATCAAATGTGTATCAAGAAACAATGAGGACCACAACATCATATTAAACCAAGAATGCATGAAACAAAAAACAAACAAACAAACAAATAAAAATGCATAAAAGGGGTGAAAATGACCCATATTGATTTTTTTCAAAGGTGTACTATTATTGAAGTAATTAAAATAATTGATGATGCACAAGTATTTTAAATATATCAACCATGTTCGTTTGTCCAATTTTCTATTTGCTTCCAAGATGACATTTTAAAATGCTCTTGTACTTTTTTTTTTTTTTTTTAAACTCCAAACTAATTAAGATCTACAGTATATGAATGACTGAACCTTCACTCCTCACATTTCTCACAGACCATGTGAAGATGATTTCTTATCTTTCAGGCAGAGTCTGAATATTTCACATCAGATTTATACCTTTCTAAGCACATCTTTCCTTTGTTTGGGCCTTCAGCTGTGCTTTGCTGTAGCCTTTCTTCTGTAGCCATCCTCCCATGGTCTGCGGACGGTAAGGTATCCTTTAGCTGTGAATTTCAGAATTTTTGCAGAAGTACAGTAAGACCTACTGTTTTATGAATACTGTGAATTCAGACTTACTTCACAAACCGCTTTTCATCTGTATTGTGGGGAGATATATGTGTTTGGGCACAGGCTTGGTGTATGAGTCTAACTCTGGGCTCAGAGCAACAAAGCAACCTAAGATTTGTAAGTAATCATTCTGCAAATACTATTAAAATATGTTATAAAATGTACTTAATATTACAGATTTAAATACTACTGATGTAGAGTAAGTAACTGTATTTTAATTGCATACACCATTTTGTTGGTGGAGTTTTTTTTTTTTTACAGACTAATAGTTTTTGTTACTTAATATTAAAGCAGAATACAGTATGGAGTTAATGCTAGTAAAAAATGAATACAATTAAAATTGTTAAACTACGGTTATATTAAACTGTAACTGCTTTAGCTGTAAAAAAATCTTATTTTATTAAGCTCCTGTTCTTCTGTAAAAACATTATGCGAGTGTCTTATTTAAGTGCTGTAGTAATATTGATGTAAATCTCATAATCTATTTTACTTAGTCTCTTTCTTTTATAAACATTGTGGGTTTTGTTTGGTGAAGGGTGAAAAGCATATTTTTACATATTCCTCAGAGTAATCAAACTTAAATGATTTCAAGTGAATGCTGGCAAATAGAAAACCTAAGAATTGTGTCATGTGTGCATGGTGAAGGGAAATGAATTAGCATTGTATAGCATCATAATTGTTTAGTTGTAAATTGTGAATTTGTAAATCGAAATTGTATTTTTTTGTTTATTGAGCTCAGAAAGCTGACTGTTTCTGCTGTAAGGAACCATTTTACAGTATATAGCTACTCTGATTTAAAACTAAACTATTAAAATAACTAAATGAACATCTGATGTAGCAATTAAAGTCAATATGTATTAGCTTGAGTTTTTGTTAAAACATTTTCCTGTATTATTTTAATGTATGTTGTTACAAATATCTTAATAAATAAAACATAATACATAATAATTAATACAATACATGCATGTGCAAACATTGCATTTTGTTCATGTCAACAAAAGAAAGAAAAAAAATCCATAACAGACTGACCTTGATTCCCAGAGGAATACCCCAGTTTAAAATCATGTCATCTTCCACAGCATTTCTGTATTTAATCTGTAACATAAATAACCCCTTAAAACTGTATGTGCACAGTTCAACCATCACAGTCCTCTTGAAGTCATTATAAACTGTTAAAACCCTGATATTGAAATACACATATGATGCTTTAACACATATGATACAAATGCACTTCGAACTGGACATGTGAGCTATTGTTAGCTATACATTTGTATTTGAATACAAATTTGTGGAAGAAACAATAGACTTAAGCTCATATTTCCACAGCTAATTTGTTTATTTTGTACTTGTTAAGGAAATTCATCTGAGCTAATTTGTGGATAAAGAGAAATAGACTTGGCTGACAAATGTGACAGCTTCCATCATTAATAATTTTCTTGTCTTTAAATGTTAGTTCTTATTGCCTCAAAAGCTTTTATAACATGATTTGTGGTCAGGTGTACGGTTGGGAATCAAAAATTGAAATCTTCAGAAATCGTACACCGATTCCTGTATGCAGCCGACAAGTTATAGATTTCATGCGCTACGTTGTTTAAATAGCAAATGCATTTGCGCCCATATGTGGGTCCATGAGCGTGCTCTAAAATATGGTTATACAAATTAAGTGGGGGACTTTTTCACACCCAGGAGATATTTGCATTTCTCACCTATCTCAGACTTCTGGTCACCTTTAAACTTACAGCCTGTAATCATCATCTTTCATTTTATAGTTTGCATACACTTTAGCACATTGCAAAATCTTGACAGCTAACTGCATTCATCGGCTTTTATTGTATTGGTTAAAGTAACATTGACATAAGTATTTTAAACCTAATCCAGTATTTTAAATCTTTAAATTTGTACATTTAATAAACCTGATCAATTGAGCATAATGGGCTTTTGATCCTGACAAAGATATGTGTAATTCAACCATAAAGAAAGGTCAAGGAAAATTAAAGTACAAGTTGTCAGCAGCCAGCAATGAAAGACTGAATAAACATTTCAGCGGAATCCAGCCTCTGGAAACCTGCATGTACCGACAGTGAAACACAACCAGCCATTGCATTATCTAAATAAATATAGCATCTAGACTGCCCACATAAGTGCACTGCATTCATAGACAGAATCATCAAGTTTCTTTTGTTCCTTTTGAAACTCTCTTCATTAATTTAAAATAAGCTCAGAATGTAACTGTGAACAGTAATTATTTAAAAAGCATAACTGTACTCTTTCTAGCAATAATGCACACCTAGTGCACCAATAGAGAGAGATTCTGCTCCTTCTCTCTCTGTTGCAGTTTCAAAGGGCTTTGTTATACATGCACTGCACTAAAGAATAAAATGTTCTCTTGTTTGGGACACTTGTTTATTTTTTCCAGTATTTGCAAAATTAAAGTATAAACTGCATTATCTCTTCACAGGTAAATCCTGTATGGGCATGTTTGTTCATTCTAGTGTTTGTATCAAGTGAGTATGCATAAAATGTCTTTTAATCTTTTTAGATTTTATGAGTTTGTTTGTTCTCTCCTCATCACTGAACTGCATGTCAAGTTCAGTTTACACCATCAGCCACCTGCATCAAGTAAGTTTATTTATTCTTTTAAGAAAAGTAAAATATGTACAAGTATGAATCTTCAGCCCCTGTATTCCATTAAATAACTTAATTTGTATGTTTCTAATATATTTACACACCTCAAATGATATTAACTGCATGTGTACAAGGTTAAAACCTCAGTGAAAGTAAAGTATGTGTTTTAAAAAGGAGCAGGACAACATACATATTTGTGTTTTCTGTTGCTGGGTGTGGCTGGAGAAAGAAAGAGAGCAATAGAAATGACACTGTGAGTAGATACAACGTAAAATGCATTACTAAAATATGTTATGGAAATAAACCTTTTTGAAATCAACTGCAATAAAAAAAAGCTATGCACAAATGATCATAAATCAAATGAAACTCAAGGTAAGATGTGGAGGGGCAGCATAGATCAACCTCCACTAAGTACTGAATAATTCATGCTATAATTTATCAAGCTTTCAGCCATATTTTTGCCTTATTTACAGTATCAGAAATGCGAGTTGTGCATTTATGTGTCCTCAACTTTGGTTTAATAGAGCTGAAAGAAAAAAAAAGATTAGATACCAGATAGAAGACCAATGAAGAACCACTCTAAGGTTATGGAAATGCTGCAGAAGATTAACTTCGTGAATTTGATTGCCTCGGAAATCGGCAGGTTTTAAAATTGTGCCGTGTACCACTGCTTCAGTCACTTGTGATGTGTGCGTGGCCATACGGTCTTCCGACTGTCCGAATTCGCACCGTGTATGGCCGCCTTTAACTACACAGAGATCATGGACTTTTGATACAGGTTAGTAGAGTTTATACACAGCAAAAAACGATGGGTTATTTGTTTAACCCAATAGATGAGTTGTACATATTGGGTCACTATGTTGGGTTATTTTCTAAAACGTTGGGTTATTTTTTAAACATGTGGTTGTATGTTAACACACCTGTCACGATCAGGCAGGAACACACGAACAACGACGTAATAAAAAGACGTACATTTAATAAATCCAATGGGAAACAGGCAGACACAGGAACACTGAGTGGTAACATTAAAGACCGACAAGAATACAGGGGAAAACACACACCTTAAATACACAGACTGATTACACATCCAGGTGGAGACAATGAAGGAGAAACCAAACACACTCTGAACTGCGGGGGAGAATGGGAGAAACCAACATGAAAGTCCGGGGATGTGACAACACCCAAAACAACCAACATGCTTTGTATTTTGATACAGGTTGAGTAGCACTTTTTAACTCATTACACACAGGATTCCTAATAAGTACCACTGCCACAGTATGTCATGGCATTTACATATACACACTAATTATGGAGAATATTGGAGTGATATTATGTTTGTGCAACTTGTTTCTGACAGATTTGAGGGGAACAGAAGTCTATGTACAGATTTTATTTAGCTACATAATAAATGTAGACTTACTAACCTAACAAATAACTTGACTGTTTGGTAATTATAAACAATAAAGCCAATCTTAGATCATTATGTACAACTTCAAATTGCTGTAGCTGTGTAAGTGTAAGTACTATAGTGTAAGTATCATATTAAGTTATTTATTTTAGACTGACTTTCACAAGCTGATGCCATTATGACTTTATGTATTTCTCTTGTGTCCATAATATAGGCCTATTTCATGATTTTAACATGCATTGTGAAATTGAAACGATAAAGTTCAGTCAATGAGAAATGATAAAGTACTTTGAAACTGAAATTGAGAGAGATGAGGATGAATAGAATTTTGTTAGCATCTGTTACAAAGAAAATAGGTGTGCTCCAGTGCTTTCAGAGTTTGGTATTCAGTTCATGCAGGCAGACGCTCTCAACAACACACAGCAGAATCAATATTTTTAAAGGTCAGTCAAACTTTCCCACTAAATGTATTTCTATTAATTTACAATAAAAAGGGGATTCGGGGGTTACATCACCAAACAACTGTTTCAAATAAGTTTATTTATTTTCATTGTGAAAAAATTGTGTAGAGAATCCTTACACTGCTTGTATCTGTATTTCAGCAATTGCATGCTGTTGTTGCCTGTGAATTTGAAAGATTTCCAGATGAATGTATATCTAATGATTATATTAATTGATAATGATTTATTTTACTCCATAATTGTACAATTATGGAGATTAAAGTAATTCCTATGTGTTAAATATTGTTGTTAACATTTGTGTTCAAAACAGTATTTTAAAATACTTTTTGACATGCTATGTGTATTTCAAAAAGGAGCAGATCCAATGGGACAACAAGATGGTTTGCATATTGTGCTGTTAAATGCACAGGAGCAAAAAAACAGTACAAAAGGAAACACCATCCTAAACAGAGCAGACCCAGAGAGAATTGCATTGATAGACGCTATCATGAAAAATAAACCTTTTTGAATGAAGCTGCCTTTACTTACCTACATGTTATTATACATTTAAACTCAAGGCAAGATGCGAAGAAACAGCATAGATGAACCACCTAGTAAGTACTGAATAATGCATGCTATCTATCTATCTATCTATCTATCTATCTATCTATCTATCTATCTATCTATCTATCTATCTATCTATCTATCTATCTATCTATCTATCTATCTATCATCTATCTATCTATCTATCTGTCTGTCTGTCTGTCTGTCTGTCTGTCCATTTTATTTACAGTAATCAGATATGCATATTGTGATATCGTATTAAGATATGACACATACATTCTGATAATACTGTTTCCAACCCTGTGTCTTTGCTGAGGCCACACTATTGTTTGCTTTCGTAGGCCATAGCAGTGATGAGACACAGAAACACTCCCTTATGAAGTAATACCAGTTTAACTGGTTAAGGGGTTAGTTCACCCTAAAATAATATTCTGTCATTCTTAACTCATATTCTAATAAAATACTTTCATTTGTGAAAACAGAAATGTTGAGAGCAAGAACAATAATGGTGGACTCATCAGAATTTTCACTTTATAATGATTTGCACTGAATTTCAATAAATAAATAAATATATTATTAAATAAATAATTACATACTTTCTCTGTTCCACTGAACAAAGGATGTCATTATACACGTTTTCATTATAACATGTTTACAGATTAAGTTATCCTCATTTCTGTTACACAATTATTTAAATATGCTGAGATATAAGTTAATATATGTTAACCAAATAATCTACTGACAAAATGAAAATTTGAAATTGTAATAATTTAGTAATAATTTTTGAATAACAAATAAAACATCTAAACATCTGTCTATTATCTACACATTGCATATACTCTGTAAGGTCACATGAGAACTGGAGCATATCCCAGTATATAATGTATTCTTCTCACTATTTATCAGGTCTGACGATTGTTCTGGTGGGTAAAACTGGATCAGGAAAGAGTTCAACGGGAAACACCATCCTGGGCAGAGAGTGTTTTAGCAAGGCTGTTTTACCAGGATCAATGACTAAGACCTGTGAGAGAGGAGAAGCACAGATTGGTGATCGGATCATCTCAGTCATCGACACTCCAGACCTGTTTGACACGACAATGACAAAACAGACAATGAAGGCTGAAATAGTAAGATGTGTTAAAATGTCTGTTCCAGGTCCTCGTGTTTTTCTGCTGGTCATCAGACTGGGTGTGAGATTCACAGAGGAGGAGAATAACACAGTGGATTGGATTAAGGAAAACTTTGGAGAAGAAGCTGCACACTTCACTATCATTCTGTTTACTCATGATGATATGCTGGAGGAAAAAACATTAAATGAGTATATCAGTGAAAATAAAGATCTCCAGGCTTTTGTTAATGAGTGTGGTGGCAGATTTCACTCATTTAACAATAAGAACATGAGGAACCGTTCTCAGGTCACTGAACTGATGAAGAAGATTGATGAAAATATGAGGATCAATGGAGAACAGCACTACACTAATGAAATGTATAAACAAGCTAAAAAAAATGGACAAGAAGCTTTTAAACAAAAACCGAAATACTATGGGAAAATAGCACTAACAGCAACAGCAGCAGTAGCAGGAGGACTAATAGCAGCAACATTAAGAGGAGGAGCAGCAGTGGCAACAGCAGGAGGAGTAGCAGTAGCAGCAGGAGGAGCAGTGACAGCAGCAGGAGGATCAACAGTAACAAAAATAGCAACAGCAACAGGAGGATCAACAAACATAGCAGCAATACTAATACCAGGAACATCAACAATAATGTCAGCAGTAGGAGGAGCTGCAGTACTAGTAGTAAAAGTAGTATTTAAAGGAGTAGAAACAGCTGCAAGAGTAGCAGGAGGAACAGCAGCAACATCAGTGAGAGTGGGATATAGAGGAGCATCTGCATTAGCAGGAAAATTTAGACCATGAGTGTGAAATTTACAGGCCTCTACTGTCCTCCCGTTCTATTCCTATGCTTGTGAGACACTCTTTTACAAAGCTGTAACTGCTCTTTTACTGTCTTGTAATGTGCTGTTATAAAAGGGCTTATTCTTTCACTTTATTGATTTTATGTTCATGTAGGCTCTAGCTCTTCAGTACAGTACAGCCATTTTTAACAATGTCATTGAATTGATAACTGTATAACTGTATTGTTCAGTCAGTCGGCTCAATTACTCAAATAATTGTGACTGGAAGTTATTACCCATTTTATCTGTGTAAACATGTTTTACCAGGATTATTACATTTATCTTTAATATATAGTCATACTGAGTAGAAATCCAGAGCCATATGATGTCGATGATGTAGATATTACTTATATCTCATATGGTGTTGTCATTTTTGGATCACACATCACTTAAGGTAACAGTTATGAGTACACCAAATGACCATTTTTCTTTCTATTTTAGTTTGGGGCACCAGTCAAGGTCTTTACCATAACAAATTGAAATCAAGGAAGTTTGTTGAAACAATATTTAAGTTCTCTGACCGAACTGAAAGATGTCAAATATTGGTGGGATATCTAACTTGTAAAGCCTCTTATCAACACGAAGAAGACACACACACACACACACACACACACAAAAATAATAATTATATTCATTCATTGTGTTGATTATATACCAAGATGCTCTACAGTACAAGTTAGATATCCCACCAATCTTAAGTTTGGTCAGAGAACTTAACTATTTTTATAATTATATGTGACGTGTTGGTGATGGTGGAATGATGGACACTGCAAGTCGGGTTGGTGGTCACTCAAGGCTTCTTTACTATTGTCCTATTCATACACTGGGACAAACAGGACCATAGGTTGGTTAAATTGCAGCTCAACGATGACGCATGTCAGTCAGCAGCGAAGCTTCATGAAACTGCTGCCAATTACCTTTTCAGTTAATGTGAACATTCAGTGGACATGAATCTGAATAAAACATAAAACTGTACCTTTTCTCATTAGAAACACATTAGGGGAGAGTGGGGTGAGTAGTGCCAGTTTTACTCAAAGTGACTTTATATTGAAGCCATGACAGTAATCCCTCCAATTTAAGCATGTACATATATTTCAGGTTGTGGTGCATCTCTGGGAACAATAATTTTGGATCTGAAATAAACTGATTCAGAATTATAGCTTTCAAGAAAAAAAGTGATCTCGTGGCACAACTTGCCCCCGGTGCGGGGTAAGTTGTGCCTTTGGGGAGAATATATCGGGGTAAATTGTGTCAGTGATTATTAAAGTAAAAAAAAGAACATTTTAATTTCATGAACTGTAATGCAATATAAAATCAAGACAAATTCAATACAAAATTACTCATTTAAGGTTTATTTAGATATCGTTACCCTATTAAACTATTTATAAAATGTACGCAATGAGACAGAATCAGATTTAGACAGTTACATTAACCCATATTAGGGCAGTACTGTGATTAAATTGGAGCTAGTGTAAACAGAATAGTTAAGTCATGTTTTATTTGCCTTTGCTAATGGCCATATGTTTTATTGATTATATAAGAATCAATAAGAATGAATATATATTAGAATATTTTGTCTAAATAAGATTAACGTTTGGTTTACAATAAATCTATCATGGATGTTATTTTAACTACTGTTTGCATTTTGACCAGCATGTGCCACCAGTGTGTGGTGTTTTGATTGCTTCAAAAGAGCGAATTATTTTGAGAAGTCGCTAAATTAAAATAATAATAATAATAATAATAATAATAATAATAATAATAATAATAATAATACTACATTAAAGAAAAACGTGTTGTAGCCTATAATAATAATAATAGAGGTGAGGCAAAATCATTGATTATGATAATAATTAATATATGGCAACAAAACCAGGAAATTAGCATTGTAAAATCAGTGGGAAAATAACTCAATGAAAGGCATAGAAAGGAATGCTTTCTAGATTAAAACAATTAGGAAAAAATAGCAATCATCTATTGTTGTTTGTTTACTTGTAGTTTCACATATTCCATGAACATCTCTCAACATAATTTATCTATTGTTATGAGCATACAAATAAATAATTTTGCTCCATATTTTCCCGTGAGTGTGTGTGTTATAAGGAGGCATTTAAGTGTTTTCCCACTAGAGCTTGTCACACCATTATATTCCTATGCATTAAACATACCACATCAAAATGTATATAGGCCTAATATACCGTTTTTTAAACCCAGAATGTTTCATCATCATGCTCATATATACATACTGTATATTTCATCATAAAAAAATAAATAAAAAATAAATACAAAAACATCAACTTTGTGGTCAGTATAGAAATGCAAATATAGCTATTCTATTCTTTTGGTTGTGATCTAGACTAATGGTAATCTTACATTTTAGTTATGTATTTTTTATTTATTTATTTATTGTTTTAGTAAACTTTAAGTTTAATTATTATTACACAGCATCTACAGTATTGCATATTAAGCAATTATATTGATAATGTCAGAATAACATTTAAATAACTTATTTTGTTTTCAGTTCTATTAAGTCATCTGTGGAAAAAAAAAAAAAAACAGCAAGAGCAAGACCTCTGTCAGTACTAAGTTTAGTTCGGCCATACCAAAGTAAAATATGAGTCTCAGTGAGTTATTTTGTTGAGTGTTACCTTTCTTGTGTTTTGCATGTCACATCTTTCAAAGACGTACCTCAGCATTTGCTTCACCGTAGTAAATGATCCATCCACAAACAGGTGTACATATGAAGTTATTGATTAATGTTCATGCTTAAATAATGCTAGAACAAAATCTTCATTTTCATGCTAAGAAAAGTTTGACTAACTTAAAGGCAGACAATTGGTTAACGACATATTCTAGTTTGTCATTATTTTCATTTTTTTTTTTTTTATTGTCATACTTCTGACATGACTAGATCAGAAATTTAAACACAAATCACCATTACGGTGACTTCAAAACAATTACAGTAATCAACTAAATATCTTACAGTTAAACACAACTTTACAATGTGAATTCACAGGAAAACAACAGCAGTAAATAACTGTGATGCATCATGTTGCTGTTTATTCACAGTCATATGTAAGAAAATAACCCAGGACTGATTTTCACAGTAATGTATTGTAAAATAATACTTTTTTAATCCTGTAAACTCCTAGCATTTTTACAGTGTAGATTCCAGTGCTTTACCTTCCATTTTACCTAAATACTCCAGGACTGTTTGATCCATCGATGACGAGAGACCAAATACAGGCCGAAATAGAAAAGTGTGCAGAGATGTCTGCTCCTGGTCCTCATGTGTTTCTGCTGGTCATCAGACTGGACAAGAGACTCACAGATGAGGAGAAAAACACAGTCAAATGGATTCAGGAGAACATCGGAGAAGATGCTTTACATCACACTGTCATTCTGTTCACTCACGCTGATCATCTAAAGGGAAAATCATTAGATGAGCATATCAGAGACACTCCAGATTTGCAGGCTTTTACTGAGAGTTTCGGAGGCAGATTTCACTCATTAAACAATAAAAACATGGAGAATCGCTCTCAGGTCACTGAAGTGCTGGAGACGATTGAGAAGATGCTGGAGAGAAATGGAGGGAAGCACTACACCAATGAGACATTTGTGAAATATCAGAAAGAGACTGACAGTGAGAAAGTGGAGAAAGTGGAAACAAACCCATCAAATTGGTTGAGAGGAGTGTTTGTTTTGTTGATAGGGGCGCTAGCAGCTGCAGCGGTGGCTAAAAGTGGACTACAGTGAACAACAGCAAAGCAATATAAACAAACAGCTGAGAAAATCTTTTTTAATTGTCGGCAATATTACAGACTCTAACAATAATAGCGGATATTTTTCATACTTATTAGGCTGGACCTAAATATTGTATGGCTCATCAAAGATTTATATGATTTCAGACAAAAAAATTAAGAAAAAAAAATGTTTTAATTTTATAGTTTCCATCATCAGTAGACAAAATAGATGTCTGCCTGTAATAAATTTGGAAATGTATGTATATATTTATTTATTTATTTATTTTAATGTGGAGTCAAAACTGCAAGGTTTTTGTTGGTGTAACTTCCTCCCAAAAATGTATGGCTCTGTGACATATTTAATTTTATATTTTAATTGAGGCGTTCCCAACTCTGGCCCTCAAGGTCCACTTTCATGCAGAGCTTAGTTGCATCCTTAATCAAACTGATCTTCCAGTAACTTTCTAGTAATTTTGAAGAACTTGATTAGCGTGTTATTTGATGTTTTAACAACCTGCCTGGCTTAACATTTCACCATCTACCTCAACTAATTGCATACGTCTGGGGTGTGACAGTCTGTAATGAATTACAGGGAATAGCATTGAATGTTTAAATATTACAGAGGTAAATAATACTTTCACCACATTTGGATATTATTTACATAATGTCAATACTTGTGAAAAAAAAAAAAGATAATGCACCAGTTTCACAATTTAGTGTAAAAACAAATGTTTGGTTAGTGTATTGATAACTATCATTGATTTTACCTGCTGAAACATTTCTTCATAGTCTGGTAGAAATTGTTTGTGTAGGTTGCTTTTAAGTGCTTACACTTGATAAAGGAACTAAAGGGGTTTGGAGATGGTGGCTGCGCAGAAGTACAAGAAATAACATGCAGTAAGTCATTCATCATGTGCTTCATCGTGGAGCTATCATGAGCCCGCTGAATATTTGTCTTGAATGAACAATTATTTTGGGTGAAGTGTTTTGTTGGTCTCTTGCAAATCCGGTTCTCATGAGTCGGTTGACTCACCCTTTCGTTTTACATTACACATTCTTAACCTGTTCTCATGGAGGAAGAAGAAAGAAAGAAAAAAAAAAAACCTCTTTGTTCTTGCATTTCTGGCAAACCTAAAATACATTGCTGCAGTTTCTAGAAGGAATTATTTTTGTTTTTTGTTTTTTTTCTCATGAACTCAACATTTCTCATTTCTCTCCTTTAGAACTAGGCTATACATAACTAATTCCAGTAGTGCTTAAACTCACTTTCACGTTTTCCCCCCTTTTCATTTTACTAAACATTGTTTGTTTATTTGTCTTGATTTAGTTGTCTCACACTAAAATAAAATGTAACATTTAATAATACTTAATGTTATTCTCTTGATTCCTGGTGTCTTGGACAATATTCTATTACAGTAGGCTATATGTGGACATGTTTTTTTTTCTTATCAAAACATTTGAAGCAATCAGTTTAATTAATATTTTCTATTTACAGTTTAAATCAGCTCTGAAAGCACTCTAATTTTTTTTTTTTAAATGACACTTTTATGATCTCTTTGAACAAGTGGAATTAGTAGTTTGGGAGAAGATCAGAGTCACGTTGAGTAATGAGTCAAGAATGTGTGAACAAACACAAATGCATTCCTAGGTTAGTCAGAAATGCATGTAGAGTCATATTTTGTTTCCAGTGACAACTAAATGAGTGATGTAAAATGAAAGGGTGAGTCACCCTCAGTGACACTACTGAAAACTGGATCTACCAGAGAACAACAGAAGAATCCAACCAAAGGAAAAATACCATTCATTCAAAGTAAAGTTTCGACAGAAACAAACACAAGATTATGACATAGCAGAAGCTACATTATTACAACTGCCTGATACTCTAAAACTGAGATTTTTAAACCTGTCCATATTTTGTGTGTTCCCCTTATCTAAAACACCTAATTTGGTCTCTAATGAGCTGAGTTGAATCAGGTGTGTTAGATTAGGGAGACATATATGTGCAGTGCTGGAGGCTCCAAGACAGATTTTAAAACTTCTGCCTTAAAACGCGTTTTCCATTGTCAGAAATCACACATCCCTGATTTATTATGTAAACCTTAGACTACTTTAACAGTCTTAGGCCCCGTTTACACGAAGGGAAAACGCAGATATTTCCCTGCGGTTTGGCCTCTCATTTACACGAAAACCCCGTTTTTATCACAGAAAACGATTATTTCTAAAAACTCCGGCCAAAGTGGATAAATTTGAAAACACCGTTTTCACGTTGTAGTGTGGACTGTGAAAACGGAGGCTTTTGAAAACGATGACGCATATTTAGTCATGTGACGCATATTGTACCAATAGATATCTATGTTTACACCAGTAATTGTGCCTGTGCTATTCACTGTCACACCGCTGATAAAGAGATTTACCTTTTACACTCTTCAAATTGCAGTCCTAAAATGATGACAGAAAATTTACTTTTGCTGTCCTGAAAAAACATGACGACAACTGCTTTTCAGATAAAATATGAATGAGCACGAAATAGACGCGTCCCCGTCAGTGGAGGATGAGATATTTCCGTAAATTATCCCGCCAGAAGAATTGCGTGAAAACTTATTAGGTCTGTATACTTTTGGAGGCTTTACGCATGCGCAGTAAGGCGAGTTTGATGTTTTCCTACGTTTCAGTGTGGATGAGAAACTTTTGGAAAACGCTTGGAAACGCTGGTGTGGACGGAGAGCGTTTTAAAATGAAAACTCCGTTTTCAAATGTATCCGGATTAATGTAAACGTAGCCTTATGCTTGCGCCAAACAGAACAGCACAGATAGTTTTTTAAAGGGGTTTAATGACACAATTCCATGTTTTCCTTTGGAGTGTTACAAGTTGTTTGTGCATATATAAGATCTATAAGGTTGCAAAGATTAAAGTCTCAAAGCTAAAGAGAAATTATTTCTAAAAGTTAAAACTCATTCATGACTTCTTTAAGTGCCTTCCTAAAATGCCTCATTCAAACACACCGCCACAAATCTACATCACAGTCTTGCCATGTCGCAATTCCAACTTTGCAAGAACAGTCTGGTGTTTCTGACTCACAGCCTGGACATACATTGATCAGACATAACATTATGACCAGCTTTCTAACATTGTATTGGTCCCCCTTTTGCTGCCAAAAACAGTCCTGACCGATCAAGGCATGGACTCCACTAGAACCCTGAAGGTGTTAGCAGCAGATCCTTTAAGTCCTGTGAATTGTGAGGTAGGGTCTCCATGGATCAGATATTTTAGTTCAGCAGAAAGATACATGGAAATTGGAGGCCAAGTCAACATCTCAAAGTCATTGTTGTGCTCCTCAAACCATTCATGAACTGTTTTTGCTTTGTGGCAGAGATCACACTCTATTGGAACTGAGATACAGATTTTGGATATGCCATATATTGACTTTTTAGTATTAGCAAAATGTTACCTAGATATTCTCTGATTAGCACTGTTAATAATGAGGGGGGGAAAAAGACAACAACACATACATACTGTAAATACATCTATACATATGTGACCCTGGATCACAAAACCAGTCTTAAGTAGCGAGGGTATATTTGTAGCAATAGCCAAAAATACATTGTATGGGTCAAAATTATCGATTTTTCTTTTATGCCAAAAATCATTAGGATATTAAGTAAAGATCATGTTCCATGAAGATATTTTGTAAATATTCTACCATAAATTTATAAAAACTTGATTTTTGATTAGTAATATACATTGCTAAGAACTTAGTTTGGACAACTTTTAAGGCGATTTTCTCAATATTTAGATTTTTTTGCACCCTCAGATTCCAGGTTTTCAAATAGTTGTATACCAGACAAACATTGTCCTATTTTAACAAACAATATATCATTGGAAAGCTTATTTACTTAGCTTTCAGATGACATTTTGACAAATTTACACTTATGACTGGTTTTGTGGACCAAGATCATATATATGTCCTATCAATTACAGGGAGTGAAATGCAGATGCATAAACAGAGTAATTAAGATGAAGAACATCCCTACAATAAGTGTTGTTCAGAAAACATGTAGACTCAGTTTTAATTGTTCTGCCTGAAGGTAAACATGTAAATAGGTGTCTGGCTAGATGTAAAGAATCTTTCAGGATTGTTAGAACCTTTTTTCTGCAAACATGAGACATACATCTAAACAAAAGGAAGATTACAACCATACATTTTCAAGGCAGCCTGTATTATGTTACTATTCTAAATCTCTGCTGAGCTGTGGAGCTATTGGACCACACTACAATTGGGAAAGTCAACACGGTTTTAATGACAGCTCTGTAAAAATTGAACATATCAAGTTTGGATATGCCAAACTTTTAAAGCTGTCTCAAGTTAATCATGTCTCTAGGTTGTCGTCCCACTTCAATTATGCAGACATGGTGATGGTAGTCCCAAGAAAGTTAAAGCGTTGTACATTTTCAGTGTCCTGAACATTAATAATCAATGGAAAAACATTTGTCATGTGTTGGAAATCAAACACAATTTCCTTTGTTTTTAGGACATTCAACCTCAGATTATGAGTACAACTCAACTCAAACAAGACACATTGTTGCCTGTTATTAAACCAATCAATGTAGTGTCATCTGCGAGCTTAAAAAAATTGACGCTGATTTACAATGTGAAACCGAATCACTACTTGTAATCCGTTCTGAAGAATTATTGTATTAAATACATATTTGTAGTCCACCAAAAAGGCTCTGGTATCTGTGGCTTCATGGTGTTGCAAAATGGAATGAAGACAGAAGTGACGGCACTATCAACCGACCTGTTAGCCATTATAGGCAAATTCCTTAAGTGAACTTGAAGTACAATCCGCTCAGAATATGTAGAGTCCCATCTGATTTAATGCATAGCCCGGAACACACTCATTCAACCAGGTCACTGAAGAATAGCCATGTCTCTCTTGTTGCTTAGCAAAATGGTATGTTTGTTCTTCCTGTTTGTTAGCAAGAGATCAGACGCTAGAGAGTAAAGGACTTGACACCCCATAACCTAGAGTGCTAGCCTCTGTGCTAACAGTATCCCCCGGCCTGTTGACAAAGTCCACTGAGTAAAATTGCAGTTTGGGCTAAAATTCAATCATACTGTCCCTTATGTGCAATAACTCCATTCTGCTAAATGACATTATGCCCCAAGTGTAGTCCAACCAAAAACAAAACTTTATTACTCATAACAGTGAAGAGAGCAACACCATGTCACCTTGGAAAGGCGTCATCTTTTTTAAACTTTGTGATCTTAGTTATTGTTATCATTCTGGTTTTGAGCCGCCTTTATAGTATTTCACAACTACCTGCATCATCTTGTTGTTCTGTACTTGATTGATTGCTTCTCTGGGCTCTTTTAAAGATGTTTTGTTTGGTGTAGTGTCTCTCTCCATTTCTCTCCAGCATTGTGTCAATCTTTATCAGCAGCTCCAAGACCTGAAAGCGGTTCTGCATTTCTTCATTGTCAAATGAGTGATATCTGCCGCCACAGCTGTCAATCAGGGATTTTAGAGCAGCGTTTTGTTTGATATACTCATTCAGAGGTTCAATCATCAGCAATTTCATCCAGTCAGCATGAGTGAAAAGAACAATTGTGTGATTTAAAGCATCTTTTTCAAGGTTTTCCTGAAACCATTTCAACGTGTTCTTTCGCTCTTCTGTAAATTCCCTCACTCTGATCACCAGCAGAAACACATGTGGACCAGGAGCAGTCATTCTTAAACTTTTCTCAATTTCAGACTGATTATGATCTATGAACAATAAGCCTTCTAACAGTCCTGGAGTGTCTATTACTGAGACTGTTCTCCCAGAAACCACTGCTGTTTGTTTCTCACACCTCTTAGTGTAAAACACAGAACTTGTTTGGAACACATCTCGGCCCAGGATGGTGTTTCCAGTTGAACTTTTTCCTGTTGAAAGTAATCCCAGCAGCACAATCCTCAATTCTGTGAGTGAAATAAATGTTAAAATGCAACACATTAGAATTTAAAGGTGTGACACAATGTTTGAAACAACTATCATCCGTGTGACCTCTCTTCTGTGTACATTTTTATTTACTACAGACTAGTTGTTGGTAGCTCCCCATAAATTAATATAAGCGATAATATAGTTGTTTAAAAAGTAGACAACATTTGGCGTAGCAAGTCACAGCTAAATATTATATTTTATGTCCATTACAACTAGTTCATAATTTAAAATAGTTTTAACTAAAACGTGGTGAATCATTGGTGTCAGCATTACCATATGACTGCTGATATTAAACCCTTTTTGTATACAGTGAAAAAGAGGCCACTGTAAGTATCTGTGCACTACTGTACATACAACTTTTTAAGCCATGTTAATTTGGTGTTAAATACAAAAGTTTAGTTTAAATTCTGAAATCCCATCTATTGACAGTCAGAAAATATGTCCCATTCTCCCCAGGTTAAAACGATCCATCATCATGAGTCTTCCACATTATTTACTGATGCATCTCTATAGATCACACATGTGACATAAAACCACAGAACCCAAATGAAATCACTGAAATATTTACCTGGTTTTGATAGGTTGCTGAGTGTCATTGCTCTTTCTAGTGACAATCTCAGAGCCATCTCACTTAACTCAAGACCCAGCCTAAGTCTTAGGAGATTACCATGTAACTCTGTTTCCTTCTCTGTGGCTTCTTCACTGTTGTCTTCTGGATTCTGCGTTCGGCTCATCTTGTTGGCGTAATGTTTTCCTCCATTATCTTTAATCAGTTGTTCAATCTTCTCCAGCAGCTCTGTGACCTGATTTTGGTTGTTTCTGTCTCGATTGTTTAATGAGTGAAATCTGCCACCACAGCTGTCAATCAGTGACTGCAGATCAGGGCTTTTTCTGACATACTGATTCAACGGCTCATCCTTCACTAAATCCACATAGGTGAACAGAACAATAGTGTGATGTACAGCATCTTCTCCAAAGTTCTCCTGAATCCATTTGACTGTGTTTTTCTCATCCTCTGTGTGTCTTCCAGTCAGTCTGATGACCAGCAAAAACACATGAGGACCAGGAGCAGACATGTCTAAACATTCCTCAATATCATGCTTGAGTTTATGCTGGAGGTCTGTGTACCATGGGGCGTCTAACAATCCTGGAGTATCAATGATTGAGATTCTCCTTCCAGACACCTCTGATTCCTGTTTCTCACAGGTTAAAGTACCAGATAGAGCCCCCGCTCTAAACAATTCTCTGCCCAGAAGAGTGTTTGCTGTTGCAGTCTTCCCCGCATCAGTTTTTCCAAGAATAATAATCCTCAAATCTGCAAAAATGAGAGAGAATATGTTGTTGTGCCAAATTGCTGAAATGTCAATCTTACGTCATATACAGTATATACAGAGTTTAAACTATTTAAAAAGTTGACCTCTGTTTAATACTTTTTGTAATAACTATGAGAAGTCTGTGATGCAGCTTCGCACTTGGAAATCTCTGGATATCAGAGATAATTGTGAAACTTTTTTTCATTCAATATAAAAATTAAGGCTTTCAGTTGCTGCGTAAATGTCCCCTTTGCCTTTTTAGAACTTGAAAATGTAAAATAAAAATTACAAATGGTTCAAAAGTTACCTGGTCTTAAAGGATTTTTTTGTGTCACTTCTTTTTCTAGTTTCCATCTTTGTTTTTCTTTCTCTCTCCGAATTTCCATCTGTCTCCTGAGATTTTCCTGAACAGCAGCTTCATTTTCTCTCACATACTGTGTTTTCTTCTTAGTCACCTCCTTTTTTCTATTTATATTGTCATCTTTTAGTCCTACCACTTTGCTTCTCATTTGTATTTCCTCCGCTTGATCTAGGCCTCCTTTCTGCTTCCATGTATCACTGTCTTCTTGTAATTTCTTCATCTCCATGTGTCTTTTCCAAACCTGCTCCTGTTTCCTTATAATCTCTTCTTGTTTTAGTCTCTTTTCTGCTTGTTTAATTCTCTCCTCCTCTGTGAGTTTTCTCATATTCCTCAGGTAGATCTGATTGCTGTACTGTTGTTCTCCATTGTTCTTCACCATTTCATCAATACTCTTCAGGAGCTTTGTGATCTGGCTGGAATCACATTCATGTTTGCTGTTTATCACATAAAATCTTCTCTTAAAGTAGTTTAGTATTTTTTGTGTTTCTTCACTCTCGATAATTTGTTTCAGTACTCTTCTAGAGACCTTTTCTCTTCCGACAAACAGCCCCATGGTGAATTTTAATGCTTCTTCTCCAAAGTTCTTCTGAATTTGCTCCACAATGTTCCTCTGCTCCTCTCTGAAGGTCTCCAGGTTGATGACGAGCAGGAACACATGAGGACCAGGATGAGCGAGATACAGACTCTTCATCATCTGCTTCTTCATCTCTTCATCAGTCAGCTGAATGTTGAAGAATCCTGGAGTGTCGATGATGGAGATATTTCTGTCATCTACTATCCCTGTCTGTATCTCACTCTCTCTGGTTCTGCTCTCGTTAAATGCCTCCCGACCCAGTATTGCATTTGCTATTGGACTCTTTCCAGCTCCACAGAGTCCCAATAAAACGATCCTCAGATCCTGTGAGTCTTGTACCTCATCAGATTCTGTAAAAAACAGCAGACATTAGCATTAATTTCTTTCTTTTTTTTTTTTTTTGACAATGTTTTACCACAGAAAACAATGCAAGGAAGCTTTTTCAAGACAAATTACAAACAAACTGTGAACACTGCTTCTAAATGAACTGTTGAGGGAGTAACTATGACTAAATTGCATCTGTATTCTAGTAATTCACTTACCATACTGTGCAAATGCCATTTTCCTTTTTTTTCTTTTTTGGTCAGTTAATCACTCATCTTCTCATCTCGCAGTGTCATTTCTGCATAGATAAAAAAATAACAGATAAAGACTGCTGTAGGTAAAAGTTCTCAGCAACAATTAATTTAATTTGGCTTTCATGAAATGGCAAAATAGTATTACATTTTAAAATGGGGAAACACATGTATGTGTTAGTTACAGCCAATGGTGTAATTTTGGTTTGAGAAACCATGGTTTCTTTGGTTTCAAGCATGATACCGAGCTATAGACAACTACTACACAACCTATTGTAGCCTGCATACTAATAACAGCCTATATGTTATGTAGCTTAATTTGCGCTCATTGGGGAGTCGCTCTCTAAAATCGGGGTATTAAAATTGCTTTTGAATGCGCCTTTGCTTTCGGTTTCGTTTTAACGATTGCGGCAATGTAACTTTCGGCAGTGTTGAGCATGCATTCGACAATACAAGACATTAATTTAACAAACAAATTTGAAAGTGGAGGGGACAGAAACTGGATTTTGCAAAGTGTGTGTGTGTGTGTGTGTGTGTGTGTGTGTGGGGGGGGGGGGGGCAACAAACTAAAATATTTTGTCAGTAAAATGTGTTAACTTTTTCAAATGAAGTAATGACGTTTTTTTAAAAAAAATAAAAATGGTCTAATTTTGGAGTTTGAAAATGAACACATCGCAACAATGCTTTGAACGGCCCTGATCGCAACACACAGCTGTACACTATAGTTCAAAACAATGTGGACAAATAGATGACACACATTTAGACATTCAGATAAACACTCCCCTCCCTCCACACACAGCTCTCATAGAACACCACACACATAAACCAGCCAAAATGCTTTATATTTCTTGAAATAATAACATCTGGACATTAAACATTGATTGTCAGCCTTTATTCACCTGTTTCGTGTGGTTTCTTATCAAAATCCTTAGAAGTAAATAGTGTAAATTGCACCGCTTATGTCATAGAATAGCATAGTTTAATAACAGCGGGGCATATTGTCACACAGTGTTACAACGTTCCCCATCTGCGCCACTGGAGTTTAAAACAGGTTAGCGTCTTCCGCTGGTTTGTCAAGCATTAATAAACTATCTAAACTGATAAATAACAAATTGGAGATTAAAATAATAGCAGTTTTGTCTAACTTTAAATGAATACTAAAAACAGAAATGAAATGTACTTTTACTATATGGTAAAATAAATATTCAGCGATATCTTCAAAAGACTTTTGAATTTTGGTGATCTTTTTTCTATGCATAGTGTTGCTATGGCAACTAGTAAATACTGTAAATTTGGTTATGCTAGCGTGTGTGGAAATATTTGAATCACGTGTGTTACAATTAACCCCGCGTTAAGTTGTGCCCCGCTCACCCCTACAGTAACAGCCTGTTGTCATCTAAAGGCCTGTAGAGGTTTGTTCTAAACAAAAGTAGCTTTATATAAAACTTGACAACACAAATATTTACAAAGCTCTAATTGTAATGTGGTAAATTAAGTACTCTTGGAAAAACAATGTATCTTGCAATATCAAATGACAGTTATGCAACATGTACGATGCAACATGTCAAACTGGTTAAAAAACAAACAAACAAATATTTAACTATTATTATTTTAAGTTACGTATTATACTTGTACTTTGTAGTATTATAATAAAGTATTACCTTGGTCGCTCTGCCTCCTGCTGTGCGTGAAGTTGTTCTCTTCAACACGTGTAACCATGGGCGTCGCTTTGTTTTACAAAGAAGGCCATTAAATTAGTTGGCTTGTATTAAATATTTTTTTTAATACTGTGCTTACTCACTTTTAAAAATATTACCTACATAACGACTAGATTTAGAAATGCCAAATCCTGTAGTCCTATTGATTTTTTTTTTTAATTTAAATTCAAGTTTACCCCTTAAAATGTTCTGAAGGGTGAACAATTCTTTGTTTTTACGCCTTCCGCTCTCAGTCTCAAGATATTATCAACCGGTTAAATTGACGACGTTTTAAAACAAGACGTTGCGTCTCTATTTAGTCAGTGCAATTGCTCGAAACCCTCACGAAAGGCAATGAATTTATCAAGAACGCGCCGCGAGCCTGTGGACGAGCCCTAGAACAGAGCGCGCACAGACCGTGCACAACAAGAGAAAACTGCGCTTTTTTTCTCCTGCCACTGATAACAGTCTCAACAAACACTCCCATTGACCTTTAAATCAAGTTCCAGGACCGGATAGCACACTAAATTATACATAGGCTATCCTGCTCAAGAATAAACTAGCGCGAGCTAGCAAGCAAAACAGTGGGAATAATCTGCCCCACCCTTAAAAAGCGCATATTCAGGTAACTAGGAATTGTCTTATAGAGCTCGACGTTTGACAGGGACTGGGTTACTTTGATGTTACGTAATTGTATCCGCATAATCCGTAACCAGCTAATTATCTAAGTCTGGGATAAGGTTTGTGATGCTGAACAAAATGCTGAAAAGTTTCAAGATGAGAAACATTGCCGCATGCCTGGCTTATTTGCTAAGCATAATTATGAACATGAAAGTGAAAGTGATCTCACAGCAAACCATGCAAAGTGTGTTTAAAGAACATTCAAATAACATTTGCCTAGTGATTTTCGTATGGAAACCTGCTGCCTCTATAAGTGAAATAATTCATCAATTTATATTTGTATTTGTATTGTTTTAAAGGGGTTATATTATGCCTTTTTACAAAGTCTTGATTTAGTTTTTGAAGTGTGCTACAATATTTGTAAATGTGCTACGTATCTACTGTATGCTTAATTGTTCCAAACACAATGTTTTTTTTTTTTTTTTCCATCATTGCAGCACCTCTCTCCTTGATTGATCAGCTGGCCCAGTGTTTTGTGATAGACAAAAAGCTTAGAATGTGTTCCACGGTGCAATAGCGACAACACAAGTTTTTTGAGTAAAGCTGGGACTTAAAAATATCCGGACGAAGTGCTTTGTAGTTCAAGCTGTTTTTTTTTTTCTGTTTAAGAGAATAATTCCTTTTAAAGTGGACTTTTTTTTTTCTCGTTATTCTTTATACTATGACGATGAGCACACAAAGCTTTGTGCCATGCCCAAATACAGCAATTGGCCCAGAAATTTGCCCTTTCAAAGTACAGAAATTTTTACTTTCAATTTTCAATCCAATTTACATTAATTGATTTGAAGTCTTTACAGTCTATTTTATGCAATGCAAAAGTTGGTTACCTGTGTTCCAATATGAAAATGCATAAACATACAAATAAAAATGACCTGAATAAGCCATTCTCATTTTTCAAGTGAATTTTCGGTAGACTTCCTCCTGCTCAGGTAATTAAGTATTACTGTAAAAAGGATTGCTTGAAGAGAAATTACTTAAATTGGTCATCATGCGAATTCATGGATCTGTGTTGTCTGTTCCTTTTTTTTGTTGTTGTGTGTTTTAGGGTGTGTTCCCAATCATGTAGAATACATTTAGAATGATTATATTTTGCAAAACATATGTAAAAAAAAAAATAAAAAAATACATCACATAATTCAATGTAAATATTAATATGAGTTCCCTTTCGTGAACGTCGAGCAGCGTCAAAACTCTATGGGGAACGCCATTGGCGAACCACGCTCTGAATGTAGTCTGCAACCAATCAGATGACGGGAGTGACATCACAGGCGGGGTGACGTAAGCAACCGGGAAGTATAAAAGCATGTGCGTTTGAAGCCGGCGTCAGCTTTTGTCATTCGGTGAAGAGCTCTATGTCTGTTTGTCTCACACCTTTAAATCACTGTTTTTTTGTGCCAGTTTGCACGGCTTTCTTTGGAGTGATTATGGCTTCAAAAGATCAAGGGGGAAAAAAAAAAGTTTCTAAAGCGGTTGTGCAGTCACACAGACAGTGTGTTCCTCCCTGCCAGCGATTCATCGTTGGTGGGGATACACAGAGTCTTTGTGTGGTCTGCTTGGGAGCGCAGCATGCACAGTCAGCTCTTGAGGGGGCTGGCTTCCCACAGTGTGGGATGGGAGCAGCCCCAGCCGTGTACTAGCCCCTCATACAGTGAGGCTCAGAAAAGGAGCGTTGCGGCCCGTGCCCCTCCGGAGAAACCTAGAGGGCGGGACCAGCAATGCTCCAGGCCGGGGGCTTCAAGGGCGAGGCCTGACCTGAGGGTGGTCCTCCAGTCCAAGGGGTCCTCGGCCAAACGGCCCTGACGGTTGCGGCCCAGGGCCAGTGAGGGCAGCCCCTCTCGGGGAGGTTTGCGGTGCACCACAGTTCATGGTGGCCGCCCCTCCTCGGGGCCCTCAGGAGATCTGTCAGCTAACCCTGCCAGTGTTACAGGGTGCGGCAGTCTCCCGCGGACCATTTCCTCTAGTCTCTCCGCCCGGTACGGTAGCGGAACTAGGGGGTTCGCCTCCCCCACGGGGGTCTCCAGGGCAACTGATTCAAGTGTCTCCTGCCAGCCAGCTGTTACAGATCACCGAATCAGTGCCCAAAATAAATCCAGAAACCAGTCTTGAGAGGCTGGTTCCCCTAGTAGACTTTCTGGCAGCGTGGAAACTACTGCCGAATGTATCTACGTGGGTCCTGCGTACTGTAGAAAAAGGCTATTACATCCAGTTCGGCACACCGCCGCCTCCTTTCATCGGGGTGTTCCCTACTCTGGTGAGCCTCGAGCAGGGTCTGGTAATGGAACAAGAAGTAAACTCTCTTCTAAGGAAGGAGGCCATCGAGGTGGTCCCTCCGTTAGACAGGGAGTCCGGGTTCTACAGTCGGTACTTCATCGTTCCAAAGAATGATGGGGGGCTGCGGCCCATTCTAGATCTCAGACGGTTGAACTGCTCAGTCAAAAGCTGAAGTTCAAAATGCTCACAGTCAGCCAAGTCGTGTCTCAAATCAGGTCCGAGGACTGGTTTGTCACGATAGATCTAGAAGATGCTTACTCTCACATCTCCATCCTTTCTCAACACAGGAAGTTTCTGAGGTTCGCTTTCAGGGGCAAAGCTTACCAATACAGAGTTCTTCCCTTCGGCCTAGCACTCTCACCCCGGACATTCACGAAGTGTGTGGATGCTGCCTTGGCTCCGCTGCGACTCCAGGGCATCCGCGTACTCAACTACATAGACGACTAGCTGATTTTAGCCAGCACAGAACAGTTAGCGGTTCAACATCGAGATGTTGTTCTCGCTCACATTAAAGAGCTGGGGTTGAGACTCAACATCAAGAATAGTGTGCTTTCTCCATTACAGATAACCACTTATCTAGGTGTAGTATGGGATTTGACCACGATGCAGGCACGCATGTCACCTGCTCGTATCGAGTCGATCCTTATTGCAGTCAGTGTGGTCAAGCTAGGCCTGTCACTCACTGTCAAACAGTTCCAAGTACTGTTAGGTCTTGTGGCAGCTGCATCCAACGTGATACCTTTTGGGCGATGCCTATGTGCCTTGGACATGTGGAAGAAACCTTGGTTTCTGTCTCAGGGCCCGGTGTTGGAAGCTCTGTGTCGCCGCGTCACGCTAGCGACAGATACATCCCTCTCCAGATGGGGAGCAGTCATGAGTGGCCGCCCGGCCCACGGTCTGTGGAGCGACCACCATCTCGCGTGGCACATAAACTGCCTGGAGATGCTGGCCGTGTTTCGTGCCCTGAAGCACTTTCTCCCAGACCTGAGAAACCGTCATGTACTGGTTTGCACCGACAGCACTGTGGTTGTGTACAATGTCAGTCATCAGGGGGGTCTGCATTCACGCCTCTTGTACAAGCTGGCGTATCAAATCCTCCTGTGGACGCAGGGAAAACTCCTCTCACTCAGAGCAGTTCAAATCCCTGGCCGTCTCAATGTGGGAGCAGACGTCCTGTCGAGGCAGGGGCCAAGGCCCGGGGAATGGATGCTTCACCCGGACGTGATGAAGCAGGTTTGGAGAATGTTTGGCCAGGCTCAGGTGGACCTCTTTGCAACTCGAGAGACATCGCAATGTCCACTCTGGTTCTCTCTAGTGCCTCCAGCTCCACTAGGACTGAACGCCATGGTACAGGCGTGGCCGAGGGTTCGTCTGTATGCTTTTCCCCCGATCGCTCTGTTCCTGGGAGTTCTGGAAAGAGTGTGCTGGTACGGGGAGCAGCTTCTTCTAGTAACCCCATACTGGCCGGCCCGAGCATGTTTCTCGGACATCATTGCCCTCCCCGACGGCTCTCCATGGGAGATTCCCGTCAGGAGGGACCTTCTCTCCCAGATGTGGAAGTTATGGGTGTGGCCTCAGTTCCCCAGGCCGAGGTGTATTTATCTCCCTCTTGCTCTGGCGGTTCCCCAGACAGAGGTGTATTATCACTCTTGTCCTAGCAATCTTACTAGGCAGAGACCTTATCCCTTCTTGTCCTGTCAGTTTCCCCTGGCGGAGGCGTATTACCACTCTCGTCCTGGCAACTTCCCCAGGTGGAGACTCTTCCAGTGTCCTGGCACGTTCACCAGGCACTCCTAATTATCCCTCTGCGTTCTGGCAGTTCACCAGACAGAGGCGTATTACCTCTCTCATCCTGGCAGTTTCCCCAGGCGGAGACTTTTTCCAGTGTCCTGGCATGTTCACCAGGCACTCCTACTTATCCCTCTGCGTTCTGGTGGTTCCCCAGACAGAGGCTTATTACCACTCTCATCCTGGCAATTTCCCCAGGCGGAGATCTTCGTGCTCTGGTTTTCACCAGGCACACCTCTTTCCACCCTTGTCCTAGCAGTTCCTAGGCAGGGACTTGGAATTCTAGAGGCGTGGGCATCTCGTTCCCCATAGCGTTTCGACGCAGCTCGACGTTCACGAAAGGGAACGTCTCAGGGTTACGTATGTAACCCAAGTTCCCTGAGGGAACGAGACGCTGCGTCGAGGACCATAATTCTCGCATCCCTGCGGCGCTCGCTTCATTCCAAGAGGCTGATGCCGGCTTCAAACGCACGTGCTTTTATACTTCCCAGTCGCTTATGTCACCCCGCCTGTGACGTCACTCCCGTCATCTGATTGGTTGCAGACTACATTCAGAGCGTGGTTCGCCAATGGCGTTCCCCATAGCGTTTCGACGCAGCATCTTGTTCCCTCAGGGAACTGGGGTTACATACGTAACCCTGAAATGCTTTCGTGAATGCAAGGGTCCATGTAATACTAGAGTGTAAGCACTAGGTGTCAGGCTAATAGTAGGAAGTTCATATCATATCTAATATCCAAATCTCAGTTCAATTACAGTGTGATCTTTGTCCTTACAGAGGATGATTTGAAGTCTTTATAAGCTGTTTTATGCAATGTAAAATTTGGTTATCTGTATTCCAATATGAAATTGCATACATATACGAATACAAATAGATGTAACTGAATTTTCTGTAGGCTTCCTCCTTCTCAGGTAATCAAACTTTACTGTAAATAGGATCACTTGAAGAGGAAATTATTTAAATAGGTTACCATGTGATTTCATAGATCTTTGTTCTCTGTTCCTTTTTTTAAGGGTAATTCCTGAAATAAGAGCATCTCTTCACAATGTCCCCAGTCATGTAGAATAAATTTAGAATGACTATATTTTGCAAAACTCTTGTCAGAAAGTAATACATCTCATAATTCAGTGTAAAACTATAAAATCCAGCGTAAAGTCGTCATGAATACATGAAATCACCTGAAACTCCCTGTTAGCAACAGGGAGGACAACTCACCTACTGGGAGCAGCATTAACAGAGTAGAACCCCATGAGGACTGAGCGACCGTTTTTGTTAAAGCCAATTCTCATATATTACAGTGCTTTATATGAAACATGCAACATTTTAAATGATGCTTCAGTGTGACTAATTTCAGCACATTTATACGGAATTATATCATGTTTATATACAGTACACATCATAAATTAGAACACCCCTGAACTTAACAAAATTAGCAATTACTCTGTCCATACTCTACTCTACTCTATTACTATCAGGAGGATTATTTCATAGCACAAAAGAGGAATAATTGTTTTAAAATGAGAAAATATAGCAAAAGTCACTCAAAAATGTAATGGACTTGTGGAAAAGCCCCTGAAATCATCAGGCCTTGCAAATACCAAGCAAGTATCTCAAAGCCAGCAAAAGTGCAAAGAGTGACTGTTTATCTCACAGAGTAGGATGCAGACTTGTGTAGTTGTTGTCGACACAGTAACTACATACTAAAGCACAATCAAACTCATTTAGCCTTTTCCAAGGCCCATAAAAAATGTATTTAGAATTCTGGAAATTCCTGAAGAAACATAAACCCTGAGCTGTGTTCATTTAACAGCAAGGATTTTGCTATGTAGGTGCTAGGGTATTGCAAAGGTAAATGTTTATCCTGTCATATGACTGTTTAAATGTGGCACATATCAGACATTTGATCTGAACAGGTGATCTGCATATGTACCAAACTACGTTTTTGTTGTGCTCCATAATTCTCTTCTGAACACTGAACACTGACATTTCTGTATTTATATATTTAAGCAGTCAGTGAGGGAAAAAAAGCATCCAATCCTGCTTCTGGAGGGCTAACATCCTGTAGATTTTAGTTCCAATTACCAGTAACTCCAGCACAGTTGCCTGGAAGTTTAGTGAGTCTGATCTGGTTCAGGTGTGTTTAAAGTTGGAGCTAAAGGGTGGACACCCCTGCTTTACAGCCTTCCGTCACTCTCGTCAAATTCTCATCAGATCCTGAGCAATGCCATGTGTGCAGTTCTCAAAACCAGTTCAAATCAAAACAATAAACACCTTTCATGCACACCAAGAGCTCTCATTAGCTAGCTGTATGCAAATGTCCTGTTATTCAGAGAAACCTTGCAGCTTAATTGTATCCCCTGTTGAAAAAAAGAAGCAAATCCTAAAATAACCTTTTTTTTGTTCCTAAAAGAACATTTAACATCTGAAAAACCTTTCTTTGTCAGATTATAAAAAGGTAAGAGATGGTTCTTTAAAGAACCCTTGACTGAATGGTTCTTTATGAAACTACAAATTGTTCGTCTATGACATATGTGAACAACCTTTTTAAGAACCTTTATTTTAAGAGTGTATATGATAAAATATATTTTTTTACATAAAATATACATTTAATTATAACTATGTAGATTATATGTAATGTACAATTACAGTCATGTTAAGTTGCAATATCTTTTTAACATCAATTATTAAGTCTGACCAGAGTATGTGCTTTTTGCATGTGTGTGCTTTCAGTTGTTCCTATATTTAGACTGAATTTATACATTTTATTATAAACGTTTTTGGCGAGTCATGATTTGTTCATGTTTGGTTTGGGATGAGATGTGTAGTCCTACATGAGGGCTTTAAAGACAAAAACCTGACACAGCACATCTGAACAATGTCTTGTGATGTATAATAATAATTGACCCTGGGATGTCTTTCTCTGCACTCAAAGACGTGAAGCCCTACATTTGATCTTCAATGACTGAATGTGGTTTTCAATGACACTGCAGTGGTTTTCATGGATTATGTTTTTGTTTGTTGTTTTGGGGCGGTAATATATCAGTGGCATATCCAGAGAGCAAGCTACAGCTCAGCACAGCCTCACTGAGAATCATCATCACCGTCTATCATGGTCCCGTATATCTAGGTGTTGTGTGCCGTGATCTCAGGCCTTCTGCACTTCCTCTTTCTCTCTTTGTGTGAATGTTTATTGAAGCTGTTCATCTGTGTGAAGAACCTATCCTGTGTGCGACTGGATGTCTGGTTACTGTGGTTTTGATATGCATGTCTGTCTGTCTGGTTCCTGGAGGCAGCAAACAATGAGTTGTTGTTTTTCAGTTTGATTAGAAGGAAGTAAAAGAGCTGACATTTCTGCTAAAAATACAGATGCAAATACAACTTTGACACAAGATGTATGATATCACTCAAAATTAAAGCATTATTTAGTTATCATATTATTTTTCTCTAAAGTCCTGTTGGATTAAAATTGATTAATAAAGGTTTATCTAGAGTGTCCTGTTTGAGTCATTCCAGCAGCAAGACTAAAGTGATGATTTCTTCTTTTTCTGGAATTAAACATAATTCTCTTAATCTGCTTCTTCATCAGTCTGAACTCGACTCTAAAATCTGAAAACTGAAGTTTTACAGATTAAACATACCAAGTAACAAACATAATGATCAAATCACTGTATAAATATAGAATATACAGTAAGTGAACACATTTACTATTTTTCCTTCCCTGCTGAACAAATAAATAAATAAATAAAACACTAAAATCAGCCTAGGCTGGTTGGCTGGTCATAGCTGGTCAGCAGGCTGGTTTTAGAGGTTTTTTTAGCCTGGTTAGACTGGGAGAACAGCTAAAACCAGCTAATTACAACTTAAACCAGCTAAGACCACACAGCAAAAAATCCAGTGTGAAATGAACTCTCCTGGGAGTACATGTGAGACCACACTCAAGAGTGTGAAAGTGTTAAAATCTGAGTGTTAAATTAATACTGAAGCAGAGTTAAAGTTATTGAGGTAATTAAGTAATTAATTAAGTGATGATTGATCATTATTGAAGACACCTGATGTTAACAAGCAGAATCACCAAAGACAAAAAAATCACAATTTTTATGTCACCGTTTTAGTGGTCAGCATTTGCTTTAGTTAGGCTCTTGATCCTTTCATTTTTGAAATTAGATTTTGTTTGGCTGTTATAACTAAGTTACAACAGACAGACATGCATAATGATCATGTCCTGTGGGCAATATTTTTGCAAAATAATCATTTAATCTGAGGCACTAAACTCATTTAGAGCCTAAACTAAAAAGAGTTAGTTTTTTTTTTTTTTTTGTGGTGTGTTGTTATGACAGCCCTGTGACTTTGAAGCATTCACTAACTGAGAAGATTTGTAAAAGTTGCTGGGATAATTAAACAAAAAATTTGCCTTTTGGTGGCATACACATACATCAAGAATCAGTGTAGGAATCTCAGCAACGGTGACATGCAGCATATTCACAAAACAGATTTTGATTGGTGGCACCCAGAATACACTGCAACATGCTTTTTTGATTGTCACCATTGTTGAGATTCACAGCTTGATTCTTGATGTTTGTGTCTAAATATATTAACAATATTTTGGCTCTTTTTTTTTTTTTTTTAATCAAACAATTTAATATCTTTGACTGTATTGAAAACATCATACTTAAGATTCTCAGGGCTGCTATAATCAATCAACAATACAGGTCCAACTCAAGAAACCAGTCTTCAAGTGAATTTCCGATAGAAATCGTTTGCTCCCTCTTCGCTTGTATGTTTGTTATAACCCAGGTGTATTAGCCAAGCAAAATCTAGCTTTAAAGAATCAAGAGCCCAGCTAAAGCAGATGCTGGCCACTATAATGGTGACATAAAAATGGTGATTTTCGTCTTTGGTGATTCTGCTTGTTAACATCAGGTGTCTTCAATAATGATCAATCATCACTCAATTATTCACTTAATTACCTCAATAACTTTAACTCTGCTTCAGTGTTACTTTAACACTCAGATTTTAACACTTTCACTCTCTTGAGTGTGGTCTCACATGTACTCCCAGGAGAGTTCATTTCACACTGGATTTTTTGCTGTGCAGCAAACTACTGTGTGGTTCTCGGTTGCTCCTGGATTCTGGGTTTCTTCATATTGCATTCTCAATTATGAGGTCAGACATCACTCAGTTTACATGTGCAATCTGGATGTTTTCACTAAGGTCCTGTTCTTATTTTGGAAATGTGTGACTTAGAGGAATGTCAGAATCAGTTTAAACTGTTCTCTCTTCTATTTCCTTCCAGTGACCGAATGTTCAAATGAGTCAAAACTATTCAACCACAACTTTAAAAAATTCAAATTTAAAAATAATTTAAACTTCAAGCATTTAAAACTAATTAAGACAACATCTGATCACCATTTAATTGTGTCCACCATGTTTCCTTTAAATGACTATATTATTGTAAAAAAAATTGTGTAAATACAGCAGAAGGTGATTTGTAATTTTAATGAATCTGTAAATAATCTTTGAGTGCTTACTTTCATTCTTATTCTTTCAACACAGCATTGCTTTTCTTGGGTTTCTGTCATTACAGATGGATGTGGAGCTTTTCTTTTCGTTGCACAGCCCCCTTCTTTAAAAAAAAAAATAAAAAATAAAATAAATAAAATAAAATATGCCATGGCAAGAATAGAGGTCTAAGATAACAAGATCAAATTATATTTATGCTTTAAACGTTTTAAGAAATATGCATTTGAAATGTATTTGCATTCTGTGGATATGTTGTTGTAAAAACATTTTGGCATGTTTTCTGTGTCGTATTTTAAAATTTGAATATTAATTTGAATTTTAGCCGGAAAATACAAAAATATATAACATTTGTTTACTCATCATTTGAGTAGATAACCATCATATAACATTATGAGATTAAATATTTAGACACTGCAGTCGGGTGAAGATCACGACATGTAAACTCACATCAGGTAAGACCCTCTTTACATGCTTAAATGAGAAAAAAATGCTTTAGTATTACTATTAATCAATCGTTCAATTTTTGCAGCTTTTTCTTAGATGTTTGCAATACAGTACATGTTTCATGCTATGTAGGGTAAACAATAAAATTTAATTTAATTTCAAATATTAATCCTCATAAATAAACCTTTTCAAAACAAACATATAATTGATTTGAAATTGTGCATGTGAATGGAACCAAGCGCAGGATCCTCATTTTTTGTTCATGATCTATATGTAATAAAGGCATTAACTGTTTAGTGTTGCAAGAAATGGTAAACGTGTTTACAGACAGAACAGTGAGGTAAAAGAGAACTGAATTTAATGGATCACTTGCGATTTTTAAATTTACTTACAAATCTGTAGACTCCCAAAAGCAAGTGTGTGAGGCAAATGCATAAATCTTGCAATCCAGGCACAGTTTTCTATCTGTTCAATGTTAAATATCTCTAGTGGGATCCTAAAAATGAGAATGGGTGGTTCAGTGATTAAGGACTATTTAATAAGTGAGAAACAACAAACAGACTTAACTACTTCTGTCACCTCAGAAAGGTGCTGGTTAGAGTATAACAATTTCACATATGTAGCTTATTCTGATTAAACTGACAGTGTTACATACTCATGCGGTGTCACTACATACCCTGTTCTCCTCATTACAGCTATTTTTTTTTTTTTTTGTCTCAAAATTTATTTCAGAACATCGATGCCTGTGTCTGGTTTGTTGAATACATATTGAACACATCCGACTGCACAATGGTGTTCATTGTCTTTAAAAGTAAGTATTTATCTTTTTCTGTTTTGATTTAGTATGATTTAGTAAAAGTGCATTGTGTTTTTTGAGTACTGACTGAGAATTAGTCTGCCTTCCTATGCTATCGGTATTATCATAAATAAGAGTTTACTAGTTGGAAATTGCACATGAACGGCCTCCCTAGTTGAATGTACAAGTGGGAAACTCAGAGATAGTTTTGATACCTGAGTTTCCGTGCTGGGCGACAATGCATTTCACCTTAGTATTTCAGGTGTTTATATATCAGGACATATTTATTTTAGTATACATTTCATAATATAAATAAATGTAAATAGCTTGAATTGTTATAAAAACATTAAGTTATTACAGTGAACCAGAAGATCACACTTTTTTTTTTTTATTCAATGCCATAAGAACAAGAGGTAGTACATATTCATATCAAATTAACATTAGCTGTCAGAGAAAAATAAACAAAAATAGAAAAAAGAAAGAAAATAAATTACATAAATTGCAATGTTTTTAGAGCATTACATGTTTTCAGTGTTTTTTTTTTGTTTTTTTTTTTCAAGAAATGTACACACAATTTGAAGTCATTAATAAAATGAGAAAAATTCGGTTAACACTAAGCCACTAAGCCACCCACTTTTCTCAATTATATATATTACAATTCAATCTTTCATTTTTTGTATAAAAAGCACATCAAATATACAAATTTCTATCATGCATTGCATTTTTCTGTTAATATAGAATTTCATATCTTTCCAAAATAATCTTGAGTAAATACAATGAAAAAGATGCAAAATGGTTTCTTTTTCTTGACCACAAAATTCACAAGTATATGAAATATCAAGCTTAAATCTTTCCAAAACAAGAACACACATTGTTGCCATCTGTGAATCAGTTTCATCATTGGCATCATTGATATTGCTGTGTCATCATCTGTTTTATATGTGGACTTTTAGTTTGTAGTTTTGTTTGGTTCCTGTTTCTGTTTTGTAGTCATTTTGTAGTTATATTACAGTAGAGTAATATATCTGTAAGAATTAACTTACAGATGATGCTTTTACAAAAAAAAAAAAAAAAAAAGAGAATGGCATCCAAAGATCGAGGAGAAACTGACTGCATGAAAAATGTGCTCCACTCTGAACTCACTTTGCGTAGATCTGCCACTAGGTGGCGCCAAACCTATACAAGTAACACATTTCCAGCAGAAGAGTATGGCAATAGATAATTTACGTGCACCCTCATGCAATTATAATGGTGTTTTGTAACATTGCAATAGTCAAAGTGACCATAATGGCATTAAACTATGTAGCATTTGCCAATTTTAATCACAAAACTAGATAAAAAGTTTGTTAGCAAACTTTAAGTTGGATTGAGAAAGCCTAGCCAGTAAGTTTTAAGTAGTTTTAAAAGCTTTTAGTTTAAAGAAAGTTTAAAGGTTTTCAGTTTGAAATAGTTTTAGTTTTATTGATAAAGTTTGAAGATAGATAGGCTAGATAGATAGATATAAATAGTTTGAAAATAGAAAGATTTATAGATATAAATAGTTAGAAGATATAGTTTGAATGTGAATAGATAGATATGAGGTTACTAGGGTACCCAGGGTGGTAGCATGATTAGCTAGTTGCTATCATGATTTTAGTAAGACTAGTAAGTCACTAGCATGATTTTAGCATGACTAGCAAGTCGCTAGCATGATTTACCATGATTAGCAAGTTGCTAGCATGATTTTAGCATGACTAGCAAGTCGCTAGCATGATTTTAGAATGACTAGCAAGTCGCTAGCATGATTTTAGCATGACTAACAAGTCGCTAGCATGATTTTAGCATGACTAGCAAGTCGCTAGCATGATTTTAGCATTACTAGCAAGTCGCTAACATGATTTTACCATGACTAGCAAGTCGCTAGCATGATTTTAACATTACTACCAAGTCGCTAGCATGATTTTAGCATTATTTAACATGACTAGCAAGTCGTTAGCATGATTTTTAGCACGACTAGCAAGTCGTTAGCATGATTTTTAGCACGACTAGCAAGTCGCTAGCATGATTTTAGCACGACTAGCAAGTCGCTAGCATGATTTTAGCATTATTTTAGCATGACTAGCAAGTCGCTAGCATAATTTTAGCATTATTTTAGCATGACTAGCAAGTCGCTAGCATGATTCTAGCATGAATAGCAATTTGCTAGCATTATTTTAGCATGACTATCAAGTCGATAGCATGATTCTAGCATGAATAGCAATTTGCTAGCATGATTTTAGCATGACTAGCAAGTCGCTAGCATGATTTTAGCATGACTAGCAAGTCGCTAGCATGATTTTAACAAAACTAGCAAGTCGCTAGCATTATTGTAGTATGACTAGCAAGTCGCTAGCATGATTTTAGCATTACTAGCAAGTCGCTAGCATGATTTTAGCACGACTAGCAAGTCGCTAGCATTATTTTAGCACGACTAGCAAATCGCTAGCATTATTTTAGCATGACTAGCAAGTCGCTAGCATGATTCTAGCATGACTAGCAAGTCGCTAGCATGATTTTAGCATGACTAGCAAGTCGCTAGCATGATTTTAGCAAGACTAGCAAGTCGCTAGCATGGTTTAAGCAAGACTAGCAAGTCGCTAGCATGATTTTAGCATGACTATCAAGTCGCTAGCATGATTTTAGCAAAGACTAACAAGTTGCTAGCATTATTTTAGCATTATTTTAACATGACTAGCAAGTCGCTAGCATTATTTTAGCATGACTAACAAGTCGCTAGCATGATTTTAGCAAAACTAGCAAGTCGCTAGCATAATTTTAGCAAGACTAGCAAGTCACTAGCATGATTTTAGCAAGACTAGCAGGTCGTTAGCATTATTGTAGTATGAATAGCAAGTCGCTAGCATGATTTTTAGCATAACTAGCAAGTCGCTAGCATGATTTTAGCACGATTAGCAAGTCGCTAGCATGATTTTAGTATTACTAGCAAGTTGCTAACATGATTTTATCACGACTAGCAAGTCGCTAGCATGATTTAAGCATTATTTAGCATGACTAGCAAGTCGCTAGCATGATTTTAGCATTATTTAGCATGACTAGCAAGTCGCTAGCATGATTTTAGCATGACTAGCAAGTCGCTAGCATGATTTTAGCATTACTAGCAAGTCGCTAGCATAATTTTAACATTACTACCAAGTCGCTAGCATGATTTTAGCATTATTTAGCATGACTAGCAAGTCGTTAGCATGATTTTTAGCACGACTAGCAAGTCGCTAGCATGATTTTAGCACGACTAGCATGATTTTAGCATTATTGTAACATGACTAGCAAAGTCGCTAGCATTATTTTAGCATGACTAGCAAGTCGCTAGCATGATTTTAGCAAAACTAGCAAGTCGTTAGCATAATTTTAGCAAGAGTAGCAAGTCGCTAGCATGATTTTAGCAAGACTAGCAGGTCGTTAGCATGATTGTACTATGACTAGCAAGTCGCTAGCATGATTTTTAGCATGACTAGCAAGTCGCTAGCATGATTTTAGCACGACTAGCAAGTCGCTAGCATGATTTTAGCATTATTTAGCATGACTAGCAAGTCGCTAGCATGATTTTAGCATTATTATAGCATGACTAGCAAGTCGCTATCATTATTTTAGCATGACTAGCAGGTCGCTAGCATGGTTTTAGCATGACTAGCAAGTCGCTAGCATGATTTTAGCATTATTTTAGCATGACTAGGAAGTCGCTAGCATAATTTTAGCATTATTTTAGCATGACTAGCAAGTCGCTAGCATGATTCTAGCATGACTATCAAGTCGATAGCATGATTCTAGCATGAATAGCAATTTGCTAGCATGATTTTAGCATGACTAGCAAGTCGCTAGCATGATTTTAACAAAACTAGCAAGTCGCTATCATTATTGTAGTATGACTAGCAAGTCGCTAGCATGATTTTAGCATTACTAGCAAGTCGCTAGCATGATTTTAGCACGACTAGCAAGTCACTAGCATTATTTTAGCATGACTAGCAAGTCGCTAGCATGATTCTAGCATGACTAGCAAGTCGCTAGCATGATTTTAGCATGACTAGCAAGTCGCTAGCATGATTTTAGCAAGACTAGCAAGTCGCTAGCATGGTTTAAGCAAGACTAGCAAGTCGCTAGCATGATTTTAGCAAAGACTAGCAAGTTGCTAGCATTATTTTAGCATTATTTTAACATGACTAGCAAGTCGCTAGCATTATTTTAGCATGACTAACAAGTCGCTAGCATGATTTTAGCAAAACTAGCAAGTCGCTAGCATAATTTTAGCAAGACTAGCAAGTCACTAGCATGATTTTAGCAAGACTAGCAGGTCGTTAGCATTATTGTAGTATGAATAGCAAGTCGCTAGCATGATTTTTAGCATAACTAGCAAGTCGCTAGCATGATTTTAGCACGATTAACAAGTCGCTAGCATGATTTTAGTATTACTAGCAAGTCGCTAACATGATTTTAGCACGACTAGCAAGTCGCTAGCATGATTTAAGCATTATTTAGCATGACTAGCAAGTCGCTAGCATGATTTTAGCATTATTTAGCATGACTAGCAAGTCGCTAGCATGATTTTAGCATTATTTAGCATGACTAGCAAGTCGCTAGCATGATTTTAGCAAGACTAGCAAGTCGTTAGCATGATTTTAGCATGACTAGCAAGTCGCTAGCATGATTTTAAGTCGCTAGCATGATTTTAGCATTACTAGCAAGTCGCTAGCATAATTTTAGCAAGACTAGCAAGTCGTTAGCATGATTGTAGTATGACTAGCAAGTCGTTAGCATGATTTTTAGCACGACTAACAAGTCGCTAGCATTATTTTAGCACGACTAGCAAGTCGCTAGCCTTATTTTAGCATTATTTTAGCATGACTAGCAAGTTGCTAGCATGATTTTAGCATTATTTTAACATGACTAGCAAGTCGCTAGCATTATTTTAGCATGACTAGCAAGTCGCTAGCATGATTTTAGCAAAACTAGCAAGTTACTAGCATAATTTTAGCAAGACTAGCAAGTCGCTAGCATGATTTTAGCAAGACTAGCAGGTCGTTAGCATTATTGTAGTATGACTAGCAAGTCGCTAGCATGATTTTTAGCATGACTAGCAAGTCGCTAGCATGATTTTAGCACGACTAGCAAGTCGCTAGCTTGATTTTAGCATTATTTAGCATGACTAGCAAGTCGCTACCATGATTTTAGCATTATTTAGCAATGACTAGCAAGTCGCTAGCATGATTTTAACATTATTTAGCATGACTAGCAAGTCGTTAGCATGATTGTAGTATGAATAGCAAGTCGCTAGCATGATTTTTAGCATAACTAGCAAGTCGCTTGCATGATTTTAGCACGACTAGCAAGTCGCTAGCATGATTTTAGCATTACTAGCAAGTCGCTAGCATGATTTTAGCACGACTAGCAAGTCGCTAGCATGATTTAAGCATTATTTAACATGACTAGCAAGTCGCTAGCATGATTTTAACATTACTACCAAGTCGCTAGCATGATTTTAGCATTATTTAACATGACTAGCAAGTCGTTAGCATGATTTTTAGCACGACTAGCAAGTCGCTAGCATGATTTTAGCACGACTAGCAAGTCGCTAGCATGATTTTAGCATTATTTTAGCATGACTAGCAAGTCGCTAGCATGATTTTAGCAAAACTAGCAAGTCGTTAGCATAATTTTAGCAAGAGTAGCAAGTCGCTAGCATGATTTTAGCAAGACTAGCAGGTCGTTAGCATGATTGTACTATGACTAGCAAGTCGCTAGCATGATTTTTAGCATGACTAGCAAGTCGCTAGCATGATTTTAGCACGACTAGCAAGTCGCTAGCATGATTTTAGCATTATTTAGCATGACTAGCAAGTCGCTAGCATGATTTTACCATTACTAGCAAGTCGCTAGCATGATTTTAGCATTATTTTAACATTACTAGCAAGTCGCTAGCATGATTTTAACATTACTAGCCAGTCGCTAGCATGATTTTAACATGACTAGCATGTCGCTAGCATGATTTTAGCATGACTAGCAAGTCGCTAGCATGATTTTAGCATGACTAGCAAGTCGCTAGCATGATTTTAGCATGACTAGCAAGTCGCTAGCATGATTTTAACATTATTTAGCATGACTAGCAAGTTGCTAGCATGATTTTAGCAGATAGATAGATAGATAGATAGATAGATAGATAGATAGATAGATACTGTAGATAGATAGATAGATAGATAGATAAGGTTTGAAGATAGATAGATAGATAGATAGATAGATAGATAGATAGATAGATAGATAGATAGATGTCCAAAAATTTTCCGCTCAGAAGAAGAAGAAGAAGAAGAAGAAGAAGAAGAAGAAGTTTAAATAGGATTTCAGTAAGTTGGCTTTCCCAAGCCAACTTAATAAACACCTTAATTTTGTTATTGGTGCATACAAAAGTATGCATGTGCTCATACATAGTCTCAGCTCCATATTTTTAACCAGAGACAGGGTAAAGAACACAACTTCCACCTAATTACGGCAGCATTGCCTTACACATCCAAAACACTTTCCAACAATTAGAAATGTGTTTTTCATTTCAGGTAAGTGGATTAAAACAGTGGCCAGTAACACACTTACTGTATGAGTTCATTATTTGTGTTGCAGGGTTTTCAAATTATGATGGTACAAATAAACACACTTATCGAATAATCCAAATAATGAAAGTTGAAAGAGGTTTGCTTTTGTCATGTAAACATCTTACTGCCAGTAGGTCCTTACTCTGATTAATCACATCATTGGTGAACATAGTCATTGCCTAATCGTCACCTTAGAATTATAAGGTTCTATCTGACATTTTTGTCAAAATTGAGTTATTCACATATTTTTATTCTGTGACAACTTATTTACATTATTTGATGTTTCTTTTGTAAGCTGTGTATATTTTGGGCCCTTTTTTTCAGAAAGCAAAAATGGTTCTATCTACAGAATTCTATGGAATGCAAAAACTTTGAAGCTCAATATCTTGAAAGTGTTCAGAACTTAGATAGAACCTTATAATTGTAAGGCAATGTAATAGTGATCTGTAATAGTGAGTCCTAAAGATCTGTTTTGAAAAACAATATTTGTTTGTAAACAAATTCTAATAGTATTTATTTATTTATTGTCCCAGGTTCTGTATGGTCTCTGTTGACTGTCATCCCATATATTCTATGTGAGTGCAAACAGTGTTTTATTCAGATATGTTGCATGTGAAATGTGTAACTTTTTTTTTGTACAATCAGTTACACTTATTTATGAGGGGCCGTATAGGCCGTAATTATTGAAAGGCCTCTTACAAACACTAGTGAAACGAAAAACATTGATAAACCTTAGTGAAATTCATTCATATGCATTACTGGAAACCTCTTACAAACACTAGTGAAACGAAAAACATTGATAAACCTTAGTGAAATTCATTCATATGCATTACTGAAAACCTCTTACAAACACTAGTGAAAACCTTGATAAACCTTAGTGAAATTCATTTATACACATAACTGAAAAACATCTTACAAACACGAGTGAAAACATTGATCAACGTTACTGAAATTCTTTCATGTGCATAACTGAAATCAAATGAGTCGAGATTTCAGTAGATGATGAGAGCTAATTTCACTTGAAACGGAAGCTGTCAACACTTCTGCTTAATTTGGCGCGTCTGCTTCATGGAGGTTAGTCCAATGTCCGAAGTTTTAAAAATTTTAAAACATTTTATCGTTTCAAGTACTATTTCGAATGTGGGAAGACACGGCACGCACAATGTTACAGACATAGATATTTATACGTAGATACCCCATTGGACCGCTCCAAGCACGTAGATGCGTCTGCCATTTTGTTCGCAGACCAACAGCTGTGCAGGACTGTGGCATTTCGAATATTCAGTGATTACTATGGTCAGTTACATAGATCTATGGGTGAATGACGTCGAGTTGACCGCTACAATATGGCTGGCGGCTTACGCATAACGGCCCATAGAAACAGTCGCTAATGAGGAATCTATGTATATATACATCTATGGTTACAGAGCTCGCCCCCGGCTGATCCGTCATGGCTCTGTGACCGACCGCGCAGCGAGGACGTGTTCGCTTCGATTCGCTGACAGCGCGGGGCGAACATTTAGAGTTTATGTGTTCATTTTTTTAAATTATTTTTTATTATTATCATTACTACATGTAAATAGTAGTGTTACCTGCTTTGGGCTGGAAAGCTGTAAAGCACTCGTAATTTTCTTCCAGGACATTATTCATTATTTTTTCATTGTGGAAATATGGAACATACTAAAGAGTACGTAGGTGTAAACATGTTTTTGGCAGATTAAATTAAATTAAAATAAACTAAATAAATAAAAAAACAATAAAGTAACCTACAAAAATAAACACTTGGACGTGCTAAACAATGTTGGACGCTCCTCCAGAGGACTAACTTACAGTAGCCTATTACGTCTCTGCTACGTGCAGTTCTTTGCTGTGGTAGAAAAATAATAAGTAAAAGAATTGTAATAATAAATAAATACTGATTTACAGTATGTTATGTGCAATGAAAATCACGAATTACTGTGTAGTACGAAAAGAGGCTGACGCCAGCGCTATCAACTCGGTGGCGCTAGCGAAGTGAACATGTTCTCCCCGTGTGCCTGTGCTGGGAGTCGGTCACAGTCAGAGCCGCGCTTATGACAGGCCTGCGCGGTGCGAACTCTGTAACATCGCGCTGTTTCGTCCCACTTTCGGAATTGTACTTGACGACAGTAAAATGTTGTTTAAAATATGAAAAGCCTCAGACTACTCAGACTACCAACAGCCATGAACTGTTTGCTCCGCGCTGTCAGTGAATCGAAGCGAACACGTCCTCCCCGCGCGATCGGTCACAGAGCCATGACAGATCAACCCGGCGCGAGCTCCTTAACATCGTGCGGTGTCGTCCCACTTTCGAAATTGTACCTGACGATGATAAAATGTTGTTTAAAAATATTTAAAGCTTCGGACAATTTACGATTAACCTCCACGAAGCGGATGCGCCAAATTAAGCGGAAGTGTTGACACAACTTCCGTTTCAAGTGAAATTAGCTCTCTCATCCTCTACTGAAATCTTCACTTATTTCAGTTATGTGTATAAATGAATTTCACTAAGGTTTATCAATGTTTTCACTAGTGTATGTAAGAGGGTTTTCAGCAATGCGTATAAATGAATTTCACTAAGGTTTATCAATGTTTTCACTAGTGTTTGTAAGAAGTTTTCAGTAATGCATATGAATGAATTTCACTAGTGTTTGTAAGAAGTTTTCAGTAATGCATATGAATGAATTTCACTAAGGTTTATCAATGTTTTCACTAGTGTTTGTAAGAAGTTTTCAGTAATGCATATGAATGAATTTCACTAAGGTTTATCAATGTTTTCACTAGTGTTTGTAAGAGGTTTTCAGTAATGCATATGAATGAATTTCACTAAGGTTTATCAATGTTTTCACTAGTGTTTGTAAGAGGTTTTCAGTAATGCATATGAATGAATTTCACTAAGGTTTATCAATGTTTTCACTAGTGTTTGTAAGAAGTTTTCAGTAATGCATATGAATGAATTTCACTAAGGTTTATCAATGTTTTCACTAGTGTTTGTAAGAGGTTTTCAGTAATGCATATGAATGAATTTCACTAAGGTTTATCAATGTTTTCACTAGTGTTTGTAAGAGGTTTTCAGTAATGCATATGAATGAATTTCACTAAGGTTTATCAATGTTTTCACTAGTGTTTGTAAGAAGTTTTCAGTAATGCATATGAATGAATTTCACTAAGGTTTATCAATGTTTTCACTAGTGTTTGTAAGAGGTTTTCAGTAATGCATATGAATGAATTTCACTAAGGTTTATCAATGTTTTCACTAGTGTTTGTAAGAGGTTTTCAGTAATGCATATGAATGAATTTCACTAAGGTTTATCAATGTTTTTCGTTTCACTGGTGTTTGTAAGAGGTTTTCAGTAATGCATATGAATGAATTTCACTAAGGTTTATCAATGTTTTTCGTTTCACTAGTGTTTGTAAGAGGCCTTTCAATAATTATGGCCTATACGGCCCCTCATACTTATTTCTCAGTACCTAATCATTGTAAAAACTCTTTGCAGTTGTGTAAAAAAGAACACAATTTAACCAACCAGTTAATCTCACTTGAAGACTTGCATACTGTACATATCTAAATTAAATATTTTGTACATTTTGTACATTTTAAAGGATGGATGCAATCCAAACAAATTAACATGGTTCTAAGAGCCAGCAGTTTTGCTAATTGTTGAAAGAAAAGCAACACAGTATTGAGAAATGCATGTCACCATGAAACAGTGTAAATATGTTTCAGATTATTTGAAATATGCTAAACATGCTAGGAATTCACGCTGGTTTGGTTGTTGTGTTTTCTGATTCTGATCACATCTTTCTCGTTCTCAGGTTTCATTTCCACCACTGCTGCTGAACCAAGAGCAGCAGTTAGTCCAGTTTATGGCTGTGTGCTTCATAATGAAACATACATCTGCAGCAGTTCTCAGTACCACATGTATTGCAACACAAGAATGCATCGTTTCTCCTACCAGAGAGACCAAGACCAACACCGATACCAGTGCTTGAGTAATGACTGTATCTGTGTGGGTAATAATGACACCTGTGCATGCTACTATAATACTTCGTCCTGCTTCTGTGAGATGTTTAACAATAGCATCACTGTCCCTACAAAAGTTAGTCCAGTCTATGACTGTGTGCTTTATGACACATCTTACATCTGCACTGGTTCTCAGTACCACATGTACTGTAACACAAGTGTACATGATTTCCATTATGATAGATCCCATCACCACTGTCTAAATAATAACTGTAACTGCTATGGTAATAAGGAGACATGTACATGCTACTCGAATATGTCATCCTCCTGCTTCTGTACAAATCACAGTAGCATCTTTATCCCTGCAGTCGTTAGTCCGGTCTATGACTGTGGGCTTTATAATGACATGTACATCTGCTCTGGTGCTCAGTATCGCATGTACTGCAACACAAGAATGCATAATTTCAACTACTGGAGATATCAGAACCAAGACCAATATGAATATGAATGCTGGAGTAATAACTGTTACTGCACTGGTAATAAGGACACATGCACATGCTACAGCAGCACTTTGTCCTCCTGCTTCTGTGAGACTTACAACAATAGTATTGCTCTCACTACAGCAGTTAGTCCAGTCACAGGCCCTGACTGTGTGTTTGATGATTATATGCACGTCTGCACTGGTGCTCAGTACCGCATGTACTGCAACACAAGTACGCATGGTTTCTCATACCAGAGATATCAGACCCAAAAACAACACCAGTGTGTGAGTAATAACTGTGAATGCACTGGTAATGAGGACACCTGTACATGCTCTACTAGCACTTTGTCCTCTTGCTTCTGTGAGACTTATGGTAATACCATTGCACTCACTACAGCAGTTAGTCCGGTCCATGACTGTGGGCTTTATAATGACTCATACATCTGCACTGGTGCTCAGTACCACATGTACTGTAACACAAGTGTACATTATTTCCATTATACTAGAAACCATTACCACTGTTTTGATCATAAGTGTGACTGCATTGGAAATAAAGACACCTGTACATGCTACAGGAGCACTTCATCCTGCTTCTGTACAAATCGCAATAGCTTTACTATCTCTGCAGCAGTTAGTCCGGTCTATGACTGTGGGCTTTATAACGACACCTACATTTGCACTGGTGCTCAGTATCGCATGTACTGCAACACAAGAATACATAATTTCTACTACTGGAGATATCAGTACCAAGACCAATATGAATATGAATGCTGGGGTAATAACTGTTACTGCATTGGTAATAAGGACACCTGTACATGCTACGGCAGCATTTTGTCCTCCTGCTTCTGTGAGACTTATGGCAGTATCATTTCTCTCACTACAGAAGTTAGTCCAGTCTATGACTGTGTGCTTTATGACACATCATACATCTGCACTGGTGCTCAGTATGACATGTATTGTGACACAAGTGTGCATGATTTCCATTACACTAGATACCATTACCACTGTTTTGATCATAACTGTAACTGTATTGGTAATAAGGACACCTGCACATGCTACAGTAGCACTTCATCCTCCTGCTTCTGTACAAATCGCAATAGCTTTACTATCTCTGCAGCAGTTAGTCCAGTCTATAACTGTGGGCTTTATAATGACATGTACATCTGCACTGGTGCTCAGTATCGCATGTACTGCAACACAACAATGCATAGTTTCTTCTTCTGGAGATATCAGAACCAAGACCAATATGAATTTGAATGCTGGAGTTATAACGGTTACTGTATTGGTAATAAGGACACCTGTACATGCTACGGCAGCATTTTGTCCTCCTGCTTCTGTGAGACTAACATCTTCAGTCCAACTAATGCAGGTGAGCATGTTTCTAGACTGAAAATTAGTTTTTGATTTTACTATATTAATATAGTACTGATTATTTCCTTCATTTCAGGTATCACTCTGCCGGATCAATGCAGGGTAAGCTGAATTTATCAATTTACTCAGTGTACTTTCAGTTTTATTCGTATTCTCGATGTCTCTTGTGATTTCAGAATCAGAGCTCCGGAGGATGTCTTCAAAATATTCTTGATCAGATAGAGAACATTAAAGCTCAAGTGCTTCCTTTAAATGTAGGTCTTAAAGAGAAAAAAATCATTAAATAATTCAATCAAATCAATATATGGTTGACATTGCTGTTTTAATGGCTCTCTTGATATTTACATGTACAGTATTTATCTGATCACTATATTAGACTGTGATGGACATTTTGAATGCGGCCTTCAACACTGCAGAGACGTCATCAGCAAACCCAACTGAACTAGCCTCCTATGGAAACCGCTTGTTAAAAACCAGTGAGAAACTAATTTCTACATTGGTGAAGCTGACAGACACGAGTGACAGTGTCAGTTTTACTCTTCCTGCTGTAGGTAAGTGGAGACACAGTTATTACTGATGATAAAAATGTGACAGTGACTTATGATATATGCATGTATATAACTATAGAATTGTGTAGTTATGAATGTTTTAACAGAGTGCAGAAAACAGTGCCTGTATCTTTTTGTGTTGATGTCAAAGGTCATAAAAATGCATCCGTTATGAGGTAGAAATGTTTTGAAAAAGCCTCATCCTAATAAGCCATGAAAAAAGAATACAAAACATTAAACAGAGGTTCACTTACAGTGAAGATCGTGGTTTGTGGAGACCACATTGTGTTTACTGTATGTGACTATTTGCTGCTTTGAGCATAAAAAAGCAATGAACATTCACAAGATATTTATCAAACCTTCAAAAGAGAAAAACAAAGTCAGTGCCGTTTATAGTGGTAATTGCAGGGTTTTGTTTTTGTATTTAATCAGAGGGTCAAGTCTTCATGGTTGGACCACACGTCACCTTAGATACAATTCCTCGACTTGGCACGGCACATTCTTCTGTGGACATCGATCTCATTGGGATCGCCAAGAACAATAAAAAAAGTAAGTCAAATATTGCAGTCTGGAAAAAAAAAAAATATATATATTTAATTAATACATAACAATGATAATAAAAGAAATGGCATACCATTACCTCTAAACCACATTTATTGACTTTTTTGATTGTTTTTATATAGTATTGCATGTACTGTAGATTCTGTTTCTGTCACTCAGGATCAGCTGTGGCTTTCATGAGCTACAACACGATGGAGGATCTACTGAAGCCAGACTTCTTCAAGACATCAAAAGACACGAATAAAACCATGATGTCCACTGTGATCTCAGTTACTCTTCCCAAAACCACCAACACTAAACTCACCAAACCAGTCAACTTCACCTTCAGACACATCAGAGTGAGAGACTAAATGTGGTTTTGTCCAAACTAAACACAGATGAACATCTGAAAACACCTAATATTCAGTGTTTTAATATTTTCTTCATGTTCATTCTTCTTTTTGCAGGAGTTTGATCCCAGCAGTTCTCTGTCCTGTGTGTACTGGAAGATCAGCAAGTGGATTGTAGATGGTTGTTCTGTTTTAAAGACCAACAGCAGCTACACTGTGTGTTCCTGTGATCATCTGTCAACATTTGCACTCGTGCAAACCAGCCGCCCACCAGAGGTATGAAAGAGAACAAGTCAAACCCCCTCAAATGATTGAAGCACTGAACACACTAGTATTATTCAAATTTAATCTATAGTAGCCTATAGTAATGTGAAGAGCGGATATTTGGATATCGTTCATTAAAACAAACAAATCTTGTTTCAAGTTATATTGTTTACTTTAGCAGAATATAATTAAAATGTTAAATGTTGATAGTGAAATTGCACAACACATGTACTTACACATTTCAAAATAAGACATATTAATGTTAATGCATTTAAACTAGAATCAACCAAGGCCAAATTATGAAACGGAAACAATTAATTCATTGTTGGTTGTGCACTCTTGACAGTTTTCCTCACCTCCCGATCTGCATCATTCATTCGTCACATCACATCCCTATAAACTGAATACAGTCTGTAAAGGAAACAAAAATGATAAGTTAATCATAAGTCTTTGGATTTAAGTCGTTTGTTCTTTTGTCATGTTGCCGCTTCCTGGCTTATTATTTTACAACAAACACAAACATTACATTTTATTAACTGTATGCTGTTATTATATGTAGGTTTCTTGAACAAATCCCTCACTGAAAAGAGTAGACTCACCCAGTCTTATTAAATATTAGTTCAAATTGAATGAATCATTCATGAACGACACACCACTACTGTAGTAGGTGATCAACATTTCTAATGAACAGTGAAGAACAGCACAGATCTGACACTCATGCACTCTGACATGTTTTCTCAGAGCAACTCACTGCTATATCTGGTGATTTCGGTGGGTGTGATCGTGGGGCTGGTGTTCTTGGTCCTGTTGGCTTTCGTCCTTTATAAATGGAGTCCTGTGTGTTATTGGATGCGTGATAGTGTCATGCTGGGTCCTCAAGGCTACAACAGGGAAGAGTGAGTTGTTGTTTTATTATTTATTTAGTTAAAAGGAAATAAAACAGATCTGGGCTTTTGTAACAGTTTTGTACCAATCTGATAAATAAACATTACTTACAATTTGGTTCTTGGTTGCTCCTGGATTCTGTGTTTCTTCAAGGTGTTGGAGATCCTCTTCCTGATCTTAAACTTTGATCTTTCTAATTTATTGTGGCCTCAACAATGAGCTCAGACATTTATTCAATTAACCACCATAGTCCATGATAAATCTGGACATGAAGCCCAGAGGTCCTGTTCTTATGTTGGTAATCTGTGACATTTAGAGAAGAATGTCAGAAGCAATTTAAACTGTTACTTTCCATTTCCTTCCTGACATGGAATGTACAAATTAGCCAAACTATTCATATATATGTATATATATAAATATATAATCAGAAAGATATCTATTGATCTACTGCTGTTTTTCTGCATACAATTAATAATTTCAAACTCCAAACTTTCAAAACTACTTCCAGTTTTTATGCCCCACATTCTCAATCCAACATTAGTATTTAATTTGTAATTTTCTTTTTTCAGAGAAAAATACTAAGACAGTATATGCAATAAAACGAAAGCTTCATTATTTGCTTCAAATTCAGCTCTAGTCTCTTTAAACACTTTGACCTTTACCTGTTTGTAATAAACACGAGGTTGAATTGATCTGATGAATTCACTCAGCTCCTCTCATTCTTGTCCAGGTTACGCAGCAGTTCAAAAAGTGCTTCAGATGTCTCTGCTGTGGGCTCAACAACATCACAAAATGTGTATCACGAAATGAGGACCACAACACCATGTTAAACGAAGAATGCATGAAACAAACAAACAAACAAATACAAATGAATAAAATGAAGAAAATATTGGAAAATAATACCCATATTGGATTTTTTTTAAAGGTGTCCTATGAGTAATTAAAATAATTGATGATACGCAAGGATTTTAAATAAATCAAACATTTTCCTTTGTCAACTTTTCAATTTGCTTCACTAAAGATGACATTATAAAATGCTCTTGTACTTTTTTCTAAAACTCAAAACTAATTTTGATCTGCATGACTGAACCTGAAAAAGCTTTTCAGACAGAGTCTGAATATTTCACACCAGGGGTGCGTTTCCCGTACAACGTCATAACTCGCTGGTTAACCTCCATAGTACGACGCATTATTGTAGAAACGAACTCACGACTGTTTCCCGAACATGGTCGCATCTCCGTCGTTTGAACCACATTAGTTCAACAACTTAGGGCCATTGTTAATGATGTCACCGAGTAATAACTTCTGCTATTTAACTGATTAGAGATCTCAAAAATGCAGCTATATTGAATATAAACCTAATGACTAATTTACTATTTTTGTTTCCTGTCATTTCGCTATATTTGATGTTTGATTCATCACGGGATCCCTCTTACGTCATACTCCGGGGTTCCCTCAGGCATTTGTGCACACGCACTAGGCTACTCTTAAACAACGCTTATAGAGGATGCACAAAAACACATAGATTAAAATGCATTAATATTTAGATCAAATTGAGGATATAGATTGTACTGCGTGTTAGCTTGCAAACTGTTACCAAGAACATAATTTAGTAAGCCTACATGTCTTACTAACAAGAAATGATGCTTCTAACCACAAGTCGAGAGCTGTAGTTCCAACCAAGTAGGTTTGTGACGCTGTTTGTGAATGTTCGTTTGAACTATGGTGTTGGGAAACACCCAATCGTTGAACTACGTTGGTTGGAGAAAAATGTTAAGACTAATAGTTTTTGCTTCTTAATATTAAAGCAGAATATGAAGGTAATGCTAGTAAAAAAAAAAAAAAAATGAATACAAATAAAATTGTTAGACTACAGTTATATTAAACTGTAACCGCTTTTGTTATGGGTGTATGCAGGACTAGACGAGACGATAGACGATATTCACAAATACAATATATTTAATATAATTCTCCAAGAGGAACAAGGCAGGAACACGAAGAGCTTTCACACACATCAAACGTTAAGGACCGACAATACACTGAACTCAAAGACTGACTCTTAAAGACAAACTAATCAAGAAACACAGGTGACATTGATGACTGATAATAAAACACAGGTGTAACAGATGACGGTGACGAAGGCTAAACCAAATGACAGATCAACGGGGGGAAGACAAATGGGAAAAACCAATGACAAGACAGACAGAACTGTGACAGCTTTAGCTATAAAAAAAAAAAAATAATAATAATAATAAATAAAAAAATATTTTGTTGAGCTCCTGTTCTTCTGTAAAAACATATTATGTCTTATTTAAGTGCTGTAGTAATATTGATGTAAACCTCATAATCTATTGTATTTAGTCCTTTTTCTTTTTTAAACGTGGGGTTTGTTTGGTGAAAGGTGAAAAGCATGTTTTTACATATTCCTCAGAGTAATCAAACTTTAATGATTTCAAGTGAATGCTGCCAAATAGAAAACCTAAGAATTATTGCATGTGTGCATGGTGAAGGGAAATGAATTAGCATTGTATAGCATTATATGGGTTTAGCTGTAAATTATGAATTTGTAAATCTTGCGCATTATTCATTTTTTTGTTTATTGAGCTCAGAAAACTGACTGTTTCTGCTGTAAGGAACCATTTTACAGTATATGGCTACTCTGATTTAAAACTTAACTATTAAAATAATTAACATCATAATTAACATAATTAACATCTGATGTGGCAAAATAAAGTGAATCTGTTTAGGCTTGAGTTTTTGTTAAACATTTTCCTGTATTATTTTAACGTATGTTGTTACAAATATCTTAATAAATAAAACATAATACATGATAATAGTACCTGTGTGTGCAAATATTGCATTTTTTTCATGTCAACAAAGTAAATTAAAAAAACCATAACAGACAGATCCTGATTTCTGAGGAATACCCCAGTTTGAAATCATGTCATCTTCCACAGCATTCCTGTATTTAAACTGTAACATAATTAACCCCTTATATCTGTACTGTATGTGCACAGTTCAACCATCACATCCTAAATAAACCCTGATACTGAAATACACATATGATGCTGTAAAAGATCACTGCAAATGTTCTACATAGGAACTGGACATGTGAGCTATTGCTAGCTATACATTTGTATTTGAATTTTAATTTGTGGAAGAAACAATAGACTTAGGCTCATGTTTGTTGAGAAATTCATCCTTTGAACTGGCCTTGATTGACTCACTTGACTGACAACTGTGACAATATTTAATAAAATAAGTATTTTTCCTGTCTTTAAATGTTAGTTCTTATTGCCTCAAAAAAATCCTCTTATAGCATCAAATCCTGAAATCAGATACTTAAAGTCAGAAATTGTACACCAACTGCAAGAAAGATATGCCCCTACTCCCATTCACTGGCCACTGACCACAAAACTAAATCACGGTCAATCTCAAAAACGGCTCGTTTGTCGTAATTATGCTTTTAGATATAAGTTTGTCTCGTTTACAAAAAAAAAAAAAAGACCAGGTTGCATTTTGGCAATAGTTACCCTTAAAAGCATCTTTTAGACTCACATGGAATAATTATTGTCCTCAAAATCTTATGTTATGATGTTTATCTGTAGCAACAAAGTAATACGCATCTGGGATGGTATTAAGGTAAGTAAAATATGAGAGAATTTTTTTTTGGGGGGGGTGAACTATCCCCTTAACAATCATATGCTGTTGGTATGCTAATCTAAGATTAGCATAGACTAATAAGAATAAACTACAACCTCTTGTGTACTTGTGAATTGTGTTTGTTTTAATCTAGAGCTCCAAAGAATTTTTTTTTTTTTTGCATAATATCAGGAGTCTGAAAATCAAGATCCCAGTCATTCAAAAGTGATGAGTCTGAACAAAATAAGAATCTTGTCTGATGGGCGCAATGTATCTCTGGTACTCCCACTGCATCCTCTGCTTTGAACTTCCACATGAATATGTCAATACAAATTAGCTAATAATACACTGTAAAATCTCCTTACTAATAATACAAATATATTAAACGAAATGAAAACCTGAAGCGTATTTATAAGTACAGGTCAGCAAAACAAAGAGGATGATCTGATTATTATTATTATTATTATTATTATTATTATTATTATTATTATCATTATTATTATTATTATTATTATTATTATTATTATTATTATTATTATTATTATTATTATTATTGTTATTATTATTTACAGTCACAAATACATTTTATTGAGTTTCAGTTTATATTTTCGCAATTTTCCTGAAAAGTTACGGTCATTTGCATTGGCACAAAATAAATTCCATAGGTCCTGGACTTTTTATTATTATTATTATTATTGTTATTATTATTATTTTTACATGAAATACATTTTTACTTTTATGTGCCCAATTGGAAAAGTTAGCCTGATTAAAACTTGAGTGAATAAATAAATACATAAATAAATAAATAAAGAAATAAATAAAGAAATAAAAATAAAGAAAGAAAGAAACAAATAGGAAAGCATCAAAACGCTAAACTGATTCATATTTTTTTTACTACATTCTGTGTAAACATCAATACAAATAAGCTTAAGGGCACACATAAGAAACATGAGGTAAATGTTCAAACTGTTGAGTTTATTTATAACATATGATATTGTTAAGTGAGCTGTTTTGCTCATAATTAAGGTTGCAAATGTTACAAAATTCAATAAACAATTAGTTAACAAACGAAAATTCTATCAAACAAAGATCAAAGCAAAAACATTTCTCACATCCTCAAAGCAAACCTTAGCAGTGTTTGTACTGAATGATTCTGCATTTTAAATGACTCAACTGACTCACTCATTAAGTTGTTTGATGCCACCTAATGGCGTTTTGATTCACGTTTAAAACATATCATTGCACTTTCCCAACATTTCTTGTTTGTATAAAACAAAAATGAATGTAAAACATTAAAGTCATAACACAACATTGCATTATAAATTATTTAATCTGATTGGTGGTACAGTTCTACAATGTATTATTATAAGTATTACATTGTAAGTAAATCAGTATTTTATAGTTTACTGTTAAAATTGTTCTTTACAGCATTTTCATTGATCAATTATTACAACATCATCTGTTTTGGGGTACTTACAGGATTTTATTGGCAACTTTTGTTGCCAGGTAAATACTGTAATTTAGTGAAGTTACAAAATATTGCTGTAATATAAACTGCGAGTTTAATTCAATGTTACTGTGAAAACATACTTCAAATTACTATATTTCACATACAACAATTAACTGCAATTTGTTTTGCAGCATTATACTGTAATCCATTTTACAGCAATCAGCATCATATTTACAGGATTTTATTGGCAACTTTTTTGCCAGAAAAATCATGTAAATTCTACAGTATTTATTTATTTTAATGTGGGATTAACCAGATTAACCTAATGTGGAGTACGTATGTGTGCTAGTATACTCAACTAATACACTAGCACACTTAAGTGTACTACAAACTACATGCATTATTTTATAAAAGCGCATTTTTGTTCATGTCTCTCGAAATAGCAAAATTGAGTACACTATAGATGTTCTTAAGATTATTTTGAGAAGTACTAAAAAATAATCTTTAGTATATTAAGTACAAAATTAGTGTATGAAAATAGAGCACTTTAAGTGCATTATGGAGTTGCACATTTTTTTCCACCTGGGGTACTTGGTGTTATACACTGATTACATTACCTAACCACCGCTGCAGCACCTTCACTGTCATTTTGCATTTTTATAGAACTAAAAACCATTTACTGCAGTTGGAAAATGTACAATTCTAAACTGAAAGCATCAGACAACAGGGTTACCAGGTCTATATCATAAGCCAGACATTCAATCTAGTCTTCAATCTATTTTTGTTAGTTAAGCAGTCAATGAGAAAATAGGAAAGCAGGGGTGTCCACTTCTGCTCCTGGAGGGCCAACATCCTGCAGATTGTAGTTCCAACTAGCTCTAGCATACTTGTTTGGCAGTTTCTCTCATTAGTTAGGTGTATGTCTGTGCTGTTATTCAGGAAAACATCACAGCTCAATTATAACAGAACTTTTTTTACTCGTTTATGTATGTGAGGAAACATTTAAACATAATTGCATTTAAGTTGCAATATCTTCTTAACACTGATTATTAAGTCTGACCAGAGTATGTGATTTTTGTGTATGCATGCTTCCAGTTGTTCATTTTTATTAAAATAATAAAACATTTTATTATGAACGTTTTGGGTTAATCATGATTTGTTCGTGTTTGGCTTGGGATGAGATGTGTTTTAAGGACAAAAACCTGACAAATGTCAGGACATCTGAACAAAGTATTGTGTTGTTATGATGGTAGTTGATGATATGATGATAGATTACCACCTCAGGTGTTGAGATATGCACACCTGAGGTGGTAATGTGCTCATGATGAAGGAGTCAATTATTTGTTATTGTTTCCATGGATTATGTTTGTTGTTTGATGTTTTGGGACAGTAATATATCAGTTGCAGTGACATTCAGAAAGCAAGTGAGAATGATGAAGGAGCCCTACAGCTCAGCACAGCCTCACTGAGAATCATCATAACCGTCTCTCATGGTCTCCAGGTGTTGTGTGCCGTGATCTCAGGCCTTCTGCACTTCTTCTTTATCTCCGGCTTTGTGTGGATGTTCATCGAAGCTGTTCATCCGTGTGAAGAACTTATCACAGATCAGCTCCAAAAAGAGGGAGGTGCTATAGCGGTGGCTTCCTGTGTGCGACTGGATATCTGGTTGCTCTGGTTGTGATGTACGTGTCTGTCCATCTGGTTCCTGAAGGCAGCGAACAATGAGTTGTTGTTGTTGCTGTTTTAGTCAATTTGATTAGAAGGAAAAACATTTCTGCTATCGGATAAAAATACAACTTTGACACAAGCTGTATTAATATCACCCAAAAATAAAAGCATCATTTAGTAACTATATTGATTTTTCTTTAAAGTCTTGTTGGATTGAAAATGATTAATAAAGGTTGTATCTAGAGTTTTCGGTGTCCTGTTTGAGCCATACCAGCAGTAAGACTAAAGTGATAATTTCTTATTTTTCTGCAGTTAAACATAATTCTCTTCATCTGCATCATCATCATCAGTCTAAACAACCTGAAAGATGAAATTTCACAGATTAAACATACAAAGTGTTGTGTATTAATACATATTCAACAATTATTATTCTGTAAAGAAAGAAAAGGAAAATGGTATTAATGCATTCTGTAATTGTTGTGACTTGTGACCCTCTTCCCATTGGTTAGTGGGTGGGGCAGTTCGTCAGAAGTTAAGATGGCAAAAACCTGTGATCGTTCGTGAACAGCACTGTTAGCTTCTGTTGGATTTTCTTTTAGCTAATCAGTAAAAATTAAAGTGCATCAATTCCGAAGAACAAAAATGTTTGTATTTTATTTTGGCAAATACATAACACAAAGCCCTTTAAGCTGAAAAAAAAAAAAAAACAGCTGGTTGGCTGGTTTTATCTGGTCATAGCTGGTCAGCAGGCTGGTTTTAGAGGGTTTTTGGCTACTTTTCCAGCCTGGCCAGGCTGGTCTTAGTTGGTCAGTCTGGGCGACCAGCTAAAACCAGCTACTTCCACTTTAACCAGCTAAATCCAGCCAAAGCCTAGGCTGATTTTAGCTTCTTCTTTTTTTCAGCAGGGTTCCTTTTTTTCTGCATGATTATGGTGTTTAAAACGCTGGCTCAGTGTGTGGTTCTTGGTTGTTCCTTGATTATGGGTTTCTTCACTATTGTATTCTCAATAAAGAGGTCAGACACCACTCAGTTTACATGTGTAATATGTATGTTTTCACTAAGGTCCTGTTCTTGTTTTGGTAATCTGTGACTTTTAGAGAGGGATGTCAGAATCATTTTAAACTGTTACTCTTCTATTTCCTTCCTGTGACCGAATGTTCAAATGAGTCAAATGAAAGTTTTAAAACTATTCAACCCCCATCTTTCAAAAATTTAAATTTAAACTAACAGAGAAATAATTTGCATTGCATTGTGTCCACCATGTTTCCTTTCCAAGTCTTCATTAGTATACAACGATTTTAGTGTGAAGACGGCAATAGGTGATTTGCAATTTTATTTTACTTTTTTAATGAATAGGTAAATAATCCATGAGTGCTTCCTTTCATTCTTATTCTTTCAACACAACATTGCTTGTCATTACAGATTGATGTAGAGCTGTTGTTGTCTTTGCACAGCCCACTTTTTGTTTCAAACTTCAGAAATACATGCCATGGCAAGAATAGCGGTCTAAAATGACAACAAGAGGAGATTATATTTGTGCTATAAAAGGATTTTAAAAGTGTGCATAAGTATATTTAAAATGTATTTGTATTCTCTTGATATGTTGTTATAAATACATCTTGACATGTTTTTTTTTTTTCTGTGTTGTGTTTAAATTTGAATACTCATTTGAATTTTAGCTGGAAATATGTAACATTTGTTTACTCATTGCAGGAGTAGTTAACCATCATATAAGATCATGACTAAAATATTTAGACACTCCAGTTGGGTGAAGATCACGACATGCAAACTCATATCAGGTAAGACCCTCTTTACATGTTTAAAAAAGAATGAAATGCTTTAGTATTACAATCAACTGATACATTTTCTTTACTAGTTGTTTGCGATACTGTAGATGTTTCATGCTATTGAAATCCTCATTAAAACTTTGATTTTTAGATTTCCTAAATTTCAAATATTCATCCTGAGGATAAACTAACCTTTTGAAAACAAATATACGCTATTGTGTGTCCTGATTTGTGATTTATATCTAATAAATAGAATCCATCAAAGTGCAAAAATACTCAACTCTTGAAATTTGCTTGCTGTGTATCCAAATAAAAGGATTGCATGCCAAGATACTAGCAATCTTCTTTTATATTTATAAACTGCAAAAAGTGCTCAGTGCATGTTAAAAAAAAAAATAGCTCTTTGATGGATTATTGATTTATCTATCTATATAAAAGCAAGTGTGTGAGACAAATGCATAAATCTTGCAATCAATGGCTGGTTGGCATAGTTTTCGATCTGTGATTAAAGGCTATTTAATAATTGAGAAGCAACAAACAGACGTAACTACTTCTGTCACCTTTTTTGTCTATATTTTTTTGACCATATTTTTGCCTCTTAATTTATTTCAGAAAATCGATGTCTGATCTGGTTTGTTGAATAAATATCGAACACATCCAATTCCATAATGGTGTTGATTGTCTTTAAAAGTAAGTATTTATCTTTTTCTGTTTTGATTTAGAAAAAGTGTATATTGTTTTTTTGAGTACTAACTGAGAATAGGCTGCCTCCACATCATGCTATCGGAATTATCTGATATATTATACTACAGTGATGACCATAAACAAATCATGCAAATGAACTATTCAGGTATTGCAGGTATTTGACTTAAAATAACAGAACAGGACCTAGCAGGAATCTCTTGCTACAAACTTTTACAGAAATATTTATCTGATGCCATCATCTTCACAAAAAATGCTAAATACAATGTATTTCACCTTGTGTCATAATCTGTGTCTTTTAGTTTTAGTTTGTAGTTTAGTCTGGTTCCTATTTCTGTTTTATAGTCCTTTTGTAGCTCTTTTAGCTCCCCCCATTACTTCCAGGTGTAATTTATTACAAATATGTACACGTGTATAGGCTATGTTATCAAGCATTGGCCTAATGGTTAGAGAGTCGGACTTGTAACCCAAAGGTTGCAGGTTGGAGTCTCAGGTCCGGCAGGGATTGTAGGTGGGGGAGTGAATCACCAGCACTCTCTCCACCCTCAATACCACGACTGAGGTGAGTCCCTTGAGCAAGGCACGGAACCCCTAACTGCTTTCCGGGCGCCGCAACAATGGCTGCCCACTGCTCCGGGTGTGTGTTCACGGTGTGTGTGTGTTCACTACTGTGTGTGTGCACATGGATGGGTTAAATGCAGAGCACAAATTCCTAGTATGGGTCACCATACTTGGCCTCACATCACCTCTTTTCCATTATGTGAAGAATTAACTTGCAGATGATGCCTTTACAAACAAACCAAAAAAGCAAGACATCCAAAGAGCGAAGACAAACTGATTGCATGAAAAATGTATTCAACTCTATAATCACTTTGCGTACGACTACTACTAGGTGGCGCCAAACCTTGACAAGTAACACATTTGTAACAAGAGTATGACACCAGATCATTTTTGTGCACCATTATGCAATTACAATGGGACTTTGGCAATATTGCAATAGTAAAAGTAACCATAATGTCCTTAACCTATGTAGCATATACCAATTTTAATAACAATAATATAAACACCTTAACTGTATTTTTACCCTTCTGACAAAAGTGTGCATGTGCTCAGACAAACACAGATGTTGTGTGTTGTTCACCCAACTTCATGAATGAACTCTATGATTTAGTCTTAGCTCCATATATTTTTTTTCAACCAAAGGCAATGTAAAGAATACAACTGCCACCTAGTTATGGCAGCATTGTGACGTTTGTTAAACATCTGAACAACCTTCCAATAGGTCCATAGAAATGTGTTTTGCATTTCAGGTAGAATGCTAAAGGTAGTCATTGTCTAACAGTCAGTCCTAGAGTTCCTCTTTGGAAAACAATTAATATGTGTTTGTAATGTAAACAAATTCTAATAGTAGAAAATCATAAAACATTTTAATATGTGTTCTTTTTTTTATGCCAGGTGCTGTTTGGTATCTGTTGACTGTTATCTCTTTAAGTCTGTGTGAGTGCAAACCGGGTGTTTTCTTTCTTTCTTTTTCTTTTTCTGATTTTTCAGTACTTAGTCATTGTAAAAACTGTTTGCAGTTGTGAGTAAAAGAACCCAATTTGACAAACCAATTAATCTCACTTGAAAATGATTTGCCAAAATAGGAGCATCTAATTACACTAAGTGCAAATAGCCTGTCTTGTTGGCAGAGGCCATTTACACTAACTCCACCCACCAATGTGTGATTGGAATAGTCAACATTACAAAAGATGGCTATGAACTGTCAGCTCCAGTTGCGCAGGATAAATTGAGTGTTTCATTCTTTTTGACGTGACCAATGTGAATTTGAATCCCACTTCTGACATTTTTCATATCATTTTTCATACTAACTTTCAATCATATCGGAAAGACATTTATATTCAATAAAAATGAAGGGCATAATTGAAAAGTTGCAAATAAATTATCGGTTAGGGTTAGGATAGGTGTAGGCAGGGCTTATTGTCCCAATAAGACAGTACCATTTAATACATTTAATTAAAACTATAATTTACATTCAGGAGGTAATTACTACATACTGTTTTAATTTACTACAATACTGAGGTGAAGATAATTGTATCTATTTGCAATACCTTTACGAATATCAGAAAATCCTGCTTTTTCAACAATCCCGCTATTTACATACATATCTAAATTAAATATTTAGAAAGGTTTCGGACATTTCAAAGGATGGATGCAATGTATCCAAACAAATCAACAGGATAGTTCTATGAGCCAGCAATTTTGCTAATGATAATGCACTGTGAAACAGTATAAACGCTTATGTTTCACATTAACTGAAATATACTAAACATGCTGGAAATTCACCTGGTTTAATTATTTGTGTGTTTATTTATTTATTTTTATTTTTTGGATCACATCTTTCTCATCCTCAGGTTTCATTTCCACCACTGCTGCTGAACCAAGAGCAGCAGTTAGTCCAGCTTATGGCTGTGTGCTTTATAATGAAACATACATCTGCAGCGGTTCTCGGTACCGCATGTACTGCAACACAAGAATGCATCGTTTCAACTACCTGAGAGACCAAGACCAACACAGATACCAGTGCTTGAGTAATGACTGTATCTGTGTGGGTAATAAAGACACCTGTGCATGCTACTATAATACTTCATCCTGCTTCTGTGAGATGTTTAACAATAGCATCACTGTCCCTACAAAAGTTAGTCCAGTTTATGGCTGTGTGCTTTATAATGACATCTACATCTGCTCTGGTGCTCAGTATCGCATGTACTGCAACACAAGATTGCATTATTTCTATTACTCGAAATATAGAAACCAAAACCAGTATCAATATCAATGCTCAAGTAATAACTGTAACTGCACTGGTAATAAGAACACCTGTACATGTTACAGGAGCACTTTGTCCTCCTGCTTCTGTGAGAGTTACACCAATAGCATTGCTCTCACTACAGCAGTTAGTCCAGTCACAGGCCCTGACTGTGTGTTTGATGATTATATGTACACCTGCACTGGTGCTCAGTACCGCATGTACTGCAACACACGTATGCATGGTTTCTCATACCAGAGATATCAGTACCAAGAACAACACCAGTGTGTGAATAATAGCTGTGCATGCACTGCTAATAAGGACACCTGTACATGCTCTACTAGAACCTTCTCCTCTTGCTTCTGTGAGACTTATGGTAATACCATTGCACACACTGGAGCATTTAGTCCGGTCCATGACTGTGCGCATTATGAGACATTATACATTTGCACTGGTGCTCAGTATCGCATGTACTGCAACATAAGAATGCATAATTTCTATTACTCGAAATATACAAACCAAAACCAGTATCAATATCAATGTTCAAGTAATAACTGTAACTGCACTGGTAATAAGGACACCTGTACATGCTCCAGTAGCATTTTGTCCTCCTGCTTCTGTGAGACTTATGGCAGTATCACTTCTCTCACTACAGCAGTTAATCCAGTCTATGACTGTGTGCTTTCTGACACATCATACATCTGTACTGGTGTTCAGTATCGCATGTACTGCAACACAAAAATGCATAGTTTCTCCTTTCGGAAAAATCAGAACCAAAACCAATATACATTCCAATGCTTTAATAATAACTGTAACTGCATTGGTAATAAGAACACCTGTACATGCTCCAGTAGCACTTCATCCTCCTGCTTCTGTACAAACTATGACAATAGCATCACTACTCCTGCAGCCGTTAGTCCGGTCTATGGCTGTGGACTTTATAATGACATGTACATCTGCTCTGGTGCTCAGTATCGCATGTACTGCAATTCAACAATGCATTATTTCTACTTCTGGAGATATCAGAACCAATATCAATTCTATTGCTGGAGTAATAACTGTAACTGCTATGGTAATAAGGACACCTGTACGTGCTACAGCAGCACTTTGTCCTCCTGCTTCTGTGAGTCTAACATCTTCAGTCTATCTAATGCAGGTGAGCATGTTTCAAGACTGAACATTTGTGTTTGAGTTTACTATATTAATGTTGTGTTGTTGTTTTTTCTTCATTTCAGGTATCACACTGCCGGATCAATGCAGAGTAAGCTGAATTTATCAATTTACTCAGCGTACTTTCAGTTTTATACGTATTCTCAATGTCTCTTGTGATTTCAGAATCAGTGCTCCGGAGGATGTCTTCAAAATATTCTTGAGCAGATAGAGAACATTAAAGCTCAAGTGCTTCCTTTGACTGTAAGTTTTCAAGAGAAAAATCATAAAATAATTGAGTCAAATCAATATAATATACATTTGACATAGCATCACTGTTTTAATGGCTCTGTTGATATTTACATGTACAGTATCTATTTATCTGATCAATAAATTAGACTGTGATGGACATTTTGACTGTGGTCTTCAACACTGCAGAGGAGATTTTAGAGTCATCGTCATCAGCAAACCCAACTGAACTAGCCTCTAATGGAAACCGTGTGTTAAAAACCAGTGAGAAACTCATTTCTACTTTGGTGAAGCCAAACGACACAAGTGACAGTGTCAGTTTTACTCTTCCTGCTGTGGGTATGTGGAGACCCAATTATTACTGATGATAAAAATGTTACAGTGATTTATTATGATATATGCATGGATATAACTATAGAATTGTGTAGAGTTATGAAAGCAGAGAGTATCTATATCTTTTTGTGTTGATGTCAAAGGTCTGCATTTTGGGGAAAATGCACCTGTTATTAGGTAGAAATGTTTTGAAAAAGCCTCATCCTAATAAGCCATGAAAAAATAAAACAAAACATTAAACAGAGTGAAGATCATGGTTTGTGGAGACCACAATGTGTTTACTGTATGTGACTATTTGCTGCTTTGAGCATAAAAAAAGCAATGAACATTCACAAGATATTTACCAAACCTTCAAAAGAGGAAAAACAAAGTCAGTGCAGGTAACTGTGGTAATTGCAGGGTTTTGTTTTTGTGTTTAATCAGAGGGTCAAGTCTTCATGGTTGGACCACACGTCACCTTAGATAAAATCCCTCGACTCGACACAACAAATTCTTCTGTGGACATCGATCTCATTGGGATCGCCAAGAACAACCAAAAAAGTAAGTCAAATATTTCAGTGTTGAAAATATAATTTGATCAATGCATAACAATAATAATAAAAGAGATCGCATACCATTTCCTCTAAACCACATTTATTGACTTTTTTATTGTTTTTATATAGTATTGCATGTACTGTAGATTCTGTTTCTGTCACTCAGGATCAGCTGCTGTGGCTTTCATGAGCTACAACACAATGGAGAATCTACTGAAGCCAGACTTCTTCAAGACATCAAAAAACAAGATTAAAACCATGATGTCCACTGTGATCTCAGTTACTCTTCCCAAAACCACCAACACTACACTCACCAAACCAGTCAACTTCACCTTTAGACACATCAGAGTGAGAGACTAAATGTGCTTTCATCCAACCTGAGCACCAATGAACATCAGAAAACACCTTTTCTGTGTTTTACTATTGTCAGTATGTTCATTCCTCTGTTTTGTAGGAGTTTGATCCCAGTGGTTCTCTGTCCTGTGTGTACTGGAATATCAGCGAGTGGATTGTAGATGGTTGTTCTGTTTTAGAGACCAACAGCAGCTACACTGTGTGTTCCTGTGATCATCTGTCAACATTTGCAGTCGTGCAAACCAGCCGTCCACCAGAGGTATCAAAGAGATCAAGTAAAACCTCCTCAAATGATTGAAGCATTGAACACACTAGCATTATTCAAATCCTTTCTATAGTATAGTGATGTGAAGATTAGTGTCATGATCTGGGCTGTGGGTCTCCCCTCAGCCTCCTGAGGTCGCTGTTTTCCCTTCCCTGCACTCCACATCCCTAATTGTACACTCATGTCTAGTCATTAGCACTGATTACACTCACATCTGTCCACAATTGTTTGGTCTATAAGAACACTCATTTCCCACTACTCATCCTGGCTGCATTGTCTCCTGTACCGTCTACCGTATGGTTTGTTCCTGTCTCTGTTTCAAGTTTTATGTTAATCCTGCTCCTGCCCAGATCCAGTCGTGTGTGCCGTGTTGGCCTTTTGGTTTTGTTTTGTTCTGTTTATTTGTGTTTATTGTTATTAAATATACTCCTTGCATTTTGGACCCAGATCTCCTTACTACAACGTGACAGAATGCAGCCAGCAACGATGGGTCCAGCGGGGAGGAATATTTTTTTTTCTTCTGAGGAGGCGGCGGCGTTTGAGGCGGCGACCGCTCGGTTCGAGGAGGTCATTCACCTTCAACTGGCCGAGATGGAGGCCTGTAGGGCCGAGTCGGCGCGACGGCGTTCCCGCTTTGCAGTGGGGGTGGAGTGGCTCTTCCGTGGGAAGGCGGAAGTGACCACTCCCTCTGTTCCGGACGCGGCGGTGGCCGCTCTCTCTGTTCCGGGCGCGGCGGTGGCCGCTCTCTCTGCTCCGGACGCGGCGGTGACCGCGCTCTCTGTTCCGCACGCGGCGGTGGCCGCGCTCTCTGTTCCGGACGCGGCGGTGACCGCGCTCTCTGTTCCGGACGCGGCGGTGACCGCTCTCTCTGTTCCGGACGCGGCGGTGGCCGCTCTCTCTGTTCCGGACGCGGCGGTGGCCGCTCTCTCTGCTCCGGACGCGGCGGTGACCGCTCTCTCTGTTCCGCACGCGGCGGTGGCCGCGCTCTCTGTTCCGGACGCGGCGGTGACCGCGCTCTCTGTTCCGGGCGCGGCGGTGACCGCGCTCTCTGTTCCGGACGCGGCGGTGACCGCTCTCTCTGTTCCGGACGCGGCGGTGACCGCTCTCTCTGTTCCGGACGCGGCGGTGACCGCTCTCTCTGTTCCGGACGCGGCGGTGGCCGCTCTCTCTGTTTCGGACGCGGCGGTGACCGCGCTCTCTGTTCCGGACGCGGCGGTGGCCGCGCTCTCTGTTCCGGACGCGGCGGTGACCGCGCTCTCTGTTCCGGACGCGGCGGTGGCCGCGCTCTCTGTTCCGGACGCGGCGGTGACCGCTTTCTCTGTGCCGGACGCGGCGGTGGCTGCTGGCGTTCCTCTGGCGGCTATGCCAGCTCACGTTCCTCTGGCGGCTATGCCGGCTCACGTTCCTCTGGCAGCGGTGCCCGCTGACATTCCTCTGGCAGCTATGCCAGCTCACGTTCCTCTGGCGACTGACGTTCCTCTGGCAGCTATGCCAGCTCACGTTCCTCTGGCCGCTGGCGTTCCTCTGGCGGCGAAGCCAACTCACGTTCCTCCGCTGCACGGGCCTGGCCCGCCATCCCTCCCCCTGATTCACCTTCCACCGTTCCTCCTCCCTCCAGATGGTTTGTTTTTGTTTTTTTTGTTTTTCGTTGGAAACGTCTGGAAGCCGTTCCCTAGAGGGGGGGTAATGTCATGATCTGGGCTGTGGGTCTCCCCTCAGCCTCCTGAGGTCGCTGTTTTCCCTTCCCTGCACTCCACATCCCTAATTGTACACTCATGTCTAGTCATTAGCACTGATTACACTCACATCTGTCCACAATTGTTTGGTCTATAAGAACACTCATTTCCCACTACTCATCCTGGCTGCATTGTCTCCTGTACCGTCTACCGTATGGTTTGTTCCTGTCTCTGTTTCAAGTTTTATGTTAATCCTGCTCCTGCCCAGATCCAGTCGTGTGTGCCGTGTTGGCCTTTTGGTTTTGTTTTGTTCTGTTTATTTGTGTTTATTGTTATTAAATATACTCCTTGCATTTTGGACCCAGATCTCCTTACTACAACGTGACAATTAGATCATTTTACTAACTTGGATCTTTGGACATCATTCCTCAAAATGAACAAATCTTTTTTTGAAGTAATTTTAAAGTAGTTTTTGAAGTAAAGTTTGCTTTAGCAGAATATAATTAAAATGTTAAATGTTAGTAGTGAAATTAAACAACACATATACTTACGCATTTCAAAGCCATGCTAATGTTAATGCATTTAAATTATAATCAACCAAGGCCAAATTATGAGAAACAGAATAAATTAATTAACTGTTTGAGGTTGTGCAGTCTGACAGTTTTCCCTCCTGATCTGCATCATTCATTCTTCTATTAATAACTTTCGTCATCAGATTTTAATTGAAAGATTTATTGCTGCTTTTCTTACACACTAGTGTATTTAACACACTCACAAACATCTGTGTGTATTAATTTATGAATTCATTTAAATGTCCTAAATTTTGTGATTGAACACACTAAATTGTAGTGATATAGGCTTAAAGCCCATCTATATGGCTCAGCGCCAGAAAAGGTGCAAAAGCAGGTTTAAAGGAATAGTTCACCCAAAAATGAAAATGTGATGTGTATCTGCTTACCCCCAGGGCATCCAAGATGTGGGCGACTTTGTTTCCTCAGCAGAACACAAACAAAGATTTTTAACGAAAACCGGTGCAGTCTGCCAGCCAAATAATGTGAGTGGATGGGCACCAGACCTTTAAAAGTAAACAAAAACATGCACAGACAAATCCAAATTACACCCTGCGACTTGTGATGATACATTGATGTCTTAAGACACGAAACGATCGTTTTTTTGTGAGAAACTGATCATATATATTTTTTTTTACCTTTGATACACAGCCACGTCCATCTCTCCTGAGCACGAGTTTAGCATCAGGCTCGTTACATGTGAACGCGCTCTGGCGTAGAATACGCAAACGCCGGAAGGGGAAATCAGTGAAAACGTTAATCTTTCAGCTTTAAATTGGTTTGAACAATCAGGATAAGCGCAAGTAATTACCATTTTGAATAGACGCTATACCCGCAGTCTGTGTGCACTGTGGAAACAATGAGTGTTGTATACAAGCAACAGATCGCTTCCGGCGTTTGCGTATTCTACGCCAGAGTATGTTCAGCTTCTCACAAAAAAAAAAAAAAAAAGATTGTTTTGTGTCTTAGGACATAAATGTATCGTCACGAGTCACAGGGTGTAATATGGATTTGTCTGTGTATGTTTTTGTTTACTTTTAAAGGTTTGGTTCCCATCCACTCATACTATTTGGCTGACAGACTGCACCGGTGTTCGTTAAAAATATTTGTTTGTGTTCTGCTGCTCAAATTTAAAATATCCCTTTAAATTTAGCAATGAAAGTTTAAACACTCTGATGATTGTGCAAATAGTTAAAATCGATGACTTTTGAGCAGTTGCACAAATCGGATCGGAGGGTACCCCTTGGTGAAAACCACATTCAGTTTAGCTTGTTGTGATTAAAATCACATTCAGGAGGTGAAAGGGGTCGGTCCATCAGGTCAAGCCCCCCTTGACACCGGAACCGTTTCTCCTTCCATATAGCATTGTATGGCACTGTCACGGGATGGACAAACTCAAACCTAAACCAAAAGTTTCGTGTTGAGAACTAATAGGATGGTGCTCATGAGCGGCCAACATGAAATGAACAAATCCCTCACTGAAAACACTAGACTTACCAAATCATATTAAATATTGGTTGAAATTTTACTAATCATTCATGAACGACACACCACTACTGTAGTAGGAGATCTACATTTCTAGTGAACAGTGAAGAACAGCACAGATCTGACACTCATGTACTCTGACATGTTTTCTCAGGGCAACTTGCTGCTATATCTGGTGAGGTTGGTGTGTGTGACCGTGGGGCTGGTGTTCTTCATCTTGACCCTGTTGGCTTTTTTGCTTTGTGAATGGAGGCCTGTGTGTGATTGGATGCGTGGTCGTTTCATGCTGGGTCCTCAAGGCTACAACAGGGAAGAGTGAGTTGTTGTTTTATTATTTATTTATTTAAAAGCAAATAAAACAGATTGGGGCTTATGTAACATTTTTGCCATTTGATAAATATACATGTTACATGCAAATTAAAAAAGTTTACTCTTCTAATACTATTTCAACACTGGCTCAGTTTATGGTTCTTGGTTGCTCCTGGATTCTGGGTTTCTTCACTAATGGCAGTAAGGTGCTGGAGATCCTCTTCCTGATCTTGAACTCTAATTTGTCTGATGTATTGCACACTCAAAAAAATGGTTTTGTGCCATTGTTGGTTTTATTTAAATATTTTATTTTAAAACAACATATATATATTTTGTTGTCCGCCAAAACACTATTGCATTGTGCTTAAATAACTTAAGCTGTTTAATTATCCACTTTACTTAATTATGAATTGTTAAAGTAACGCAAAGGGTTTAATTTCACCATTCAAAAACGGGATGTGACAATTTCTAAAGTATTTGATGAAGACACGTCGTCATGATTGATCATTATTACAGACACCTGATGTTAATAAGCAGAATCACCAAAAGAGGGAAAAAAAATTTAAGCAACCATTATAGTGGTCAATGTTTGCATTAGTTGGGCTCTTGACCCTTAAATCTTCAATGTTAGATTTTGTTTGGCTGCTTTTACTGAGTTATAACAGCTAGACAAGCCAAGAACAAAAGTCATCAAGTAGCATTGACTGTACTTAAAATAGCTATCATCATATAGTGACTTAAGTACTTGACTTAGGTTTTCCTTACAGATTTCAAGAGAACTGTGAACAAAAGATCTGTCAGTTTTGGCTTTATGAGACAGATGAAGAAAGAAAAAAAAAGCTTTTTTGCTTTTAGACACACAGACATGAAGAATCAGTGTGAGAATCACAACAACGGTGACCACCAAAAAACCAAGTTGTAGCCAATCAGAACTCATCCATGACTCCCATCATGCATTGCGACATGAATAAATTATGAGCTCTTTGGCCTATTTTTTAGTAAACCAAAACAAGCTGACTAAACTTAATGGTTTTAAATTAAAGGACATTGATTACATTGATTTGGTTGGACATTACTATTTCACATTGATTTTCCTAATTCAATTGTGTTGTCTTAACAGAATAATTTTGAAAAGATTGAAAAAAATCCTTATATGTTAATAATAAACAATTTGGTTGTTTGGAACCACTGTCCATAATTGAATTGAGTTAGTTTAAAGAATCATTTTTTTGAGTGCATCCTCAACAATGAGGTCAAACATTTATCCAATTAACCACCATAGTCCATGATAAATCTGGATGTGAAGTTGAGATCATATTCTTATTTTGATAATCTGTGATGTTTAGAGAAGAATGTCAGAAGCAGTTTAAACTGTTACTCTTCCATCATGGGATGTTCATATACTGTAAGCCAAACTATTCAAACTGTAAAAAAAAAAAAAAAAAAAAAAAAAAAAAAATCTTATGTAATCAGAAAGAGATCTGTTGATCTGTTGTCTTTTTCTGCTCAAAAGGCCCCAAATTCTCAAGACAACATTAGTATTTAATGTTTTAATTCAATTATTTATTATTATTATTATTTTATTTCTGAGGAAAATACTGAGACTGTAAATGGAATAAAACTAAAGCTTCTGTTTTTACTTTAGAAATTAAGCTCACTTTGACCTGACCTGTTTGTAATAAACAAGAGGTTGAATTGATCTAATGAATTCACGCAGCTCCTCTTGTCTCATTCTTGTCAAGGTAAAGCAGCAGTACACAAGCAGTTTCAAACGTCTCTAGAAACAATCAACAAACAATGAGGACCACAACATCATTTTAAACCTAGAATGCATGAACCCAACATCAACAACATGCATAAAAGGGGTAAAAATGACCCATACTGAATTTTGTTAAAGGTGTCCTATTACAGAAGTAATTAAAATAATTAATGCTACACAAGCATTTTAATATATCAAAACATGTTTGTTTGTCCACTTTTCTATTTTAAAATGCTCTTGTACTTTTTTTCTGAAACTCCAAACTAATTTAGATCTACTGTATATTTCCGACTGAACATTTCACTCCCCACATTTCTCACAGACCATGTGAAGATGATCTTTTCAGGCAGAGTCAGAACATTTCACTTCAGATTTGCCCCTTTCTAAGCACATCTTTTGGGCAGAGTTTGAACCTCTTCCTTTGTTTAGGCCGTCTGCCTTTTGCTGTAGTCTTTCTGCTGTAGCCATCCTCCCATGGTCTGTGGACAGTAAGGTGTCCATTAGCTGTGAACTTCAGAATTTTTGCAGAAGTACAGTAAGACCTACTGTTTTATGAATGCTGTGAATTCAGACTTATTTCACAGACCACTTTTCATCTGTATTGTGGGAAGATATATGTGATCGGGCACAGGGGTGGTGTATGAGGCTAATTCTGGGCTCAGAGCAACAAATTAACCAAATATTTTATATTAAGTAATCTTTCTGCATATACTATATACAATTTTCTTAATATTACAGATGTCAATAAAATAAGTAACTGTATTTTAATCGCACACACCATTTTGTTGGTGGGGGAAAATGTTTACAGACTAATGGTTTTTGTTACTTAATATTAAAGCAGAATATGGAGCTAATGCTACTAAACATTTAATACAAATACAATTGTTAAACTACAGTTATATTAAACTGTAACTGCTTCAGCTGTTAAAAAAAAACATTTTATGTTATTATTTTGTTAGGCTCCTGTTGTTCTGTAAAATGTTGCGACTGTCTTATTTATTTGTAATATTGTTGTCAACCTCATAATCTATCTTATTTAGTCTTTTTCTTTTTTAAACATGTGGGTTTTTTGGTGAAGGGTGAAAAGCATATTTTTACAAATTCCTCAGTGTAATCAAACTTAAATGATTTCAAGTGAATGCTGGCAAATAGAAAACCTAAAAAGGGTGAAGGGAAATTAATTAGCATTGTGTAGCATCATAGTTGTTTAGTTGTAAACATGTCATTTTTAAATATTACACAATTATATTTCTGTTCATTAAGCTCAGAAAGCCATTTTACCGTATATGGCTACTGTGGTTTAAAACTTAACTATTAAAATAACTAAATAAACAGCTGATGTGGCAGTTAAAGTGAATCTGTATTGGCTTGAGTTTTTGTTATAACATAACTACACTTTCCTCTATTATTTTAATGTATTTTGTTACAAATATCTTAATAAATAAAAATAATACTTGGTAATAATACCTGTATTTGTAAACACTGTATTTTATTTTAATGTCCACAAAGACTCAAATCTTATCAAAGTTACTAAAGTTATTCAGTGAAGAGCAGCAAATGATTATCTAATTTTCTTAATGAAACATACAGGTTTATAAGGCACATTAAGGCCAAATGCACAGATTTGATATACTAGCAAGAATTTGGTTATTTTCCCAACTGTATAAATGTCTGTGTTTAAGTGAAGACTCTCCAAGACTGACATTTTGACATACCGTATTTTTGTGTGTATTTTTCTGTTTAAGCACATATCCGAAGCTCAAAGTAGCCTATACTTGTCTATGTTTCACTCTGTATCAGATCATGCGCACAGAAGGCAACCTTGGAAACAGTGTCTCTTCTGCAATTTTTAACAGTAAACCATTTTAAAAGAAAAGAACAGAATTGTCTTTTCATAAATGCTGGAAGCCAAAAAACTAAAAAAATTCTATCAAAGAGAAAGTGTCATGATCTGGGCTGTGGGTTTTCCCTCAGCCACCTGAGGGCGTTGTTCCCCTTCCTTGCACTGCACTCCCCTGGTTGTATCACCTGTCTTGTTGTCATTAGCACTCATCTACCCACACCTGTTCACAATTAGATGGACTATAAGAACTCTCATTTCCCACTATTCATCCTGGCTGCATTGCTTTATGTTCTGTCTCGGTGTTCCTGATCCTGGCTTTCAAGACTGTGTTTCCTGTTTTGGTTTATAAGTCGTGTTGTGCCGTGTTGGCCTTTTGTTTTGTTTGCTTTATTTTGTTAACAAATACCTCTCACCTGCATTTGGACCCAGACCTCATCCGTATGTGACAGAAAGGCAGTGTTTTTGTTTTTTGGCCAAAAGCAACATTGTGATCTAAACTCATACAACGGCTTTATATGAGATGCTGATTAAAGAGTGTTTCAGTTGGCAGTGCTCTTGTGGACTCAAAAAACATTCTGCCACTTTACAGATAAGTATGCAAAGAGCACAAGTTGTTTCCCCTTTTCTCTTTTTTTATTTTTATGATAGATATGTTTATGATGACGTGTTGCAAAAATGCTATATAAATGTATTTTTAAATGTAATTTTTATCAAACAAATAAAAAGTTACTGAACGCAAATTTCCGGTTGATAGAATTTACTGTATTGCATTTTGCATTAGTAGAGAAGACTCATCACAATATCACAATAAAAGCACATTATATAATAACATGATATATAATAAATTTTGGTTCAACTTTAATGTAACTGATGTTTTTGTAAAACGATGAATCTGCATAATCAGTGTAACTGGTGTTTTAATAAGACACAGTGTGATCTAGACTCATGCACACCTCAACGTAGCTCGCTTTTCCGTGATACGACCAAGCCTCTTCCTCAAATTCACTGTTGCTTTCGTGACAACTGCTACTGCATTTTTCATTGCTGGTCTCCATGCACTTCTCACATCCTTCTTTGCTGCAGAGAGAATGTGAAAGACTATCCACACATCTAATATACTAAAGGAAACTTGTCATGTGAGTTGCATTCAGGTGTAATGTTATAAACTGTCAGTGTTTTCATGTAAATGTTATTTAAACTAACTAATATACAAGGTATTTTGTCAGTGACAGTTTTTTAAGACAAGTCAATATTAAGTATTTTTAACAAATTCCCAAGCTGATCACACTTTAGTTTAGCGACCCATTTGCTATTATTATATATTATTATTAACTAACTATTGACTGTACATTTTTTTTTTGAGAGAGATATTTGCATTTATCACCTATCTCAGACTTCTGGTCATCTTTAAACTTACAGCCTGTAATCATTAGCTTTAATGATAAATGATTTAATGTTTTTTTTTTTTTTTTTTTTTTTATGAAAATGAAAGTACAAGTTGTCAGCAGCCAGCAATTAAAGACTCAAAAACATTTAGGTGGAATCCAGCCTCAGGCAACCTGCATGTACTGACAGTGAAACACATGTTTATTTTCCCCAGTATTTCACAACTGAAAGTATAAAGCACATTGTCTTACGAGACCAGCCTCCCATCACAGGTAAATCCTGTATGGGCATGTTTGTTCATTTTAGTGTCCGTATCAAGTGAGCATGCGTAAAGTGTCTCTTTATTACTTTTACTCTTTAGGGTTTAAGGTTAGATGAGAGAGAAAGCACACAGAGCTGAAAGGCCTATATAAAGCTCCTTTGGCTTTAGATACTGTATTTGATAGATATTTGCCATAAACAACACTGAGCACTTATGTATGTTATGTAATCCGCTGCACTGTTTTGACTTGCTGCTCACCTAAAATTATGCTGCTGTTACGGCTTGCGTGGATGTCAGGGTGCAGATGTGTTCCACCTTTTGAATATCTGTTATATAAATATTTAAGTATAAAAGACTCAAGTTGCTTTTAAAATCTTCATGAGTCCTTTACCTCGAGTCGCTAACTGGAGTTGCTATCTCTGATTCTTACTATTCTCAATTAAAGTTTAGATGTGTGTCTCTTGTTCCAAAATCTTCTCTCTCAGCTTAATTATTTCCTGCATTTATCACATGTGAATCCCTCACTGCTGACAGAGAGAGAGATAAGCTGTGGCAAGCAGTTCAAATAACAATAGCAGGAAAATGAACCATTACTCATTTTGATTGTAGAACGATTCCAACCTACCACTGTTGTTTGATGAACTTGTCAAAACCGGAGCAGTAATGCTAACGCGCTGCACTCGTGGTAATAGATTAAAAGTGAATGATAAAATTAGTCAGATTAGTTTAATAAATAATATCAGACATTTGGTGGGAATTAAGCTATATTTTATCACTTTAAGCTGTTCATATTGACACAGATGACAGATGATATAACACCAATACTATTTTGATAACGCTATGCTGTATGTTAAACATGTATACTAATGTATTTTATAAAATGTCTGCATTCCGACACCCAAAAGTAAAGAGCATATGACCGATCAGCCGGTGACGAGGGCGTGCAGGTGTGGCGAGTCTGTTGCCAGGGCGACGCTGATAAATCCGGAGACACTTGTCACAATATATATATATATATATATATATATATATATAGACGGAATTTTTTTAATCAGTGACGGAAAAATCTGAAGGCTGTCCGTCACTTTGACGGAATACACCACACTGAGGGTGATCTATTGTAATTTGTAACTGTAGTTCCCACCCCTGTTCAATTGGTGGCAAATGCGCTCCAGTGTTGAGGCAGAGCACGTTATCCAGAACAAAAAATAAAGAAACGTCTCTAGGTTATGTATGTAACCTTGGTTCCCTGAGAACAGGGAACGAGACACTGCTTCCTCTAGAGGGCGCTTTAGGGGAACGCTGCAGCGTGACTCGTGTCTGAATAATACATAGAAAAATTACATGAAATGGCCGGCAACAGCGTATGACGTCACCGCGGCGCACACGTCGCCACCGCTGTGTCACTACCAGGCGACCATAACATAAAAAGGGCCCCAGTGCAACACAATACATCTTCAAAAGTCTGAAGCTTATCGTCCGAAGCATGGTGAAGAGTCTAGAGGACGCAGTGTCTCGTTCCCTGTTCTCAGGGAACCAAGGTTACATACGTAACCTAGAGACATTTCTTTCTTTTTTGTTCTGGATAACGTGCTCTGCCTCAACACTGGAGCGCATTTGCCACCAACTCTCACTGCGTCCTCTAGAGGCCACTTTAGGGGAACGGAATACCCACGCTGCCATGCTGAGGGGATGAATGCTAAGACAGCGAGCACTAGGCATCAATTCTGAAAGAATTGCCCCTACTAGGATGTGGTGACGGCTGTCAAAAATGTTGTCCCCCACTGCCAAAGGCCTGAACTGTTACCCACTTACCTGTAATGGGTTAGAACCCAGGGCACAGCTCAAGGCTTGGAATTAGAGTAATTCCTTCTGGGGGAAACGGGTAAGTTTCAATGAAGACTTAGACTTGTCAGAACAAGGAGCTACTGTAACATAGGGCCTAGTTCCCTCAGGAACTGTCTCCCATATGAGGGCAGCAAACCTGTCCTGGGTCCATTCAGAAAAAGGGCCACTAGCAGTGGCCTGATAACGGATGGTCGATAGACATCAACAGCGATATCTAAAGAGTTGAATCCAGGGGACCCGGGTTGTAAGCCAACTCCAAAAATGGGAATGAGGTGAAGACGCGTGACCCATACCATAAAGGGTTTAAGGAAGAACCCATAGCTCTGTGGGAACTTACCACACATGTGGATTTTATTAAAGTGCCTCAGATGTATGTGCACTTACCACTCGTGTGGATTTTATGAAAGATGCCCAGGCGTTTCACTTACCAGTGCTGTCTAAGAGACAGAAGAAGGGGGAACCCTCAGATGAGGGGAGCAATGCTGCACCCTACTCAGGACAAAACCTTGGAGCTGAGACCATCCTGTTATAGTGGACGATAGTAGAGGACAAATTCCTAACCCTGATCCACAGCGAGGATCGCCCTTCCGAAGGGGGCACTGCTCTCAAGGAACCCTTAATGAGAAGAGGGGGCGTGCACGGCCCGGTCCACACAGCCTGTACAGGGTCAGGCAATCTCACGAAGGTGGGTTGGCACTCGTAGAGGACCCTTCCAAAGAAGGGGAGCTGGCGTAACCCGACATGAGTGAATGCTCTCACTGTTACCCTTCGTAATAGAGGACCATACATCCAGATTACAAGGCTGGAGAGTAAAAACCTGAAGTAAGAAGGTTAGTTACTCTCAAAGTCTACCCAGGGTAGACTCCCAACCCTAAGAAGGGAGGAAGACTTTTCGCCCGGGGATGGTGCTCTGAAGGGAACCCTAGACAGCAGGGGAGCTAAGAGGTCGGTTCCAAAAACCCTGCGCACAGGGAGGAACACCAGTTCTTATGCTCTAAAGGACCCTTTCCTCAGAAAGGGGAGCACTGAGTGCCTATTTTATTTATTTATTTAGAATTCTAGGAGCTCCAGGATTAAATCATGAGGACAGCTTCCTAGCCCTGAGACCAGGGGGGAAGAACCGCCCTAACGGTTTGACACTTTGTAAAACCTTTCCTCAGAAAGGGAAAGAGGCATATTGAAATGAGGCCCGAGAAGCGAGAATCGACCCTAAGTATCACGAATCAGACAGAAACAGACAAACAACGACGTAGAATAATGAACAGTTTAATAAAAATCCAGGAAAACAACGGGAAAACAGGAGCACGGGGAAGTAACATTAAAGACCGACAAGAATCCAGGGGAAAACACACACACTAATTAGACAGACTGATTAATACATTCAGGTGTAGACAATGAGGGAGAACCAAAACACACAGATCAGCGGGGGAAATGGGAGAAACCAACTCAAAGTCCAAGGGTGTGACATTACCTCCCCCCTCCCCGAAGGCACGTCCTCGCGCCGACAAACAAGGAAAACAATGTACAAAGTCTTAGGAGGGGGTTTTGGCAGAGGACGGACTCCCGGAAGGAGGGCAAAATACATAGTCCAGGGAGGTGACAGAATAGTCCAGGGAGGTGATGACGGAGGGAGGAGCCAAGGAGGTGACAGGAGGTGGCTGGAGCAAGAGGAGCCAGGTGGGACCCAGAACGCAGCCATGATGGAATGCCATGGTGGAGCCGATGGAGGGAGGAGCCATGGTGGAGGGAAGGCTGACAACTCCATGGGGCTGACCGACAGAGGCAGAGCAGGTGGTGGTAGAGCCCGAGGTGGAGACGAAAAGCCGATGGTCATGGGCGACACAGAGGATCCGGAGGTCCGCGGCGGAGCCGGAGCAACAGAGGACCTAGGCTGTGCCCGCGGGAGAGAGGAGGTCCACAGAGCCGGTGGGACAGAGCGACGAGGCGCAGCCGGAGGAGTAGATTCCAGAGGCGAAGGTGGGGCGACGACTGACCAGGGCGGAGCCGTAGGGACGATGGAGCCCGGTGGAGCTGGTGGACCGACAAACGGCGGAGACGAGGGAGCAGAGAGCCGGGGTGGAGCGGCAGGGTCGGAGGGCCGAGGTGGAGTCCAGGACTCTGAGGCTGGAGGCGATGGTGAGGGATCCTCCAGCCATGACACCGATGGAGATTGGCAGACCCGCGGCGAACCCACCGCACAGGAGCACGGGGAAGTAACATTAAAGTCCGACAAGAATCCAGAAGAAAACACACACACTAAATAGACAGACTGATTGATACATTCAGGTGTAGACAATGAGGGGGAACCAAAACACACAGATCTGCGGGGGAAATGGGAGAAACCAACTCAAAGTCCAGGGGTGTGACACTAAGGTGTCAGCGACTGGTTCCTTTGACACCGAAAGATGCTCAAACCCTTTCCACAGAGAGGAAGCATCCGTCAACCTGGGTGTAGATTCTACATCAAGCATTACCCCTGCCCTCTGGCTTTTTTATTTTTTATTACGAGGTGGCTTAAAATGAGTCACAGAGTGAAGCTCAGTTGGTAAAACCTTTCCGAAGAAATGGGAAGCGTTCACATAAGTGAACTAGAATCCTAAACCAATCATCGGTGCTCAACATAAACCTTTTCCACAGAAAAGGGAGCATCCTTTAGTTGTTTCGAGTCTGCAGTGAGCTTTTTAATCGGAAAATGCTCACAGTGAACACACGATGCCCCCTCAAGGACATCGCGTGCGTGCTCTTCGCCCAAACAAAACACGCAAAGATCGTGTGTGTCATCAGGTGTCCGATAACGAGGACACAGATCAACACCTCTTAAACGATTTGCTAGTGCTCACCATAGTAGCCAGATAAATAATCTCTTACCGTTTCCAATGCACTCTCAGACAAAGAAAGCTGAAGACGACGAAGATGTATTGTGTTGCACCGGCATCCTTTTTATCTTATGGTCGCCCGGTAGTGACGCAGTGGCGGCAACGTGCGCACCGCAGTGACGTCATACGCTGTTGCCGGCCATTTCATGTAGTTTTTCTATGTATTCTTCAGACACGAGTCACGCTGCAGCGTTCCCCTAAAGCGCCCTCTAAAGGACGCAGTGAGAGTTCCCTTCGAAAGGGAACTGTTACGAATCCTTTGCTATGTGTTTGATTACACACAGGCCAGGACCCAATTAAGACTACAGCGATCTATCACACCACATTAAAGAGCGTCAAAACTGTATTTATTACTTGAGTTTTCTAATGACATGGACATAATTTGAAATCTGAGACATTTTCATATTTAAAGTAACAAATGAGGCGCACTATGTAGCCCGCTCTTCCAAACAGCATATACCGAAAGATCGATTGGGATTTAAGAAATAGTAGTCTAAAAAAATGAGAATCTATTCAAATCGAGAAATCGATTTTTTTTACCCAGCCCTAGCATGTTTTGTTACTGCTGAGTGTAGTATTGAAAACAAAAACTAGCACAGTTTCTGTTCATCTTTTCTCTTCATAAATAAATGCTAAAACCAATACAGTATGCTGGCATCTTAGGT